>NC_037335.1:31678746-31992246 GCF_002263795.3 Bos taurus
CTCCTCCAGGGGATCTTCCTGACCCAGGGATCAAACCCACATCTCTTCTATCTCCTTAACTGGCAAGCAGGTTCTTTACTACTAACACCCCCTGGGAAGCCTTCATGTGTTAATTACGTATTTATTAAAATTCACTGGTGAAGCAACCTGGGGCGTGGGTTTTTTTGGGGGAAGAACATCAGTTACGTATTGAGTTATAGTATTATTCAGATCAGTTATGGACTGAGTTATAGCACTATTCAGATTGAGTTATAGTATTATTCAGTTATGTTTTTCATTTCCTTCTATTCATCTAAGTCTGAATAATTTTTGCTATCTTTGGGTCATAAGATATACTGTGTATGATTTAAATCCTATAAAATATGTTTAAATCTGATTTATGACCCAGAATATGTTTGATTTTAGTAAATTTCCATATCTGCTTGAAAAGAATTTATATTCTGCATCTCTTCAGTAAAATGCCCATTAAACATCAATTAAGTAGATTTGGTAAATAATGTTCAAATCTTCTATATTTCTGATTTTTTTAAACCAATTTTCAAACTATGCATGAAGCTTTCTTTTGTGCCTATCTCATATATTTTGCTTTTATCATCTTATATTTAATTTCCCTGTCTCTTATAACCTTCATTTTTGAATAGCATTATATTACATGTAATATAAAGAACCTAAGTTATCACTTATTTTCTTCCAGCACTTCCCATACGTAATTTTTAATGCTTTGGATTCTGTAGTTTCTATGGAAAAGTCAGTGGTAAGGCTATTGTTGACTTTTAAACTTCTCCCATTTCTTTTCTGAGGCTGCTTTTAAGGCTTTCTCTTTAGGCTGTGGGTCTCAACAGTTTCATTACAGTGTCCATATCTGAGGCTTTGTTCTTTTTAGGGTTTGCTGAGCTTTTTGAATCTCTAGGCTATTTTTTTGGTCTCAGATATTCTCCAGCCATCATTTCTTCAGATATTGCTTTTGCTCTTTCCTTACTCACCTTGTTGATCGCCATTTAAATTCATCCTAGACATTTTAACTGTCCCATTTATGTCTCATGTTCTTTTTTGATTTCTATTCCTTTCTATTCTCTTAACCTCTGTGTTTCATTCTGAATGTTTTATGTTTTTTATTGACATCCTTATTTCACATTATTTAGTTATGCTTCTTATTATTCCACTCTGAATAAACTCATCTAATAAATTCTTAATTTCAAACATTATAGTTTTCAATTCCAGAATTTCCATTTGAAAAACTAGATTCTGTTTTTTCTGTTGAAATTCTTTAATTATTTTGTTCATCTTATCTCTTCTTTTTAAAAGATCTGATTTTAGTCCGTATATAGTCCTTGTCTTCTAACTCTGATACTCAGGTCACCATTGCACCAACTTCTGTTGTCTTACCTCTTTACTTTTATTTGTGTTTTCTCATCTCTGCTACTGCTAAGTCAATTCAGTCATGTCTGACTCTGTGTGACCCCATAGACGGCAGCCTACCAGACTCCCCCCCGTCCCTGGGATTATCCAGGCAAGAACACTGGAGTGGGTTGCCATTTCCTTCTCCAATGCATGAAAGTGAAAAGTGAAAGTGAAGTCCCTCAGTCGTATCCAACTCTTAGCGACTCCATGGACTGCAGCCCACCAGGCTCCTCCATCCATGGGATTTTCCAGGCAAGAGTACTGGAGTGGGGTGCCATTGCCTTCTCCATTTCTCATCTCTAGTAGCTTTAAATGTTTTATTCTGGATATCATGCATTAAAGAAGATTGGAAGTTATAGATGTTATTATATTTCACCAGAGAAATGTCTCATTCTATCTATAGGCATATAAGATGAAGAACTAATCATCTAAATCCAATTGGAGGTTGAACTATTGCAGAATTATGTTGATACTTTAGTAAGATTCAGTGCATCTCTATTTAATCTGTAGGTTCTCTGTCTTCTTGGTCCTAAGATATTAGAGGCAGTCCACTTCTGCCCTTCAGATTTTCTCAGTCCTGCTCTCTTCAGTTCAGTTCAGTCGCTCAGTCATGTCTGACTCATTGAGACCCATGAACCGCAGCATGCCAGGCCTCCAGTATCCATCACCAACTCCCAGAGTCCACCCAAACTCATGTCCATCGAGTCGGTGATGCCATCCAACCATCTCACCCTCTCTCATCCCCTTCTCCTGCCCTCAATCTTTCCCAGCATCAAGGTCTTTTCAAAATGTCAGCTCTTCACATCAGGTGGCCAAAGTATTGGAGTTTCAGCTTCAACATCAGTCCTTCCATTGAACACCCAGGACTGATCTCCTTTAGGATGGACTGGTTGGATCTCCTTGGAGTCCAAGGGACTCTTAAGAGTCTTCTCAAGCACCACAGTTCAAAAGCATCAATTCTTCAGTGCTTAGCTTTCTTTATAGTCCAACTCTCACATCCATATATGACCACTGGAAAAACCATAGCCTTGACTAGATGGACCTTTGTTGACGAAGTAGTGTCTCTGCTTTTTTAATATGCTGTCTAGGTTGGTCATCACTTTCTTTCCAAGGAGTAAGCATCTTTTAATTTCATGGCTGCAGTCACCATCTGCAGTGATTTTGGAGCCCCCAAAAATAAAGCCAGCCACTGTTTCCACTGTTTCCCCATCTATTTGCCATGAAGTGATGGGACCAGATGCCATGATCTTAGTTTTCTGAGTGTTGAGTTTTAAGCCAACTTTTTCACTCTCCTCTCTCACTTTCATCAAGAGGCTATTTAGTTCCTCTTCACTTTCTGCCATAAGCGTGGTGTCATCTGCATATCTGAGGTTATTGCTATTTCTCCCGGCAATCTTGATTCCAGCTTGTGCTTCCTCTAGCCCAGAATTTCTCATGATGTACTCTGCATATAAGTAAAATAAGCATGGTGACAATATACAGACTTGCCATACTCCTTTTCCTATTTGGAACCAGTCTGTTGTTCCATGTCCAGTTCTAACTGTTGCTTCCTGACCTGCATACAAATTTCTCAGGAGGCAGGTCAGGTGGTCTGGTAATCCCATTTCTTGAAGAATTTTCCATAGTTTGTTGTGATCCACACAGTCAAAGGCTTTTGCATAGTCAATAAAGCAGAAATAGATGTTTTTCTGGACCTCTCTTGCTTTTTTGATGATCGAACAGATATTGGCAATTTGATCTCTGATTCCTCTGCCTTTTCTGAAACCAGCTTGAATAAGACAAACCATTCAATATCACGGTAATCCAAGTCTATGCCCCAGCCAGTAACACTGAGGAAGCTGAAGTTGAATGGTTCTATGAAGACCTACAAGACCTTTTAGAACTAACACTGAAAAAAGATGTCCTTTTCATTATAGGGGGCAGGAATGCAAATGTAGGAAGTCAAGAAACACCTGGAGTAACATGGAAATTTGGCCTTGGAATATAGAATGAAGCAATGCAAAAATTAACAGGTTTGACAAGAGATCACACTGGTCAGAGCAAACACCCTGTTCCAACAACACAAGAGAAGACTCTACACATGGACATCACCAGATGGTCAACACCGAAATCAGATTGATTATATTCTTTGTAGCCAAAGATGGAGAAGCTCTATACAGTCAGCAAAAACAAGACGAGGAGTTGACTGTGGCTCAGATCATGAACTCCTTATTGCCAAATTCAGACTTAAATTGAAGAAAGTGGGGAAAACCACAGACCATTCTGGTATGACCTAAATTAAATCCCTTATGATTATACAGTGAAAGTGAGAAAGAGATTTAAGGGACTAGATCTGATAGACAGAGTGCCTGTTGAACTATGGACAGAGGTTCATGACATTGTACAGGAGACAGGGATCAAGACCATCCCCATGGAAAAGAAATGCAAAAAAGCAAAATGGCTGTCTGGGCAGGGCCTTACAAATAGCTGTGAAAAGAAGAGAAGCGAAAAGCAAAGGAGAAAAGGAAAGATATAAGCATCTGAATGCAGAGTTCCAAAGAATAGCAAGCAGAGATAAGAAAGCCTTTCTCAGCAATCAATGCAAAGAAATAGAGGAAAACAACAAAATGGGAAAGACTAGAGATCTCTTCAAGAAAATGAGAGATACCAAAGGAACATTTCATGCAAAGATGGGCTCGATAAAGGACAGAAATGGTATGGACCTAACAGAAGCAGAAGATATTAAGAAGAGGTGGAAAGAAGACACAGAAGAACTGTACAAAAAAGATCTTCACGACCAAGATAATCACGATGGTGGGATCACTCACCTAGAGCCAGACATCCTGGAATGTGAAATCAAGTGGGCCTTATGAAGCATCACTACAAGCAAAGCTAGTGGAGGTGATGGAATTCCAGTTGAGCTATTTCAAATCCTGAAAGATGATGCTGTGAAAGTGCTGCACTCAATATATCAGCAAATTTGGAAAATTCAGCAGTAGCCACAGGCACAGAGTTTAAGGGGAAACATATCCTTGAGCAAGACAAGTTGTTTTGTTGTGCAGTCATCAGCTCTGGGCTTAAAGAAAAAAATATTTGTCCTTTTCTCCTCCTTGAGAACTCCAGACCTCCATCTCCTCCTCAAAAGCCCCAGATCCCTCTCTCCTCCTGGGGGACCCTGGACTTCTTATCAACCTACATAAAAATTGACTCTCTCAGTATTTTAAAGAAAATAGAAATAATGAAATAAATTTTCTTTATTCCTTAAGGCACTTTATCTGGTAAAGTGTTTACAGTAGTTTACAGTAAAGTAAATTAATTCAAAATGATATAAATTCTAATTGGCCTAGAAATTTGTTATTTTAATAGTCATTTCCTTCTAAAATGAATATAAATTCATTCTTTCCTGCTGTTACTTATAGTACCCAGACTACTGTATTTTTTGTAGGAACATAAAGGCATATCATATTGCTCAAATTCTGTGGCATATTTGGTTCTTAATTGTCTAGGAGTATCAAGTATTTTAAAGAAAATAATTCTACTATTTTGAATATCTTGCTGATAGAGTTTCTTAATTATATAGAAATAAAAAAATATAGTGGCCTATCAAGGTCCCTTTTGTTCTTATTAATTCAAAGTTTTTAAAAATACACTGTGTCTAATGATCTTGGAAATGGAGAGAGAGGACCAGACTTACGTTTAAGCTCTGCTATTGATTTCTTGCTTGTCTTGATTACCTATTTTTACCCCCTTTCTATTTTCCTCTACCATGCTTTATGTTCTAAGATTGTTCCTTATCCTTTGGCTTCCTGTTGGGTTCAACCAATGTAATGTGAGGTAAATGTAGTTCATTTCACCTGCTCCTTTTGAAACTGTTGCTCATGGTGGATAGGGCACTTCTTTTTACCTAGTGTCAGATAGTCCCTTCCATTCACCTTTTTCTCTAGATTCTTGTAGTTCTTGTCCCTGAGGTATCTTAAGCTTAGAGATAGTAATCCCTTTCTACTAAACCTGCACCTTGTTGATTTCCCTACATCCTAATTGTATAAATACACAGCCCCTTTATTTAACTCTCCTCAGTTAACTTGCTCAAGAGTGCCATCAATTTCCTGCCAGAACTCAGACTGATATGCTAAGCTACCTTGAACAATCCCATTTGATAAATGAGTTTTAACTACCACTTTATACAATACACATAATAGTACCCATCACCAGCATTGCTGAGGTGGGTTATCTCTGCTCTCAAGATAAAGTTCAAAGCTTACAACATCAATTCAAGGCTAGTGTTTACCTCTTCAGGTTTCTCTTTTGCCAAGTTCCCTGTCAGTATTGACACTTCAGCCATATTGAAATACTTTCAGCATCCCTGTCCCCACATTACCCTGTGCTTGATGGAGTATGAACAATTTATATCATCGGAAATCCTCTCTTCTTCTTGTCCTCTCCTCTGTTCCTTTCAATTAGGTCTTCTGAGAATCAATTAGACTAAAAAGCCTATTCTGACTAGTCTCATTCCCAACCTAAATTGCACTCAATAATTTTTTAAAACTTTCTCTAGTTGCCTTTTATTGCACACATTATGGTACTTAATTTCCTACCTTCTTATCAGTTTCTCATTCCAGAATAAAAATTCCCTGCATTCAGAACTAGGTGATACTCACTGGCTCTAGCACAATCCAGATCTCACAATGAGCAATATAAAAAAATTTTTGTATGGCTATTTACAAATAAAAACACAGGATTTCTTTGAGCTTTTTAAATATATTTTTAGAATATTAATTATTAAGTCATTATAGGACAAATATATAATCAAAACAATAAGAACAAAGATGCCTTATTAATCTCCTCTTCATCACTTGCAACTAATTTGAACTTTACATCTTTCCGAAATCTGTCATTGAAGGCCTGGGTAAAAGGGAGTACTCTCATCCCAGGTGTTCCTGAGACTTGGGCCAGTGAGGCCCTGGCAAAACATCTGAGGCTATTTCAGATTATATCTGGCTCCAACCTGACAATACTTCAACAAAAAGGGTGCACAATGGTATCAGAAAGTAAAACTTAATCAGACTATGTCCCTATTGGTAGTGTTCTGAGAACCAAGCCCATCATTTGTTAACTTCTTTAAAATTTAACAAGATTTGAAACTAAGTTATCTGGACAATTGTCTCATTTTTTCAATTCATGATTTCTTATAAGATTTGATATATTTAGCATACTGTGTGAAATAATTTTCAAGAGACCTAGAAATACAGCCTGGCTAGTTTCTTTGCTGTCTATTGCTTTCTTGTTTATGCTTGCACAAAATAGATTGAATAAGCAATGTTTTATCATGCAATTTTGATTTACATTCTGGGTGATGGAGAACAAATCTGCTGTGCATGTGAAACACATTCAGCAAAGATTACATTTTTTTCTCCCCAAATTAAAAAAAAAATGTCTAGGAAATTCCATTTCCCCTTATTTGAAATATATGATTACTCAGTAGAAGTCTATTATATATCTGTTTTGTAGATTGTGCTTCAAAAACTTCTCGTCATTTTAGTAGTGTTATTGGGCAATAAAAACTGTTTTTAAAGCATGGCCATTGACTTTTGATATGCCTTTCACATCGTTTCACATCTTGATTTGAAATCATTTTCATTTTTTCCCAGAGACAGCAGGAAATCACATTAAATGCACAATAATGCTTGTGTTGTGATAGCAAGTCATTGAAAAATCTTTTAGTAGGTACTTCCAAATAAAGATAAGGTTTCTGGGAGGCAACAAGCATCAAATAACCAAGCATGGCTGTCAGCTGAATTATACATCTTGATCATCTTGTTATTGTATTGTTGAATCTGATAATCACTCTGATGAGTTTTTCAGTCTGACATGACCTTTTCACCACTTGTGATGGAAAACGACACACAGCACATTTACTAAACAAGGATAGGATATCAGAACCACTCACTGACATTTTAAACTTTATTATATTCACTTAAAAGAGCTTTTTGTTCCCCTACCTAATGAGAATAAAGGGGTGTTTTAATTATTCTTTAAACATAAATGGGGATATTATTGAATTTTTAAAACGAATGCCTTTTGGACAAGTAAATCCCACTTACCTGCTTCCTCAGTGTTGTTGCCATGGGAGAAAATAGCACAGGCATAGACTCAGCATTGAAATGCAAGAATTTCATTTCTAGCCTCTTTATAAGAAGTGTGTGCAGGATGAAAAGAGAGTCCATCAGCTAAGGTTGGAACTCCAGTTCCTTAACCGATCACAAGTTTTAGCTGTCTTTCTAACTGCACCTCAGGCACACTGTAATATGTGTCTGTGACTAGGAGATGGCATGTGAAATTATGGCAATAGATTGAAGAGAAAAAGGTATATGGGCTTCTATATTAGCTAACTTCAAAAAAGGCTATTTGAAAGGGAATAGAGGACATGCATTTAAATATGTCACACAGTGTTCGTCAAAGATTTAGGCCCTCTAAAGAATCGCTAGTGGTAAGAACCCGCCTGCCAATGCAGGAGACAGGAGAGACACAGGTTCGATCTCTCAGTTGAGGAGATCCTCTGGAGGAGGGCATGGCAACCCACTGCAGTTTTCATGCCTGGAGAATCCCATGGACAGAGGAGCATGGAAGGCTATAGTCTATGGTGTCACAAAGAGTCAGACATGACTGAAATGACTTAGCGCGCACACACAAATGGATTGCGATGTTTGTCATGGAGAGTAAATCACTGAAGATACCTGGAAACACATAGTTGGTACCAAGGAGTATCACACATTAGTGATTTCCTTGTGAGTTGAGTTTTCAAACTTTGAGAATACAGGACATGTAGGTTGGTTGATTATGAAGTTTCTGATTTCCTCACAAGCAGGCAAAATGTTCTATTGGGGTATTTAAGAACATATTAGATTTTAAATGTAACATATTTTAGATGCAATAAAAGTAATTCAGCATTGCTAATATTTATTATATGGATTGGTAATTTCTCTTTTTATTGACCAGTATTTCCTGAGGTCATAAAGCATAATTGATTTCACCAAGCTCAAAAAGCATAAAAGCTGTAATAGATCATTTGTCAGAACATCTAATTTATATTTAAAAAGATGTCTACTTATTAGCTAAATTTCAGCAAACTTCCTTGAACAGTTTGTTGCTGAAATTGAAAAATGCATATCTTAACTAAGAACAGTCAATGATGACTTTATTTGGTTTTATATAACTTTTTCTAGCTATGAAAGTTATTAAATAAGGTATCAAAATAAATTTATTAGACTCAGATATTTGAATTATTGTATCATAAAGAGTTAAATGTTTTTCATTTAAAAAACCATATTCAATATATTTGAATTATTTCATACATTTAGCAAAATAGATATTTTCATTTAATCTTATTGTCAACTCTTAAAAATTACTCATTTATGTGATTTATAAATAATATATTAATAGATTGCTAAGTACGTATCATGTGTGAGTAAATACATTTACATGTATTAGTAGTACTTGCTAAGATACGTTTTTTCCTAATGAGGTGCCTGGTCAAAAAATATCGTCAAACCCTAAAACAGAAAAGAGATTCTTTATCTTACTGCCATATTTCAAATAACTAAAATTCAATAAAGATGTATTTTAAATATTTCTACTTTTTTAAATATAAAATGTACTTTGCTCTTAAATGAGAAATTCAAAGAAAGTATTTAACAAATTAGCTGAAAAATTATAGTATGCTAAATGGTATTTTGGAGAAGGCAATGGCAACCCACTCCAGTACTCTTGCCTGGAAAATCCCATGGACGGAGGAGCCTGGTAGGCTGCAGTCTATGGGGTTGCAAAGAGTTGGACACGACTGAGCAACTTCACTTTAACTTTTCATTTTCATGCATTGGAGAAGGAAATGGCAACCCACTCCAGTGTTCTTGCCTGGAGAATCCCAGGGATGGGGGAGCCTGGTAGGCTGCCGTCTATGGGGTCACATAGAGTCGGACACGACTGAAGCGACTTAGCAGCAGCAGCAGCAGCAAATGGTATTTAGAAAATAAAACAAAGAATGCAATAACTAAAACCTTAATTTTGAAAATCTGTTTTAAGTAAATTTACAATGTGATTATTAAAATACATTTCAAAATTCTGAACTAAATAGAATGATAGCACACACACACACACAATTTTTGTTGTCTATCCAAATGGAATATATCTCTAAAGGGGTTGGTTGAAAATACTACACAGAATACCCAGAGTTTTTTACATATTTACACAAACTCAAATAATAAAATGAATCTTTCCTGAAAATAGATGAAATATGATTCAGTTCAGTTCAGTTCAGTCTCTCAGTCATGTCCAACTCTTTGCGACCCCAAGAATTGCAGCACGCCAGGCCTCCCTGTCCATCACCAACTCCCGGAGTTCACTTAGACTCACGTCCATTGAGTCAGTGATGCCATCCAACTATATCATCCTCTGTCGTCTCCTTCTCCTCTGATTTCATTATTATAATTTGTAGGAGAAGGAAAGGTTCTAGAATCTCTGTCAATTGTCTCAACATCCATACCAAGAATTATTCAAGGATGTTCTCATTTGGAGGAAGTTTACTTTTAAGAGCATATCCTTGTACATTTACTAATGGAGTTAGTTACACTTCCAAAGGAATATTCTTGAGCCTGTGTAATTCTATAGAAATATAATGATCACTAGTGTTCACAATGAGTATCATTAAATGTACTCTCTATATAATATATACATTAAACAGACCATATGTGAGAGTTAGATTTAGGTCATACCTGAATGGTCTAGTGGTTTTCCCTACTTTCTTCAATTTAAGCCTGAATTTGTCAATAAGGGGTTCATGACCTGAGCCACAGTCAACTCCTCGTCTTGTTTTTGCTGACTGTATAGAGCTTCTCCATCTTTGGCTCAAAAGAATATAATCAATCTGATTTTGGTGTTGACCATCTGGTGATGTCCATGTGTAGAGTTTTCTCTTGTGTTGTTGGAAGAGGGTGTTTGCTATGACCAGTGTGATCTCTTGGCAAAGCTCTATTAGCCTTTGCCCTGCTTCATTCCGTACTCCAAGGCCAAATTTGCCTGTTACCCCAGGTGTTTCTTGACTTCCTACTTTTGCATTCCAGTCCCCTATAATGAAAAGGACATTTTTTTGGGGCTTTAGTTCTAAAAGGTCTTGTAGGTCTTCATAGAACCATTCAACTTCAGCTTCTTCAGCATTACTGGTTGGGGCATAGACTTGGATTACTGTGATATTGAATGGTTTGCCTTGGAAATGAACAGAGATCATTCTGTCGTTTTTGAGATTGCATCCAAGTACTGCATTTTGGACTCTTTTGTTGACCATGATGGCTACTCCATTTCTTCTGAGGGATTCCTGCCCGCAGTAGTAGATATAATGGTCATTGGAGTTAAATTCACCCATTCCAGTCCATTTTAGTTCTCTGATTCCTAGAATGTTGACATTCACTCTTGCCGTCTCCTGTTTGACTACTTCCAATTTGCCTTGATTCATAGACCTAACATTCCAGATTTCTATGCAATATTGCTTTTTACAGCATCGGACCTTGCTTCTATCACCAGTCACATCCACAAGTGGGTACTGTTTTTGCTTTAGCTCAATCCCTTCATTCTTTCTGGAGTTATTTCTCACGGATCTCCCTTAGTATATTGTGCACCTACTGACCTGGGGAGTTCCTCTTTCAGTATCCTATCATTTTGCCTTTTCATACTGTTCATGGGGTTCTCAAGGCAAGAATACTGAAGTGGTTTGCCATTCCCTTCTCCAGTGGACCACATTCTGTCAGACCTCTCCACCATGACCCACCTATCTTGGGTGGCCCCACACAGCATGGCTTAGTTTCATTGAGTTAGACAAGGCTGTGGTCCATGTGGTTAGATTGACTAGTTTTCTGTGATTATGGTTTCAGTGTGTCTGCCCTCTGATGCCTCTCACAACACTTACCATCTTACTTGGGTTTCTCTTACCTTGGACATGGGGTATCTCTTCACGGCTTCCCCAGCAAAGCACAGCCGCTGCTCCTTACCTTGGATGAGGGGTATCTCCTCACAGCCGCCGCTCCTGACCTTAAACGTAGGGTAGCTCCTCTTGGCCCTCCTGTGCCCACGCAGCCACCGCTCCTTGGACGTGGGATTGCTCCTTGGATGTGGGGTTGCTCCCATGGAAAAGAAATGCAAAAAAGCAAAATGGCTGTCTAGGGAGGCCTTACAAATAGCTGTGAAAAGAAGAAAAGTGAAAAGCAAAGGAGGAAAGGAAAGATATAAGCATCTGAATACAGAGTTCCAAAGAATAGCAAGGAGAGATAAGAAACCCTTCCTCAGCGATCAATGCAAAGAAATAGATGAAAACAACAGAATGGGAAAAACTAGAGATCTCTTCAAGAAAATTAGAGATACCAAAGGAAAATTTCATGCAAAGATAGGCTCAATAAAGGACAGAAATGGTATGGACCTAACAGAAGCAGAAGATATTAAGAAGAGATGGCAAGAATACATAGAAGAACTGTACAAAAAAGATCTTCATGACCCAGATAATCACAATGTTGTGATCACTCACCTAGAGCCAGACATCCTGGAATGTGAAGTCAAGTGGACCTTAGAAAGCATCACTATGAAAAAGCTAGTGGAGATGATGGAGATGATGGAATTCCAGTTGAGCTCTTTCAAATCCTGAAAGATGATGCTGTGAAAGTGCTGCACTCAATATGCCAGCAAATTTGGAAAACTTAGCAGTGGCCACAGGACAGGAAAAGGTCAGTTTTCATTCCAATCCCAAAGAAAGGCAATGCCGAAGAATGCTCAAACTACTGCACAATTGCACTCATCTCACACGCTAGTAAAGTAATGCTCAAAATTCTCCAAGCCAGGCTTTAGCAATACGTGAACTGCAAACTTCCAGATATTCAAGCTGGAGTTAGAAAAGGCAGAGGAACCAGAGATCAAATTGCCAACATCCGTTGGATCATGGAAAAAGCAAGAGAGTTCCAGAAAAACATCTATTTCTGCTTTATTGACTATGCCAAAGCCTTTGACTGTGTGGATCACAATAAACTGTGGAAAATTCTGAAAGAGATGGGAATACCCGACCACCTGACCTGCCTCTTGAGAAATCTGTATGCAGATCAGGAAGCAAGAGTTAGAACTGGACATGGAACAACAGACTGGTTCCAAATAGGAAAAGGAGTACATCAAGGCTGTACATTGTCACCCTGATTATTTTTGTACTATGCAGAGTACATTATGAGAAACGCTGGGCTGGAAGGAGCACAAGCTGGAATCAAGATTGCCAGGAGAAATATCAATAACCTCAGATATGCAGATGACACCACCCTTATGCCAGAAAGTGAAGAGGAACTAAAAAGCCTCTTGATGAAAATGAAAGAGGAGAGTGAAAAAGTTGGCTTAAAGCTCAACATTCAGAACACTAAGATCATGGCATCTGGTCTCATCACTTTATGGGAAATAGATAAGGAAACAGTGGAAACTGTCAGACTTTATTTTTTGGGGCTCCAAAGTCAAATGCAGATGGTGATTGCATCATGAAATTAAAAGATGCTTACTCCTTGGAAGGAAAGTTATGACCAACCTAGATAGTATATTCAAAAGCAGAGACATTACTTTGCCCACAAAGGTCCATCTAGTCAAGGCTATGATTTTTCCAGTGGTCATGTATGGATGTGAAATTGGACTGTGAAGAAAGTTGAGCACCGAAGAATTGATGCTTTTGAGCTGTGGTATTAGAGAAGACTCTTGAGAGTCCCTTGGACTGCAAGGAGATCCAACCAGTCCATCCTAAAGGAGATCAGTCCTGGGTGTTCATTAGAAAGACTGTTGCTGACGCTGAAACTCCAATACTTTGGGCACCTCATGTGAAGAGCTGACTCATTGGAGAAGACCCTGATGCTGGGAGGGATTGGGGGCAGGAGGAGAAGGGGACGACGGAGGATGAGATGGCTGGATGGCATCACTGACTCGATGGACATGAGTTTGGGTAAACTTCAGGAGTTGGTGATGGACAGGGAGGCCTGGTGTGCTGTGATTCATGGGGTCGCAAACAGTGGGACATAACTGAGCGACTGAACTGAACTGAACTGAGGTAGCAGTACCAAAAATCAGGAATCTAGAATTAATTTGAGAAAATCAACTTTTACTGCAGTCAGTTTCTTTCATCAAAGATTTTGCAAACCTTCAAAACTCCCTGACTGCCAGAAGGGCTCTAACTCTAGGGCTAAGCCATGGGAGAAGAAATATTAAGCTAGACCATATTTCCTGTTTTCATAGCTGTACCCTCATCAATGGGGTGCTGTCTGAGATCTTGGCCCCTGATCACTAAGGTTAGGAAGGAAACTAGGAAATAAGCTCAGAACACACAGCCCTACTCATGGGCATTGTACACCTAGGACAGAAGACAAGGCCAACTAGAATGGTCGTCTTGTTCAGGTGCTCAGTTGTATCCAGCTCTTTGCAACCCCATGGACTGAGTTGAGTTTTGAGTTTTAAGCCAGCTTTTACACTATCCTCTTTCAGCTTCATCGAGAGGCCTTTTAGTTCCTCTTTGCTTTCTGTCATTAGGATGGTGTCATATCTGAGGTTATTGGTATTTCTCCTGGTGATCTTGAATCCAGCTTGTACTTCATCCAACCTGGCATTTTGCATGATAAACTCTGCATATAATTAACCCAAAGCTTATTTTTTAAAGCTAAGTCTTTTGTCCTAGATTTCAACAAACCATTTCAGAAAGAAAGCAGGAACAAATGCAATTTTGCTTGCCTTGAAAATGGGCAGCTGTTCCACGTGGAGAGAGCCGAGGTGAAACACCTTGCACGTTGTTTGGAGACTGTGGGACCCTACATTTTCAGGCCTCATTAATCTTCACTTATGTTCTCTAATTCCAGCAGGCGGTGTAGGTCTGTTTAATTACTCAGCATCACAGAAGTTGCCAGTTTCTTTTCTTAGAGCTATTTTATTCATTCTAACCTGGTGCCCTTCACTTGGAGGAGAGCATTATATGAAAGACAGGAAAAATGGGAAGAACAGTAATATACTTAATTTATTTTTTAGCTATTACCAAAAACAGAAAAAAAAAAAAAATAGCCCCAGGAAAACAAAGTGAAGCCTAGTAGGTTTTCATATCTGGCCTGTTACCTCAAGCTCTAAATTTTGCTCCTGATTGATCCCAAGAAATTGTTCCAAAGAGGAAAAAGCTATCCTTTGTCATAAATTATCAGTATATTCAAACAGGTTTCATTTTGCTTTTAAAAGAAAAAAATAGTAAATACATTTATTTTTTTTTAACAATGTGAATTTTCATTTTTGAATATTTAGTAAGTAGAGATAATATTTTGAATTCTATTTCTAAGTACTCCTAAGTTTAAAATCCAGTGTTCAGCAAGGGATTAATAAGTTGACTATCCTTAAAGCAGAATACTGATAAAGTACCAGGCTGTGATTTACTGTAGTTAAGAGAAAGAACACTGAAAAAAATGTAATCAGAATCTGTATCCTCCAAAAACTTTGTTTTCTAAGGCATCAATGAATACCCAGTCTCAAGTACTAGCGCATTGTCTGATTTTGGCAGTGACTTTTTTGGTTCCTAGAACTCTGCCACTGCAGCCTGCTTCTATTAACAGCATCTTAATAGTTCACACACACGAACACATGATGTTGGCATTTTTCCTTTGTTGTGCTTAACTGACTTCTCTGTAATACTGATGAAGATACTGTGCATGTTGTTCTAATTATGCCATGTTCCCTCAGTAGAATACTGAATTTGGAGAAATAATGCCTAAATGCCAGAAGGTGGCAGCTTCAGACCACTTTGGATTAACAAATCAGCCTTGCTTTGCAGAAAGCCTCTTACTACTTGTTCTTAAGACATTCATGCAAGGAACCATCCAAAGGATGGCTTTAAATGATTTATTTTCTAATACAATCTTGATGAAAAATGACCTTTCAGAAAAGAAGTAATAAGTTTGGTCCCATTTGGTTTAAATCGAAATACAAGGGCCACTATTCAAAAACCTGCAGATTTTTAAAACTAGCAGATTTATGAGATCCGACTTTTACAAACAGTAAAAAAATACATCTAAAAGTAAAAAATTCATAGCCGTGCCCTTGGAATCTATAAAGATACAACAGCTGCTAGTTTAGAGCTCTGAACTTAGATCTGAGCATAAAAATTATAAATTTAGAACATATTTGGTCATGTCAGGTATCTGGAACTATTTAATAATGGTCCGTGTCCCCTGAGAATTTTAACTTATTCCCTAGTATCTTTGGTAATGAAAGAAGGGAAGAGAAAGAGAGAGAGAGCGTGAATGAGAGCGAGAGAGAGACAAGACGCAGAGAAATTAAGGTTATAACCAAAGCTTTAGTAATTATCTTTCAGAACATTAGATTGAGAAATATCTTTTCAAAGAAGTAATTTGGGGGGTCAAGTTGAGGTTGATATGTTGATATGTTGAGGTTCCATCCTTTTTGATGTGTTTAGTGCTTTCAAAAAATTTTTTTTAAATAAAATTTTCAAATAATGTCAGGTAGTAAAAAATGTGAACAATTAAACAATAAAACAAACTTTTGCATTAATTTGCATGACTCACAGTAACATATAATGCTGACAAATGCTGAATCCTGTCATTTTATTTCTGTATCCGTTGCACTTTTTGAGGGGCTTTCCCCCCTTTTTTTAAATTACATTTGATAGCTTGTTTCTGTATGCAAGTATGCTGTGCAATGTAGAGTATATATTGACACATAAAATGAGGTCTTCTCCTGCAACATTGCAAGTAGCTTGAAACTAAGGAAACAAAAGAGTTTGAGTGGCTGAAAAAGATAAAATATGTGAGACAATTTAATCAAATATTACTTATATAATACCTCCTGAGATTTATATATATTCTTTAGGGAAGGTCTATTGGAGAAGGCGATGGCACCCCACTCCAGTACGCTTGCCTGGAAAATCCCATGGACAGACGAGCTTGGTAGGCTGCAAGAGTCGAACACGACTGAGCGACTTCACTTTCACTTTTCACTTTCATGCATTGGAGAAGGAAATGGCAACCCACTCCAGTGTTCTTGCCTGGAGAATCCCAGGGATGGGGGAGCCTAGTGGGCTTCCGTCCATGGGGTCACAGAGAGTCAGAAATGACTGAAGCGACTTAGCAGGAGCAGCAGCAGCATTGATAATCAAATAATAGATATTAAATATGTCAAAGGTTTCATACTGTGTTTTAGGCTCATGCCAAAGAAATATGTGCAAAAGTTAACAAATTCACCCTTTCTGAAAGCATTTGTCATATTACTATCAAAGTGATTACCATATGAAATCATTAACTATGTGATTACTTATGAAACAGTAAGACTTTGGAAAGCAAGAAACAGGGAGAGAGGATTTGCTAGAAAAATAAAACAAGGAAACTAATTAATTTATAAGGAGTCAGTACTTGCTTTGTGGTTTCCACAGTATTTCTATTGCCATATCTATGTATCTATGGTGTATCTATGGAGAAGGAAATGGCAACCCACTCCAGTATTCTTGCCTAGAGAATTCTGCAGACAGATGAGTCTGGTGGGCTGCTGTCCATAGGGTCACATAGCATCAGACACGACTGAAGCGACTTAGCAGCAGCAGCAGCAGCATGGTGTATCTAATGCTTTATTTGGAAATTGCATTATCAACAACTGACATTGAAATCTCTGAAGATTTCAATCAAAAGATTTGTAATATAACATGTAAATGATTTCAGTATCATACCTAGATTTGAAATGTCAAAGATCAAGAGCTTGGGAGAAACTCTATCAAACCAAGACCTACTTTTCAGTCATTTGACCTCATAAGACTTATTCTTTGGTGTCAGCAGAGAGAGACACACTGCTTTTTTGTAGCTTTCAAGTGTGTTCCAACAGCTTCAAAATTAAAGCTGCTCTTTCTTGAAGTCTTCTTGAATAATTAAAGACAGGGTGACTAAAGGTTCACTGAAGTCTGAGAAGAGAAGGCATAGTTTTTTGGTGGTGTTCACACAGGAAAGAAAAAGTATTCATTGCAAAAGGTGGGTGTTGGATCTGAAATCACCAACATGCTCACTGTGCTATTATAACCACACAGTATCTGTTACTGTGGTTTGGAATGAAATGATTTTGTCCTTTAGAAGATTTGTTGACATACACTCCATGACCTAAGAGTCTGCCATAATGTTTATTCTTCCCAAATTTTAATAGTGAACACTCGCCTTTTTCAGAGGGTATTACAACACTGGAGTCTGTAATTCTAGTCATTTATATTACTAGAAATTTCTATGAGAGGACAAACATGAAGCCTCAAAATTCTGTATTCTGTAATATAAAACTCAGAAAGCCTTCCAAGGGACACATTGCTGTTTTCAATAAATACCCTAAACAGCAATTTAAAAATTGTAGTGTTGAAATCACTCAGTTCATTGCCGAGTGACTTTATTGCTTTGACAGTCATTTGACTTAGTTCTTTCTAGGGATTAAGTTCATCTTTTGTCTCTACTCTTGAAAATAATGGTGTAATCGCTTGACAGCCCTCCTGATAGGTTAGCAACTGCTTTTCAGTTGCAAGGTAATTTACCTCTTTTTTTTTTTTTTTCTATTTACTCTGTAAACATATGCTTAAATTTGGTCCTTCATTGAATGCAAGTGTATCACAACAGTACAAAATTAAAAATATGCTTCTATTTAATGCCCAGTGATAAAAGAGAAAAGAGGCAA
Organism: Bos taurus; assembly: GCF_002263795.3. Taxonomy (NCBI): domain Eukaryota; kingdom Metazoa; phylum Chordata; class Mammalia; order Artiodactyla; family Bovidae; genus Bos; species Bos taurus. The sequence goes on from NC_037335.1 coordinate 31,696,867, forward strand.
ATACAGCACTGCAATGCTTGTTGTTTTCCTTGTCTAGGAAAATACTTCCAGAGTGCTGGATAAAACAACTGACATCTTCCTCATTTCAGGCTGATTTACTCAGTGGATGATAAATCTAAATTAAGTAGATTCTGTCTTCTAAAATTAAAATAGAAATGACAAATGGCTTGTTTTTCACACCTGTACTTACTTCTTAATAAGATTTTTACTCTCCTTAGGCAAGCTCTAGTTAAGAAGATTCTGGTTATGTAAACTAAGAATATGTGTTATTATTATCATGATTCTCATTTATTTAGGATAGAACAAGTCCTTATGCCATGATCAAGCACTTTTTATTGAAATTTATTATACAGTGAATTTTTGAGGTCAACATTAAACATGCAGTGGTAAACAAGATGGATGTGGTTTTATGACACTAAAGAGAATATAATCTAATTATAGATAAAGAAAAGTAAACAGGTGCATCATAACTGCTATGGAAAAACATATATGGTGATGACAGTGGACACATTGCCAGAGAATACTGAGATATATCTGAATATGTGAGGTATGTGAGGGAACGATTCAGACACTATTCATTCAATAAACATTTAAAAACCACCCAGCATGTGTAAGGTACTATGATTAGTACTGAAATAGTAAACAAGAGACATAAATCCTGTTATCATAGATATTATTATTCATTAGGGGAGCCATATAATAAACAAATGCATCAGTTCAGTTCAGTTACTCATTTGTGTCTGACTCTTTGCAACCCCATGAACCGCAGCACACCAGGCTTCCCTGTCCATCACCAACTCCCAGAGCCTACTCAAATTCATGTCCATTGCATCAGTGATGCCATCCAACCATCTCATCCTCTGTCATCCCCTTCTCCTCCTGCTCTCAATCTTTCCCAGCATCAGGGTCTTTTCAAATGAGCCAGTTATTTACATCAGGTGGTCAAAGTATTAGAGTTTCAGCTTCAGCATCAGTCCTTCCAATGAATATTCAGGACTGATTTCCATTAGGATGGACTGGTTGGATCTCCTTGCAATCCAAGGGAACTCTCGAGGGTCTTCTCCAACACCACATATTGTTGGAGAAGAATTGATTCAAAAGCATCAGTTCTTTAGTGCTCAGCTTTCTTTATAGCTCAACTCTCACATCCATACATGACTACTGGAAACACCATAGCTTTGACTAGACAGAACTTTGTTGGTAAAGTAATGTAATTTTTAATATTCTGTCTAGGTTATTCATAACTTTTCTTCCAAGGAGCAATCATCTTTTAATTTCATGGCTGCAGTCACCATCTGCAGTGATTTTTGAACCCTCAAAAATAAAGTCTCTCACTGTTTTCATTGTTTCCCCATCTATTTGCCATGAAGTGATGGGACTGGTTGCCATGATCTTAGTTTTCTGAATGTTGAGTTTTAAGCCAACTTTTTCACTCTCCTCTTTCACTTTCACCAAGAGGCGCTTTAGTTCTTCGCTTTCTGCCATAAGGGTGGTGCCATAAGGGTGGTGCATAGATGTGTAATGTTAGGGAGGGAGAAGAAAGAGTTAACAGCATAACAAAAACAGGGCTGGGGAGAGAGAATTCCCATGATGGGGTAGTCAAGGGAGATCTCTCTGAGAAGACGACTGTGAGCACTGATCTGGGTGCAAGAGCAAGTGGGACAAGTGGAGATGTGCGGATCAGAGGAAATGGTGTAACGGCGCTGAGGTTGGGGTATGCTTGGCATTGTTCAAATTAGAGCAGCAAGGCCAGCCAAGGTTAGAGTGAGGGGATGACTATGGGTAGTTATGTTTGAGAATTTGCCAAAAGCTTATATCCATAGGGTTTGTAGGCATGGAGAAGTCTTTGAACTTTTTTCCCCCTCATTTGGATGAAAAACTTTTAGCGTATTTTAAGCAGGCAATTAACGTAACATTTATAAATGTGACTCTAATTGTAATACAAAGAATAAGACACAGGATGGTAGGAATTTAGATAGAAGGGTATTACAATAGCCAGCAATGATGGGAACCTGGACTAAAATGTTATGGCTTGAGGTTATAAAAAACTCAGCAGTGGCCATAGGACTGGAAAAGGTCAGTTTTCATTCCAATCCCAAAGAAAGGCAATGCCAAAGAATGCTCAAACTACTGCACAATTGCACGCATCTCACACGCTAGTAAAGTAATGCCCAAAATTCTCCAAGCCAGGCTTCAGCAATGTGTGAACCGTGAACTTCCTGATGTTCAAGCTGGTTTTAGAAAAGGCAGAGGAACCAGAGATCAAATTGCCAACATCCGCTGGATCATGGAAAAAGCAAGAGAGTTCCAGAAAAACATCTATTTCTGCTTTATTGACTATGCCAAAGCCTTTGACTGTGTGGATCACAATAAACTGTGGAAAATTCTGAAAGAGATGGGAATACCAGATCACCTAATCTGCCTCTTGAGAAATTTGTATGCAGGTCAGGAAGCAACAGTTAGAACTGGACATGGAACAACAGACTGGTTCCAAAGAGAAAAAGGAGTTCGTCAAGGCTGTATATTGTCACCCTGCTATTTAACTTATATGCAGAGTACATCATGAGAAACGCTGGGCTGGAGAAGCACAGGCTGGAATCAAGATCTTTGTTTCCTGACTTATAGGAGTGGAAAATGCTATTCAAAAACCTCAGATTTCTCCCCACTCAGTGGATAATGTCAGACTTGCTCCAGTGGACCACCATTTGGCAGTATATAGCTGAAGAGTGATATAGTTCCTTCTTGATTCCAAGCTTGGAGTTTTAGGGAGAGTTCTTGCAATAAATGGATTGTTGCAATTAATGTAAAGTATATCATTGTACATGGAAAATGTGAGATCATGCCAGTCCAGGTTTGGATGCCACGTACTGGATGCTTGGGGCTAGTGCACTGGGAACTCATGAGGGATGTATGGGAGGGGAGGAGAGGTCAGGATGGGAACACATGTATACCTGTGGCGGTTCATTTTGATATTTGCAACTAATACAATTATGTAAGTTGAAAAATAAATAAATTAAAAAAGAAAAAAAGAAATACTGATGGAATGGACCAAAAAAAAAAAGATGCTTTACTCCTTGGAAGGAAAGTATGACCAACCTAGATAGCATATTCAAAGCAGAGACATTACTTTGCCAACAAAGGTCCCATCTTAGTCAAGGCTATGGTTTTTCCTGTGGTCATGTATGGATGTGAGAGTTGGACTGTGAAGAAGGCTGAGCACCGAAGAATTGATGCTTTTGAACTGTGGTGTTGGAGAAGACTCTTGCGAGTCCCTTGGACTGCAGGGAGAGCCAACCAGTCCATCCTAAAGGAGATCAGTCCTGGCTATTCTTTGGAAGGACTGATGCTAAAGCAGAAACTCCAATACTTTGGCCACCTCATGCGAAGAGTTGATTCATTGGAAAAGACTCTGATGCTGGGAGGGATTGGGGGCAAGAGGAGAAGGGGACGACAGAGGATGAGATGGCTGGATGGCATCACTGACTTGATGGATGTGAGTCTGAGTGAACTCCAGGAGTTGGTGATGGACAGGGAGGCCTGGCGTGCTGCGATTCATGGGGTCACAAAGAGTCGGACACAACTGAGCGACTGATCTGATCTGATCTGAGGTTATAAAAAGTGATCAGATTCAGAATTTATTTCCAAGATACTGTTGCCAGGATTCTTGGTGTGTTGGATATAGTGTTTGAATAAAAGAAGAAAGCATCAGAGACAGATAATGTTCTTACCTGAGAAATGGGATAAAAGAAGGTTGGTACTTTTGCTCACTGAGGAAGCAGGTTTTGAGACAATAGGATATGGAGGGTGTGGAGAAATGGTAACAGTTCTGTTTTGAAACTACTAAAGTTTTAGAGCCATGACTTTAGTTGAACTTGAAACATTAGAGAGAAGTAACCAGAAATATGGAGAAGACATGCTGCTGCTGCTGCTAAGTTGCTTCAGTCGTGTCTGACTCTCTTCGACCCTGTAGACGGCAGCCCACCAGGCTCCCCCGTCCCTGGGATTCTCCAGGCAAGAACACTGGAGTGGATGGAGAAGACACGAAGGCAGGGTTTTATTCACTTTACCCAAATTCACTCAGTCCATATCTAGAATTTTAATTTAGGTCTAACCCCAATATCCATATTTCTTTCCACACTGTTCTACTGCATCATTACAGCCTATCTTGTAGTAATACTGATTTGCATGTTGCCCTATGGGCATCTTTAGAAATTTGTAGTTTCAGGGGAAAGGAGGGAAATAACAATAGCACATTAGTGCACAGAACATGAACTGTAGCTAGCTTTGCCTGGCATTATGAGAGTGTTTTCAGACTGAATTGTACAGGAGGCAAGTTTTTCCACATCATCACTCTACCACTCTATAAGGCTTATATGAACCTACACTATTTTGTTGCATTTAAAACATATATATATATTCATATGTCATAGCAAACACTCTCTTCCAACACCACAAGAGACGACTCTACACATGGACATCACCGGATGGTCAATACTGAAATCAGATTGATTATATTCTTTGCAGCCAAACATGGAGAAACTCTATACAGTCAGCAAATCCAATAGAGGGAACTGACTGGCTCAGATCATGAACTCCTTATTGCCAAATTCAGACTTAAATTGAAGAAAGTAGGGAAAATCACTAGACCATTCAGGTATGAGCTAAATCAAATCCCTTACAATTATACAGTGGAAATGACAAATAGATTCAAGGGATTAGATCTAATAGACAGAATGCCTGAGAACTATGGACGGAGGTTCATGACATTGTACAGGAGGAAGGGATCAAGACCATCCCCAAAAAAGAAATGGAGAAAAGCAAAATGGTTGTCTGAGGAGGGCTTACAAAGAGCTGAGAAAAGAAAAGACCTGAAAGGCAAAGAAGAAAAGGAAAGACATACCCATTTGAATGCAGAGTTACAAAGAATAGCAAGGAGAGATAAGAAAGCCTTCCTCAGTGATCAATGCAAAGAAATAGAGGAAAACAATAGAATGGGAATGGCTAGAGATCTCTACAAGAAAATTAGAGATACCAAGGGAATATTTCATGCAAAGATGGGCACAATAAAGGACAGAAATGGATGGACCTAACAGAAGCAGAAGATATTAAGATGAGGTGGCAAGAATACACAAAAGAACTATACAAAAAAGATCTTCACGACCCAGATAATCACGATGGTGTGATCACCAGCCAAGAGCCAGGCATTCTGGAATGCAACGTCAAGTGGGCCTTAGGAAGCATCACTATGAACAAAGCTAGTGAAGGTGTTGGAATTCCAGTTGAGCTATTTCAAATTCTAAAAGATGATGCTGTGAAAGTGTTGCATTCAATATGACAGCAAATTTGGAAAACTCAGCAATGGCCACAGGACCAGTCAGTTTTCATTCCAATCCCAAAGAAAAGCAATGCCAAAGATTGTTCAAACTGCCACAGAATTGCACTCATCTCACATGCTAGCAAAGTAATGCTCAGAATTCTCCAAACCAGGCTTCAACAGTATGTGAACTAAGAACTTCCAGATGTTTAAGCTGGATTTAGAAAAGGCAGAGGAACCAAAGCTCAACTTGCCAACATCTGTTGGATCATCGAAAAAGCAGGAGAGTTCCAGAAAAACATCTGCTTTATTGACTATGCCAAAGTTGTTGACTGTGTGGATCACAACAAACTGAGGAAAATTCTGAAAGAGATGGGAATACCAGACCACCTGACCTGTCTCCTGAGAAATCTTTATGCAGGTCAGAAAGCAAAAGTTAGAACTGGATATTGAACAACAGACTGGTTCCAAATTGGGAAAGGAGTGCATCAAGGCTGTATATTGTCACCTTGCTTATTTAACTTATATGCAGAATACATCATGAGAAATGCTGGGTTGGATGAAGCACAAGCTGGAATCAAGATTGCCAGGAGAAATATCAATAACCTCAGATATGTAGATGACACCACCCTTATGGCAGAAAGCAAAGCAGAACTAAAGAGCCACTTGATGAAAGTGAAAGAGGAGAGTGAAAAAGTTGGCTTAAAGTTTAACATTCAGAAAACTCATATCATGGCATCTGGTCCCATCACTTCATGGAAAATAGATGGGGAAACAATGGAAGCAGTGAGAAACTTTATTTTGGGGGCTCCAAAATCACTGCAGATGGTGATTGCAACCATTAAATTAAAAGATGTTTGCTCCTTGGAAGAAAAGTTATGATCAACCTAGACAGCCTATTAAAAAGCAGAGACATTACTTTGCCAACAAAGGTCCACCTAGTCAAGGCTATGGTTTTTCCAGTAGTCATGTATGGATGTGAGAGTTGAACTATAAAGAAAGCTGAGCCCTGAAGAATAGATGCTTTTGAACTGTGGTGTTGGAGAAGACTCTTGAAAGTCCCTTGGACTGCAAGGAGATCCAACCAGTCCATCCTAATGGAAATCAGTCCTGAATATTCATTGGAAGGACTGATGCTGAAGCTGAAACTTCAATACTTTGGCCACCTGATGCGAAGAACTGACTCTCTTTAAGAGACTCTGATGCTGGGAAAGATTGAAGGCAGAAGAAGAAGGGGATGACAGAGGATGAGATGGTTGGATGGCATCACCGACTCAATGGACATGAGTTTGAGTAAACTCCAGGAGTTGGTGATGGACATGAAGGCCTGGCATGCCACAGTCCATGTGGTCACAAATAGTCAGACGGAACTGAGTGAGTGAACTGAACTGAACTGAGTCTAGTTGAGAATGTAAGGCATAATAGTGATAGATGTCATTTCCTAGAGCAGGGTTGTGGTAACCTGAAAAGACAACCTGGGAACACCATAGTCCCTTTGCCTGGAAATCCCTTTCTCCTCCTGGTCAACTAGTGAATTTCTATTTATGGATTAAGATATGGCTTAAACTTTACCTTTCTGTGAAACAGTTCTTTCTGCTTCCATTTTCCCTCCTCCCTTTGCTTCTCCTCTCCAATATGATCATTGTCACTATGCCTTAGTCAATGGTTTTCTGTGGCAGGTACACTGCTGAGCACTTTACATCCTGAGTTATGCTCAGTCTTTACTGTGATGCAATAAAACAGGTGGTTCTATTATTCCTTATTTCACAGGAGATAAAATTGAAGTGTAGATAGAACTAATAATTGGAAAAAAAAAGTGAAACCAAGAACACATAGCTAAGAAATGGCAGAGATGAGATTTGAACATATGTGACCTAATCCAGAAACCATGCATTTTCTTCCAGGTCAGTTTCATTTTCTCCGGGAATCAAAGCTGTTTATTCATGCAACTGACCGTATGTGGCATATTGTAAGTTATCTGGCCTCCATTTTTTTTCCTCACTAGAATGAGTGTTTCTTCAGATTAATGTTTTTATTTTCTGAGTTATAATATTTATTTAAAGAATGAATTTATCAGTGACTATTTAAAGTATGGGTTGAAGAAAAGTTGTTAGAGAAAGAGAGCATCAAGAGGCAATTTGGGATAATAGGAGAACAGGAAACAGATCACTGAAACAAAAGAAGTGCTTCAGAAAAGGTCAATGGTATTGAAAGTCCTTCATAGTCGTCATTTATTCTTTGTTTTCTCTTTTGGGATTTTTTTATTGGTGCTTTTTATCTGTCCGTGTGCCTTCCATTATTTTTCAAGATCCATGGATGCTGATTTTTTTTCTTTTTTAAGTTGCAGAACATTTCAGCTGAAATCTAAGTCTAACATGTAAGATAATATACGTATAAAACATGAAACTAGAGTTCTGCGGCTGAGCAGTAGGACTCTTTGAGCTCCACTCACTGTTTCTTTCTCTCACTATCTCAAAGCTTGTTCTGAGAGTTGGGAAAAGCATCCTTCTCCATCTTCTCCTTCATTTACATTGCTGCTTTGACCATACTCATGTGTCATCTAAGCTGAATGAACTACTGGCATTTTCCATTCCTACCGAAAATGTGCTTCCCTCACCTAGAAAGATCTCAGCTGACTTAGCTCTACTCCTTGTATGCCTGGGTGACTTCTGGTCATCTTTCAAACTCAGTGTAATGATTATCTTCTCCACAAAGCAGTCACTCATCATCCCATTTTCTCTTGATCATTCAACTACTACATGTAGGAAAGTCACCTTAAAGTGACTGCTTTAAAGTGTGTGTATGTGTGTGCAGACATGCATTGGTTTTTATGTGGGTTGTTGATGGCTGTTTAATTACACTAAACTTTTTCTCAAAATTATACAATTATTAAGTACTATCTTTATTTTCTATAACTATAAAATATATGCATTAAGCACTCAGTGTACTTTTGAATGAAAGAATGCAGTCAGTCATAACCCAATGGTGTTATAATATATAATCTTCACATTTTCTCTATCAAAACAATTAAATTCAACATTTTACTGAACTGTTTATCAAGAGCATCTCAGATTGAGTAGCATTGAAACATATGCATTACCATATGTAAAATAGATAGTCAGTGGGAATTTGCTGTGTGACATAGGGAGCTCAACTTAGTGCTCTATGACAGCCTAGAGGGATGGGATGGGAAGTGGAAAGGAAGTTCAGGAGGAAGGGACATATGAATACATACAGCTGATTCATGTTGATGTTCAGCAGAAATCAACACAACCTTGTAAAGCAATTATTTTCCTATTAAAAATAAATAAACTTAAATAAAACAACATCTCAGATCTATATTAGGTTCTCCAGACGTCTTTCTTCCCCTTACCCTTCCAGCTCAGTCTAATTGTCTTGGGATGTGTTGGAAATCATTTTGAGTCATGATAACTATCAGGAAGCATGGATCCTGATCTCTGTAAAATTCACCACAGTATTGCTTGAACAGAAGACACAAATATTTGGAAGTGAGAAAATGGTGGAACTAGTTTCCATGATCAAACCATTGTTTTCCTCCACAATTTTTATATCTTGTCAAAAAGTTTTGTGTGTGTGTTCATGTATACATCACTTGAATATAGGAAAATGCTTAAATCTCTTTTGTATAGTTTTTGATACCTCCAACTGGTGAGAGGTTGATTGTTTTCTTTGAAATGGAATCTTCCTGAGCATTGTTGAATTTTTCTTACACTTAAGTACAATGGATATATTGTATGGGCTAACCTGGTAGGGCACAATGGAGAAACGTCCTTTTTTTTCTTTTTTCCCTTCACTAGTACAGGTGCAGTTATCTTTTTTTCCAGTCTAATTGGTGGCATCTTAAGGACACAATAAAACTTATTTGACCACTTCTATCTGTCATCCTGATTCCAAAGCATTGGGACCAATTTTATCAACTTCCAGCTCAGATCCAACTCATACCCCTTCCTCCTTTTCTCAGATCAGGCCTGGTGTGAACTAAGAGGGCCTGTGATGGGGAAAGAAAGCTGGCTCTGATTTTGCTATTGCTGTTTTTGTTTATCTTTGTTTATCTTTGCCTCATCTACCATTCCCATATGGGTTCTAGCCTCACTAGGGTCATCGTTAGGATCAAGGAAAGAAATGGTTTAAGAAAATGTATATGATCAATGTTATGACAATCAGATCATCCCTTTTCTCTTTGTAGAAGAACCAACATACTGGTTCCTGTGTGTCACTTCGTATGTAGGTTGTTGGGTCTACAACACTGGTCTACTTCCTTTGTTACTGCAACTTTCCATTTCTTGATAGTGTTGCATTTTCTGACTTTTCTCCCTCATTTTCCCCTCAGCTGCTGCCCCATTGAAGGTAAATGTGGGGTTGCCTTACCCACCAGGGCTGGTTTTTCAGTGGGATACTTGCTCTACCATCAGAGTATCCTCGACACTTTGGTGAAAGGGAGCACTCATTCACTATTCCCTCTTCAAACACTACCACCCCTCCTTTCCCTCTCTGTTCATCCTTCCATTGCAGGCTACTCCAGTCTGCCTCTTGCTCTGACACTTTTCTAGGAGAGAGGAACACCTCAGTATTGATCTCCTCAATGCTCCACAAATTCCAGAGGACATATTTAAAGTGTTTTTCAAGACATTCTTTCACTGTGCTCCTGTGGCAGCAAAGGACAAGCTGACAGATTTCTCTGCAACTATCCCACTGGTGCATAAGATTCCAGTCTCCTTTCTTTAGGGACCCCTGTTTCATGCCAATAACTGGTTCATCTGTGACTTACTTGGAAAGGTAAAGGGGAAAGTCAGGCAGTCTGAAATGTTATGGATTCCATCAAGGAAAATTCCTCAGTGAATCCCTAGTCTTGTCTTGTGTCAAGTGAGGGAAGGAATCAAGTTGATGGAGCAACTTCATGACCCTTTTAGTAAGTCTTTCAAGAGTGTGTCTAGGGAGGAACAAGATGGCAGAGGAGTAGGTGGACATGGAATATATCTCTTTCCATGGATATGTCAGGACACACCAGCTGAGAGCAGACAGGAGTACCTGACCAGCAGAGAAGAATATATAGACCCATGCAAAACTTGGTAGGATGAAGGAACTAGGGGGAAAAAAATAAGAGTGTTAGTAAGATTGGACCTGCCCTTGGCAGGTAGAGGAACTGAAGCAGAGGGGTAATCCCCACATTGGGGCAATTGTCTGAGTCAGAGGAGAAATATTTAACACTGAGAGGGAAACAGCTGATCTCTGGCAGCCTAAATGGAATGAGAACCAGATAGTCCTTGCTGCAGCCATACATACCCTAGATGGCACAGTGGCTGGGAGCTGGAATTTAGGGATTGTGGAGCAATCCCAGGGTGAGGGCTGTTGTTGACTGGGGAGAGACGGATTCAAGGGATGTGAGGGAGGAGACTGTGGTGGGAAATTCCTGTGGAGGAAAGCTGGGCAGCCACTGAAGCAAGGCGATACTGTTGAGTCACGCTGAGAGGGTGGAGCCATCACCATAGCCTCTCTCCCACCATGGGCCAGCATTGGTAGCTGAACGATAGAGAGGCTGGCCCATCAAATGCCTGACACGCTGAACTACAGAGTAGAATCCCACCCAGGGTGCCCTTTTAAGTGCCTGATATGCGGATCTACAGAGTAGGACTCCAGGCAAGGGATCCCTCTAAGTGCCTGAATGGGTGGAGCTATGGAGCAAGACTGGCCAAAGAGGCCTTCTGATCATCAGCTACAAGAGGTTTGAAAAAAGACTCTTGATAGGGCCATAACTCCTGCAGTGGAGGCAGTCTGTGTCCCTGCACACTTGGCACCACCAGGGTCCCCACAAGCCAAGCACCTGCACCACCTTCACGCTCAACTCACACTGGGGCAGAGCTGCCACATGCAAAAAACGTCTTGCGTCTATGGGCACAGGGTCACTTAGGTAGTGTCTGGTTTTGCGACCCTGTGGACTGTGGCCTGCCAGGCTTCTCTGTCAGGGAGGGAGTTTCACCAGGCAAGAACACTGGAACATATTGGCCAATATTGATTGCCATACCTTTCTAGAGCACTATATTTCCTGCTGCCCTAGCCACTAACTCCCCAGTGCTGGCAGAACCCCTGTGACTCAAACAGCTGGCCCTCTCCAGGGCAAACCCAAGTCCTCTAGGGCAGCCTAAGGAGCAAACCCCAGTGGATGACCCATATCCAGAGGTGGAAATAAAACCACAATTGAAGCCCAGGAGCAGTGTGGCTAAGGAAGAAGACCCCAAACCCTCTCACCAGCTGCACAAGTTGCAGATTAAATCCACATGATCAACTAGGCAGACTCTGTATCTGAAATATGTAAAAAGTCATCCAGAGCTCCCACAAAAGAAAACACACTACTTCTGATAGCTGTGGACATTGGAGGCAAGAACACAGAAGGGTAGGAGCAGATTAGAATCTGAGCTGCCTTCACAGCAGGTCCAGAGATCAGCACACTGTTAGAGGGCATCCTAGGGAGGGGAAGTGGACTGTGACTCCCAGTGAGGGAAAGGACTCTGGCAGTAGTGACTCAATAAAAACACTTATTATTCTTATATTTTGCCTTGTTCTGTAGATTATTTTGGAGTTTTTTTTTTTTTTCTTTTTGTCCCCCCCCCCACCTTTGTTGTAGTTGTTGATTTTATTGACACAATGAAATCTAACCAAGCTTTTGAGCTTTTTTCTTTTTCTCTTTTTTCTCAGTCACATTTTTTTTAAATTGTTGTTACACCTCATCTAAACAACAAACAAAACAAAAATACAAACCCAATCATCAGCAGACAGAATTACCACCTCACTCAGCCTTGCCCATCAGAGGAAAATCAAACAAACAAACAAACAAAACTCAGCACAAATCTCACCCTATAAGAAGCTTACACAAACCACTGGACCAAGCTTAGAGGGGCCAGAAACCAAAAGGAAGAAAGAATTCAACCTTGAAGCCTGGGAAAAGGAGACATCAAACACAACAAGTTAAAAAAAATAATAATGAAAAGACAGAGAAATACTACACAAATGAAGGAACAAACTAGAAACACAGAAGTCAGACAATGAAGAAATAGGCAAACTACCTGAAAAAGAATTCAGAATAATGATAGTAAAGATGATCAAAAACATTTAAAGCTAAATGGAAAAAATGCAATAAGCAATTAGAAGAATTAAAGAATAAACATGCAGAGACAACATAATTACTGAAATTAAAAATACTCTAGAAGGAATCAATAGCAGAATATCTGAAGCAGATGAATCAGTGAGCTGGAAGATAAAATGGTGGAAATAACTTCTGAAGAGCAGAATAAAGTAAAAGGAATGAAAAGAACTGAGGATAGTCTCAGAGACCTTTTGGATGATATAAAATGAACCAACATTCGAATAATAGGGGTCCAAGAAGAAGAAGAGTAAAAGAATGGGTATGAGAAAATTTTTGAAGAGATTATAGTTGAAAATTTCCCCAACATGGAAAAGGAACTAGTCAACCAAGTTCAAGAGGCACAAAGAGTCCTATACAGGATAAACATGGAGAAACATGCCAAGACACACACTAATCAAACTAACAAAGACTAAACAAAAAGAAATAATGTTAAAAGTAGCAACAGAGAAGCAACAAGTAACATACAAGGAAAACCCCATATGCTTAACAGCTGATCTTTCAGCAGAAACTGTGCAGACCAAAAGGAAATGGCAGGATATATATAAAGTACTGTAAGGGAAAAAGTCTACAACGAAGATTATTGTACCTGGCAAGGATCTCATTCAAAATTGATGGAGAAATCAAAAGCTTTGTAGGCAAGCAAAAGTGAAGAGAATTCAGTACCACCAAATCAGCTTTACAAGAAATGTTAAAGGGACTTACATAGTCAAGAAATAAAAAGAGAATAAGAAAGATATACAAAATCAACCCCCCAAAATTAAGAAAATGGCAATAAGAACATAAATATCAATAATTACTTTAAATGAAAATGGATTAAATACTCCAACCAAAAGACACACACTGGTTGAATGGATACAAAAACAAGACCCATATATATGCCATCTAAAAGAAACCTACTTTAGACCTCAAGATACATATAGACTGAAAGTGAAGGGATGGGAAAATATATTCCATGCAAATGGGAAGCAAAAGAAAGCTGGAATAGCAATCCTCATATCAGACAAAATAGACCTTAAAATGAAGAAGATTACAAGAGATAAGGAAGAACACTACATAATGGTCAAGGGATCAGGCCAAGAGGAAGACATAACAACTGTAAATATCTATTCACCCAACATAAGCACCTTAATACATCAGACAAACCCCAACAGACATAAAAGGGGAAATTGACAGTAACACAATAATAGTAGGAGACTTTAACACTGCACTCACACCAATGGACAGATCATCAAAACAGAAAACTAATAAGGAAACACAAGTCTGAATTGATACATTAGAAGAGATGTATCTTATTGATATCTTCAGGACATTCCATCCAAATGCATAATAATACACCTTCTTCTCAAGTGCACATGGAACATTCTCCAGGATAGACCACATCTTGGGTCACAAATTAAACCTCAGTAAATTTAAGAAAATTGAAATCATATCAAGCATCTTCTCTGATCACAAAGCTGTGAGACAAGATATCAATTACAAGAAAAAAAAAAAACTGTAAGAAACACAAACACATGGAGATTAAACAACACGTTTCTAAATAACCAATAGGTTACTGAAGAAATCAAAAGGGACAACAAAAAATTTCTAGAAACCAATGACAATGAAAACATGACAATGCAAAACCTATAGGATGCAGCAAAAGCAATTCTAAGAGGGAAATTTTAGCAATGCAGTCCTACCTCAAGAAACAGGAAAAACATTGAATAGACAGTCTAACTTTATACCTTAAAAAACTGGAAAAAGAAGAACAAAACCCCCCAAAATTAGTAGAAGGAAATAAATCATAAAGATTAGAGCAGAAATAAATGAAAAAAAAAAATGAAAGAAACAATAGTAAAGATTAAAAGAAACAATAGTAAAGATTAATAAAACTAAAAGCTGATTCTTTGAGAAGATAAACAAAATTGACAAACCTTTAGCCAGACTAATCAAGAAAAGAAGAGAGAAGAATCAAATCAACAAAATTAGAAATAGAAAGGTAGAGATTACAGTAGACAATGCAGAAATAAAAAGGATTATAAGAGACTATTATGAACAACAATATGGCAATAAAAGATAACCTGGAAGAAATGGACAGATTCTTAGAAAAGTTCAATCTTCCAAGACTGAACCAGGGAGAAATAGAAATTATGAAACTGAAGCTGTGATTAAAAAATCTCTTGAAATACAAAAGCCCAGTACCAGATAGTTTCCCAGGAGAATTCTATCAAACATTTAGAGAATAGCTAATGCCTATCCTTCTAAAACTCTTTCAATAAATTGCAGAGGAAGAAACACTTCCAAACTCATTCTATAAGCCCACCATCACCCTAATACCAAAACCAGACAAAGACAACACAAAAAAAGAAAACTACAAGCCAATATCACTGATGAATAGAGATGCAAAAATCCTCAACAGAATTTTAGCAAACAGAATTCTGCAACACATCAAAAAGCTCATACACCATGACTAAGTTGGGTTTATTCCAGGAATGCAAGGATTCTTCAATATACACAAATCAATCAATGTGATACACCATATTGACCAATTGAAAGATAAAAACCATATGATAATCTCAGGAGATGGAGAAAAAGCCTTTGACAAAATTCAGCACCCATTTATGATTAAAACTCTTCAAAAAATGGGCACAGAAGGAACCTACCTCAACATAGTAAAGGCCATATATGATAAGACTACAGCAAACATTATTCTCAAAGGTGAGAAACTGAAAGCATTCACCCTAAGATCAGGAAAAAGACAAGGGTGTCCACTCTCACCACCAGTATTCAATGCAGTTCTGGAAGTCCTAACTATAGCAATCAGAGAAGAAAAAGAAATAAAAGGAATCCAGATCAAAAAAGAAGTAAAGCTCTCACTCTTTGTAGATGACACGTTACTGTACATAGAAAATCCTAAAGATAGTATCAGAAAATTGCAAGAACTAATCAGTGAATTTAGGAAAGTTGCAGGATGCAAAATTAATACACAAAAATCACTTGCATTTCTGTATACTAACAATGAAAAATCAGAAAGAGAAATTAAGAAATCAATTCCAGTCACTACTGCCACAAAAAGATTAACTATCTAGGAATAAACTTACCTAAGGAGACAATAGAACTGTACACAGAAAATTATAAGACACTAATAAAAGACATCAAGGACAACATAAACAGATGGAGAAATATTCCATGTTCTTGGGCAGGAAGAATCAATATACTGAATAATGACTATACTACCAAATGTAATCTAGTGATTCAATGTGATCCCTATCAAATTACCAGTGGCATTTTTCACAGAACTAGAACAAAAAATTTCACAGTTCCTATGGAATCACAAAAGACCCCAAATAGCCAAAGCAGTCTTGAGAAAGAAGAATGAAGCTGGAGGAAACAATCTTTCTTACTTCAGATTATACTACAAAGCCACGTTCATCAAGGCAGTATGGTACTGGCACAAAAAGAGAAATATAGACCAATGGCACAATATAAAAAGCCCAGAAATAAACCCATGCACCTATGGGTACCTTATTTTTGACAAAGGAGGCAAGAATATACTGTGGGGCAAAGGCAGCCTCTTCAATAAATGGTGCTGGGAAACTGGACAGCTACATGTAAAAGCATGAAATTAGAACACTTTCTAACACCATACACAAAGATCAACTCAAAATGGATTAAATACCTAAATGTAAGACCAGAAACTATAAAACTCTTAGAGGAAAACATAGGCAGAACACTCGATGACATGAATCAAAGCAAGATCCTTTATGACCCACCTCCTCAGTTCAGTTCAGTTGCTCAGTCGTGTCCGACTGTCTGCAACCCCATGAATCGCAGCAGGCCAGGCCTCCCTGTCCATCACCAACTCCCGGAGTTCACTCAGACTCACGTCCATAGCGTCAGTGATTCCATCCAGCCATCTCATCCTCTGTCGCCCCCTTCTCCTCCTGCCCCCAATCCCTCCCAGCATCACAGTCTTTTCCAATAAGTCAACTCTTCGCATCAGGTGGCCAAAGTACTGGAGTTTCAGATTTAGCATCATTACTTCCAAAGAAATCCCAGGGCTGATCTCCTTCAGAATGGACTGGTTGGATCTCCTTGTGGTCCAAGGGACTCTCAAGAGTCTTCTCCAACACCACAGTTCAAAAGCATCAATTCTTCGGCGCTCAGCCTTCTTCACAGTCCAACTCTCACATCCATACATGACCACAGGAAAAACCATAGCCTTGCCTAGACGAACCTTTGTTGGCAAAGCAATGTCTCTGCTTTTGAATATGCTATCTAGGTTGGTCATAACTTTCCTTCCAAGGAGCAAGCATCTTTATGACCCACCTCCTAGAGTAACAGAAATAAAAACAAAAGTAAACTAGTGGGACCTGATTAAACTTAAATGCTTTTGCACAGCAAAGGAAACTGTAAACAAGGTGAAAAGACAACCTTCAGAATGGGAAAAAATTATAGCAAATGAAACAACTGACAAAGGATTAATTTCCAAAATATATAAGCAGCTCATACAACTCAATACCAGGAAAACAACCCAATCAAAAAGTAGGTAAAAGGCCTAAACAGACATTTCTCCAAAGAAACATACAGATGGCTAAAAAACACATAAAAAAATGCTCAACATTGCTCATTATTAGAGAAATGCAAATCAAAACCACAATGAGATTTCACCTCACACTGGTCAAAATGGCCATCATCAAAATCTTTACACACAATAAATGCTGGAGAGGGTGTGGAGAAAAAGGAATGCTCTTGCACTGTTGGTGGGAATGTAAACTCATACAGCCTCTATGGAAGATGTTATGGAAATTCCTTAAAAAACTAGGAATTAAACCACCATATAGGAGCAATCTCATTCTTGGCATATACCCTAAGGAAACCGGGGTTGAAAAAGACACATGTATCCCATTGTTCATTGCAGCACTATTTACAATAGCTAGAACATGGAAGCAACCTAGATGCCCATCAGCAGATGAATGGATAAAGAAGTGTTGGTACATATACACAATGGAATATTACTCAGCAATAAAAAGGAGTCAGTTCTGATGAGGTGGATGAGCCTAGAATGAAGTGAGTCGAAAGAGAAAAATAAATATTATATTCTAACACACATATACAGAATCTAGAAAGATGGCTCTGAAGAATTTATTTACAGGGCAGCACTGGAGAAATAGACATAGAGAATAGACTTATGAACTTGGGGACAGGGGAGGAGAGGGTAAGATGTATGGAAAGAGTAACATGGAAACTTACATTACCATATGTAAAATAGATAGCCAATGGGGATTTGCTGTATGGCTCCGGAAACTCAAACAGGGGCTCTGTATAAACCTAGAGGGGTGGGATGGGAAGTTAGATGGGAGGGGGTTTCAAAAGGGAGGAGATATACGTATATCTATGGCTGATTCATGTTGAGGTTTGACAGAAAACAACAAAATTCTGTAAAGCAAGTATCCTTCAATAAAAAAAATACATTAAAAAAAAGAAAGAGTGTGTATAGTACTTCTCTTTAGACATTGAAGTTATCCGTCACTTATGTCCTCAGATTTAATGATCAAGGTGAAATTCCAAGATGATAGGGAAATTGCAATTCAAATATTGTATACAATTTCTTCTATTTCTCTGAATTCCTTTGACCTATAGCATAGTTCCAGACACATTGATAACAATATAGAAATAGTAGGGAATGCAATAAGTTTACCTGTTTTAAATAAATAGCACATTTCAATCAAAACATAAACAGAAAAATATTTGGTACAAATTTACTTCTCACTGTAATTAAAATTTTCTATTGTAAAACTACAGAACTGCTGTTTAAGCAATTAGTAAATGTAAGCCTTTTTTATCCTTAGTAATCCGTATTTATTAAAAAGCACATGTCCTTGAGGTTATTAAATGCTGCATAATGGCAGTCCCAGACCTTGATGTACCATTTCTTTCCTTCTTATTTGACTGGGGATTTAAAAAGCGTTTTCTGCATATATTCCTTTCTATAGGACTATGTACATTGTAAAAATAAGAGTCTTTTATGAACTAACATAAATGAACTTTGTGGAGGTAAAAGTAAACTAATCAGTCTATAATTCATTCATATGAGCTCACAAATCACTGTTCTGCAAGATATTAACTTGGGTTCAAAATAAATGAAGTTGCAGGAATAAATTATAATGATAATTGAGAGCATTCCTTAGCAGCCTTACTGTATATGTTTTATGTACATACAATACAAAATATGTCACTACGATGAAAATGACAAGTGTGGAAAAAAAAGTGGATGGAGATATTGTGGATTCCTAGCTTTATATAAATTATTTGGAAGGCAATCTACATTGATTTTTTAAAAAATAAACTACATTCTTATTAAGAAATTTAAAACTCTAATTGAGTTCTGTGAATCAGTAATCTATCTGCTATTTATCAAAGTTATTATGACCATTTCAGAGACAAATTCTCACATAAGTTTAGCAATTGGGTCATTAACATAACTGAAATTTCTACTTTTTCTTATTATTTAGAGTGAATAACTTTTTAACCACCCTTTTTTTTCTGTTCTGTCATAGTATGTAAAAATCAAAGTCATGATTATCTTATTTTCAAATGGGTGATCTGATTTAATTACAGTAAGTATTAAAAATTGGATGGCTTAATAAATTCTGGAGAGGGTGTGGAAAAAAGGGAACCCTCTTACACTGTTGGTGGGAATGCAAACTAGTACAGCCACTATGGAGAACAGTATGGAGATTCCTTAAAAAACTGGAAATAGAACTGCCTTATGACCCAGCAATCCCACTGCTGGGCATACACACCGAGGAAACCAAAATTGAAAGAGACACGTATATCCCAATGTTCATCGCAGCACTGTTTACAATAGCTAGGACATGGAAGCAACCTAGATGTCTGTCAGCAGATGAATGGATAAGAAAGCTGTGGTACATATACACAATGGAGTATTACTCAGCCATTAAAAAGAATACATTTGAATCAGTTCTAATGAGGTGAATGAAACTGGAGCCTATTATACAGAGTGAAGTAAGCCAGAAAGAAAAACACCAATACAGTATACTAACGCATATATATGGAATTTAGAAAGATGGTAACGGTAACCCTGTATGCGAGACAGAAAAAGAGACACAGATGTATAGAACAGTCTTTTGGACTCTGTGGGAGATGGAGAGGGTGGGATGATTTGGGAGAATAGCATTGAAACATGTGTATTATCATATAAGAAATGAATTGCCAGTCCAGGTTTGATGCAGGATACAGGATGCTCGGGGCTGGTGCACTGGGATGACCCAGAGGGATGGTATGGGGAGGGAGGAGAGAGGGGGGTTCATGATGGAGAACATGTGTATACCCGTGGCGGATTCATGTTGATGTATGGCAAAACCAACACAATATTGTAAAAATATCCTAATTAAAATAATAAATAAAAAAATTGGATGGGTCACATTTAAGTACTTTTAATACCTTCCTGAGTAGCTGAAATAGATTGTCTTAATCATTCAGTTAAAAAATTATTTTTTATTATACTGATACTGTATTCTGCACAATATAGTACACTCTTCTATATTCTAATCTGTCAATTAATAGGATTTAGAACAGTATATCAAAGGAGAGATCATCTACCAATACTGCCAATAACTGGTTACAAAATATAGAAGGATGTAGAGCTCATTAGATTGATGGAAAAGTATTTAGTACCAGATAGTTAATTTACAGACACCTGATAATGACATCACCAGATGGTCAACACTGAAATCAGATTGATTATGTTCTTTGCAGCCAAAGATGGAGAAGCTCTATAGAGTCAACAAAAACAAGACTGGGAGCTGACTGTGGCTCAGATCATGAACTCCTTATTAACAAATTCAGACTTAAATTGAAGAAAGTAGGAAAAACCACTAGACCATTCAGGTATTACCTAAATCAAATCCCTTATGATTATACAGTGGAAGTGAGAAATAGATTTAAGGGCCTAGACATGATAGAGAGCCTGATGAACTATGGAATGAGGTTCATGATCTTGTACAGGAGACAGGGATCAAGACCATCCTCATGGAAAAGAAATGCAAAAAAGCAAAATGGCTGTCTGGGGAGGCCTTACAAATAGCTGTGAAAAGAAGAGAAGCAAAAAGCAAAGGAGAAAAGGAAAGATATAAGCATCTGAATGCAGAGTTCCAAAGAATAGCAAGAAGACAGAAGAAAGCTTTCCTCAGCAATCAATGCAAAGAAATAGAGGAAAACAACAGAATGGGAAAGACTAGAGATCTCTTCAAAAAAATTAGAGATACCAAGGGAATATTTCATGCAAAGATGGGCTCAATAAAGGACAGAAATGGTATGGACCTAACAGAAGCAGAAGCTATTAAAAAGAGATGGCAAGAATACACAGAAGAACTGTACAAAAAAGATCTTCACGACCCAGATAATCATGATGTGTGATTCCTGATCTAGAGCCAGACATCCTGGAATGTGAAGTCAAGTGGGCCTTGGAAAGCATCACTACGAACAAAGCTAGTGGAGGTAATGGAATTCCACTTGAGCTATTTCAAATCCTGAAAGATGATGCTGTGAAAGTGCTGCACTCAATATGCCAGCAAATTTGGAAAACACAACAGTGGCCACAGGACTGGAAAAGGTTAATTTCATTCCAATCCCAAAGAAAGGCAATGCCAAAGAATGCTCAAACTACCGCACAATTGCACTCATCTCACATGCTAGCAAAGTAATGCTCAAAATTCTCCAAGCCAGGCTTCAGCAATACGTGAACTGTGAACTTCCAGATCTTCAAGCTGGATTTAGAAAAGGCAAAGGAACCAGAGATCAAATTGCCAACATCCGTTGGATCATGGAAAAAGCAAGAGAGTTCCAGAAAAACATCTATTTCTGCTTTATTGACTATGCCAAAGCCTTTGACTGTGTAGATCACAATAAACTGTGGAAAATTCTGAAAGAGATGGGAATACCAGACCACCTGACCTGCCTCTTGAGAAACCTGTATGCAGGTCAGGAAGCAACAGTTAGAACTGGACATGGAACAACAGACTGGTTCCAAATAGAAAAAGGAGTACGTCAAGGCTGTATATTGTCACCCTGCTTATTTAACTTATATGCAGAGTACATCATGAGAAACGTTGGAATGGAAGAAGCACAAGCTGGAATCAAGATTGCGGGGAGAAATATCAATAACCTCAGATATGCAGATGACACCACCCTTATGGCAGAAAGTGAAGAGGAACTAAAAAGCCCCTTGATGAAAGTTAAAGAGGAGAGTGAAAAAGTTGGCTTAAAGCTCAGCATTCAGAAAATGAAGATCATGGCATTCGGTCCCATCACTTCATGGGAAATATATGGGGAAACAGTGGAAACAGTGTCAGACTTTATTTTTTTGGGCTCCAAAATCACTGCAGATGGTGATTGCAGCCATGAAATTAAAAGACGCTTACTCCTTGGAAGGAAAGTTATGACCAACCTAGATAGCATATTCAAAAGCAGAGACATTGCTTTGCCAACAAAGGTCCATCTAGTCAAGGCTATGGTTTTTCCTGTGGTCATGTATGGATGTGAGAGTTGGACTGTGAAGACAGCTGAGCGCCGAAGAATTGATGCTTTTGAACTGTGGTGTTGGAGAAGACTCTTGAGAGTCCCTTGGACTGCAAGGAGATCCAACCAGTCCATTCTGAAGGAGATCAGCCCTGGGATTCCTTTGGAAGGAATGATGCTAAAGCTGAAACTCCAGTACTTTGGCCACCTGATGCGAAGAGTTGACTCATTGGAAAAGACTCTGATGCTGGGAGGGATTGGGGGCAGGAGGAGAATGGGATGACAGAGGATGAGATGGCTGTATGGCATCACTGACTCGATGGACGTGGATCTGAGTGAACTCCGGGAGTCGGTGGTGGCCAGGGAGGCCTGGCGTGCTGCGATTCATGGGGTTGCAAAGAGTCAGACACGACTGAGTGACTGAATCTGATAATGACTAAATATTATAAATGAATCTTCTCACAGTTAACTTGCTCATGTTAAATAGGCAAAACTTCATTTTACTAAAGTGATTTCTAATTGTAGAAGGAATATTGTGGGTACTTTTAAAGACAACATAAGGCATTCACTGATCATCTTAGTTGACAAGTCAGATAATTTTAATATTCAGTTCAGTTCAGTTGCTCAGTCGTATCCCACTCTTTGCGACCCCATGAATTGCAGCATGCCAGGGCTCCCTGTCCATCACCAACTCCCGGAGTTCACTCAGACTCACATCCAGCCATCTCATCCTCTGTTGTCCCCTTTTCCTCCTGCCCCCAATCCCTCCCAGCATCAGAGTCTTTTTCAATGAGTTAACTCTTCGCATCAGGTGGCCAAAGTACTGGAGTTTCAGCTTTAGCATCATTCCTTCCAAAGAACACCCAGGGCTGATCTCCTTTATAATGGACTGGTTGGATCTCCTTGCGGTCCAAAGGACTCTCAAGAGTCTTCTCCAACACCACAGTTCAAAAGCATCAATTCTTCGGCACTCAGCTGTCTTCCAGTCCAACTCTCACATCCATATATGACCACTGGAAAAACCACAGCCTAGACTAGACGAACCTTTGTTGGCAAAGTAATGTCTCTGCTTTTGAATATGCTATCTAGGTTGGTCATAACTTTCCTTCCAAGGAGTAAGCGTCCTTTAATTTCATGGCTGCAATCACCATCTGCAGTAATTTTGGAGCCTAAAAAAATAAAGTCTGACACTGTTTCCACTGTTTCCCCATCTATTTCCCATGAAGTGATGGGACCAGATGCCATGATCTTCGTTTTCTTTTCCTTTTTTTTTTTAACTCTGAATAACTTTTTATTTTTATTTTTTAAAATTTAAATTTATTTATTTTAATTAGAGTCAAATTACTTTACAATATTGTATTGGTTTTGCCATACATCAACATGAATCCGCTACGGGTGTACACGTGTTCCCCATCATGAACCCCCCTCCCACCTCACTCCCCATACCATCCCTCTGGGTCATCCCAGTGCACCAGCCCCAAGCATCCTGTATCCTGCATCGATCCTGGACTGGCAATTCATTTCTTATATGATATTATACTTGTTTCAATGCCATTCTCCCAAACCATCCTCCCTCTCCCTCTTCCACAGAGTCCAAAAGACTGTTCTATACATCTGTGTCTCTTTTGCAATCTCGCGTACAGGGTTTTCGTTACCATCTTTCTAAATTCCATATATATGCGTTAATATACTGTATTGGTGTTTTTCTTTCTGGCTTTCTTCACTCTGTATAATAGGCTCCAGTTTCATTCACCTCGTTAGAACTGATTCAAATGTATTCTTTTTAATGGTTGAGTAATATTCCACTGTGTATATGTACCACAGCTTTCTTATCCATTCATCTGCTGATGGACATCTAGGTTGCTTCCATGTCCTGACTATTATAAACAGTGCTGAGATGAACACTGGGGTACACGTGTCTCTTTCAATTCTCGTTTCCTTGGTGTGTATGCTCAGCAGTGGGATTGCTGGGTCATATGGCAGTTCTATTTCCAGTTTTTTAAGGAATCTCCATACTGGTTCTCCATAGTGGCTGTACTAGTTTGCATTCCCACCAACAGTGTAAGAGGGCTCCAGCATTTATTGCTTGTAGACTTTTGGATCCCAGCCATTCTGACTGGCATGAAATTGTACCTCATTGTGGTTTTGATTTGCATTTTTCTGATAATGAGTGATGTTGAGCATCTTTTCATGTGTTTGTTAGCCATCTGTATGTCTTCTTTGGAGAAATGTCTGTTTAGTTCTTTGGCGCATTTTTTGATTGGGTCGTTTACTTTTCTGGAATTGAGTTGTAGGAGTTGCTTGTATATTTTTGAGATTAGTTGTCAGTTGCTTCAATTGCTATTATTTTCTCCCATTCTGAAGGCTGTCTTTTCACCTTGCTTATAGTTTCTTTTGTTGTGCAGAGGCTTTTAATTTTAATTGTATCCCATTTGTTTTTTTTTGCTTTTATTTCCAATATTCTGGGAGGTGGGTCATAGAGGATCCTGCTGTTATTTATTTCAGAGAGTGTTTTGTCTATGTTCTCCTCTAAGAGTTTTATAGTTTCTGGTCTTATGTTTGATCTTCGTTTTCTGAATGTTGAGCTTTAAGCCAACTTTTTCACTCTCCTCTTTCCCTTTCATCAAGAGGCTTTTTAGTTCCTCTTCACTTTCTGCCATAAGGGTGGTGTCATCTGCATATCTGAGGTTATTGATATTTCTCCCCGCAATCTTGATTCCAGCTTGTGCTTCTTCTAGCCCAGCATTTCTCAGGATGTGCTCTGCATAGAAGTTAAATAAGCAGGGTCACAATATACAGCCTTGGCGTACTCCTTTTTCTATTTGGAACCAGTCTGTTGTTCCATGTCCAGTTCTAACTGTTGCTTCCTGACCTGCATACAGGTTTCTCAAGAGGCAGGTCAGGTGGTCTGGTATTCCCATCTCTTGAAGAATTTTCCACAGTTTATTGTGATCCACACAGTCAAAGGCTTTGGCACAGTCAATAAAGCAGAAATAGATGTTTTTCTGGAACTCTCTTGCAATATTAGACATAAAAAATTAACATTTCTCCATTCTTGGTGAAATGCAAAATTTGCACTGACATTTTAAAAATCAATATTTAAAATGATTATTGAAAATGGATGCAAACAAATTCTGAAATCATTGATGTTTATGTCTCTTTGTATTTGTGTATTCTCTGTAATCTCAGTGTAATGTTTTAATAGAAATAAGTGTGCTGTAAATGAGAAAAAGGCAAAAATGAGAATCAGTTAATAAGAGATTAGAAGCAAATTTTGAATATAAATTGATGTCATTTAGGAAGAAGAATGCTCACAAGGTCTTCCCTGGTGACTTAGTTGGTAAAGAATCTGCCTGCAGTGTATGAGACCCAGATTTGATCCCTGGAATGGGAAAATCATCTGGAGGAGCAAAGAGCAACCCACTCTAGATTTGTTGCATGGGAAATCCCATGGACAGAGGAGCCTGGCAGGCTACAGTCCATGGGGTCTCAAGAGTCAGACACTACTTAGCACTAAACCACCATGATGTTCCAAGGATACTTGGACACTGAAAGTTCTATACCTTCAAGGGCAGAAACAACAAACTGGAGGGAGAGAGTTATTCCGTGTCTGAAGATTGTAGGACAAGGGGCAATGTCCTGAAACCTAGGGAATGAAAAGCTGGATAAAAGAAAAAATAGTTCAACATGAAATGGGCAAGAGAGACTTCAAGGAAGACCAAAGACATTATTACGTATTGCAAATGTTCAAGGGCAGAATATATACGTTAACCAGGATAATGTAGGGAGTGGTTTATTAAAAGTAAAAGGAAATGTTCTTCTGGGCTTTTTGACTTTATTTTCAATAAGATATTCTCTACTTATTATGTATCTGTCAGATTTGATCAGAGGAGTAGAACTTCTGGACAGATATCATAAGGGATTTATAATAGGGATGTGACTATCCCAACTGTTGGAGCTGGGTAATAAGTCTTGGTGATGCCATTGATTTTGCATCTGAAAAAGGAAAAAGGATGGGTAGTGGGAGAAACAAGGGCAAACTGGAACCTATGAAGGTGAGGAGAAAGCCATAGGTGTTGATTGGAACCAGCTTCAGCTTCTCAACAGCTGTGTGTCTCCCATGTCCATGATGACACTCACCCGAAGAAAAAGCCGGCCATCTCTTTCATGGCCCAGCTGTTGAAACACCAGGAGGAATATCCCGAAGAAATACAAAGTCTATGGGCCTGGCTGCTTCCCATGACAAGCAGTGGAGCCAGCAGGTAAGCCATAGGCTTGTGCCCTGCTCCAGACTTCAGAGCCTGCAAAGTGAGGTGCTGCTGCTGCATTTCCACCTTTTACGTCTCATGAGCGTTGTCTCCGTGGTCTACACTCACCTGAAATCATGCAGGGAATGAAATTCTGGCAATTTCATCATAGTTTAGTGGATAGAATGCTAATCTACCACAATATAGTTTCAAACTTCCTTTATCGAACTGTCGATGAGATACCATAAAGATGATCTAGTGCAGTAGAGCTGAAACTCTAGGTACGTCGGAATTACCTGGAAGTCTTGTTAAAACACACATTTCAGGGCTTCACCTCCAGTTCCCAGTATTAATAGAAGGTACAGTAAATGGGTTTCTCCAAAGAAACAGACCAGTGTAATATGTGTGTACGTGTATTTACCAATTCCTTAAAAAGATTTCTCTGGGTATGTTATATATATATAGTTGTAGTTGTTGTTCAGTCGTCCAGTCATGTCCAACTCTTTGCGACCCCATGGACTGTAGCATGCCAGGCAATCTATACGGATATAGGGGCTTCTGTGGTGGCTCAGTGGTAAAGAATCAGCCTGAAATGCAGGAGACCTGGGTTTGATTCCTGGGTTGTAAAGATTCCCTGGAGAAGGAAATGGCAGCCTACTTCAGTGTTCTTACCTGGGAAATCCCACAGATAGCGGGGCATGATAGGCTACAGTCCAGAGGGTTGCAAGAGTTGGACATGACTTAGAAACCTAACAACAACAACATATATAGATATATGGTATATTTATAGACAAACACACAAACTTATTTTAAGAATAATTCATGTGATTTTCTGGAGTCTGAGGATAATCTGGAGGCAATGTTTCTTCTTCTTCAGGGGATCTCAGTCTTTTTTCTCAAGATCTTCAACCGATTGGATGAAGCTCAGCTACATTATAAAGTGTTTGTTTTTTTTTTTAAATCAAAGTTTACTGATTTGAATGTTAATCACATCCTGAGAATTACCTTCACAGCAGCATCTAGACTAGCCTTTGATCAAGTATCTTGGACACTTCATGACAGATAGGGAAACAATGGAAACTGTGGCAGACTTTATTTTCTTGGGCTCCAAAATCACTGCAGATGGTGACTGCAGCCATGAAATTAAAAGACGCTTGCTCCTTGGAAGAAAAGCTATAACCAACCTAGACAGCATGTTAAAAAGCAGAGACATTACTTTACCAACAAAGGTCCATCTAGTCAAAGCTATGGTTTTTCCAGTAGTCATCCTTCTCCTCCTGCCCTCAATCTTTCCCAGTTAAGTAGACACAGAAAAGTAACCATCGCAGTAGGACCTGAAAATTTGCAACTCTAGCAGGTTCTCTTCTCCAAGCATGCAATGCAAATCATTTTCTTTAACTTGACTCAGCCTACTTAAATTTTGTACCCTACCCTAGACTGATAACAGTTGTCAGGAAATTGCTATGCACTGATTGGCTTAAACCATTCAGGGTTATGTTAGGATAAATGAAAACAATGGGAATCCTTACTGATCAGCCAACTGATCTGCTGATATACATGTCATATGAACTGCACTGTATTAATATAGAAAGGAGAATATAACTTTCTAGAAACTCAATATTGTGTCTTTCCTACTTGGCAGCTCTTCTCTAGTGTTCAGGTATTTGGAAAGCCAAAGTAATAATTGTAGGACGGTCAGAATATTCGGTATACTTTATTGTGTTGGGAGGATTTTATTTTTTATGCCACGTTTGTTACCAGGAAGAATTCATGTAATCATTGGGTTCCACAGAAATGGGGATCAGATAGCATGACTGTATTTCACAATAATTTTTAATTATGGAAAATACTTAGAGACCTGAGTAAGGGAACTGCCCTGTTTGGGGGCCATGGAAAGGCCTTCTATGTAGACTTTTTAAGTGTTGTAGGAAGTGGATTGCAGGAAGAAGGAATTGTTTTTACAACCTAAATCTTTCAGTTATTTAAAGCATTCCTCCCAAAAGCATACTTTAAGTTACAAAATTAAGGAGCAGTTATTCAGTTGTCCAAAACAAACTATACTGAGTCAATGTGAAATTATTACTCTTTATATTGCAATATAAAAAACAGTTCCTGTTAATTCGTTTAAATGATGGGTTTACCTACTGTGCCTCCCTACACCACCCCAGAGAAATATTACAGAGTCTTCTGTTTCAAGTCCACAGTTCCTCAAGGGGGTGGATATACCTGAATTCCTTTATGAGTCATAGGGGCCACAGAGAGTCAGCATGCAGGCAGTGGGATGCATCTGAAGCATGTTTCATTCTCTACATGGCAAATACTGATGGGCTGCACCTGCCTCCTGGGAGAGATGTGAAATGCAGCTGTATTGTTAAGTGCGAACACTGTCACACCAACCTCACAAAAATCACAGTTGTCTGTGATACATACCCAGGGTATCAGTATCAGTGGGATATTTGTTCAGTGTGGCTTTTCAAGCCTCTTCCTTTTTTCTGGGGGGATGTGCTCCAGGTAGTGCTGATGGTAATCTGCTAAAGCCTGCTCAGAGTGATCTTCCTTCTGGCCCTGGGAAATTCCAAGTGAGAGGACTGTCTTTTTACATGGCCAATCATGGGATACTGATAATCCAAAGTAAACAACTTAGATAATTTTAAAAATTACCTATAATAACCTATTTAGTTGGCAGTAGGCTCTTTCATCAAGGTTCTATTATAATTTCTTTCCCTGCTAGCAGATCATTTAAGTTACTCTTCAACTAGAAAATGTAATCACTGTGAAACTTTGAGGGGGAGGAATGAGTGCTTTATAAAGCACAAGGAAGTCTGGGAGTCTGCCTTCCTAGCTGTCTGATAATAATGGAAGCTACCACCTACTGGATGTCTCAGAAGTCACAGACAGTGTGCTACACACTTAACATGTTTCATCTAATTGTTAATTTTACTTAATTGTTATAGACACACTGGAAGAGAAGAAACAAAATAATGGGGACATTTAGAAGTGCAAAAACAAAGTACTTACTGTCATAACTGATTTGCCTTTCCTTATAAACCTATATATTACTATAATATGAGAATGGTTCAAGAGAAAACTAAATTTATTCCCATTTGGGATATTTATCTCAGTCTAACCCCTACATTTCGGAGAAGGCAATGGCAACCCACTCCGGTACTCTTGCCTGGAAAATCCCATGGACGGAGGAGCCTGGTAGGCTGCAGTCCATGGGCTCGCTAAGAGTCGGACACGACTGAGCGACTTCACTTTCACTTTTCACTTTCATGCCTTGGAGAAGGAAATGGCAACCCACTCCAGTGTTCTTGCCTGGAGAATCCCAGGGATGGGGGAGCCTGGTGGGCTGCCGTCTATGGGGTCACACAGAGTCGGCCACGACTGAAGCGACTTAGCAGCGGCAGCAGCAATCCCTACATTTAAATCTCTTACAGACACATATACAGACTTCTGGGTCTTCTCTCTCTTTTCTAGCTCTTCTGGTGGCCGGTGGGAAAGGGTAGGCTAGGGATATCATGTGATCAGGAGGCTGTTGGAAAAAAGAGAGCTTAGGACCTGCTTCTCAGGTGGAACTAATGGTAAAGAACCTGCCTGCCAATGCAGGAGACATAAGAGATGTGGGTTAGATCCCTGGGTTGGGAAGATTCCCTGGAGGAGGGCATGGCAACCCATTCCAGTATTCTTGCCTGGATAATCCCATGGACAGAAGAGCCTGTCAGGGCTCCAGTCCATAGGGTCCCAAAGAGTTGGACACAACTGAAGCGACTTAGCACACACACATGTGGTTCTGGCACATTCATTTGGATCCTATTGTCCTGCTGACATCCAGTACTTCAATCTAAAGCTTGTTTACTCTGAGCTGTCTTTTCTCAGCAGAGTCATGGCCATCTTGTGCTGGGAACTTGCTTTTGTCTTGCTAGTGCTGCCTGCACCTTAGGCTGAAATTGTCTGGTCTGAGATCCTTGGCTAAAGATTTTCCTCCTCTCTTTACCTCTCTTCTGACCTCCAACCTGCTCCCTCCCCCCACCCACACCTCAGCAACTCTGCATGGATATTTGCACTAAACCACAGTATCCGTAACCTTAAGCCCTTGTATTCTTCTCTAGGGCACATGGAAACCACTGGAAAACTTTGACACTATACAGGAACCAGAATGTTCTGGCAAGCTGCACTTGTGCTGCCACCGCTGGTTTTACTTTCTTGCAGCTGCCCTATTTTACTGTATGTGTTTGGGTGTCCTGTGAAGTGGTTTCCTTCCAGAAATTTGGATATGTTGGCCCCAAGCTCCATTTCTACTCCTGACTTTCCCGCCAACCTATTTAACTTATCTCCCTGCTCTGAGAATTCTTTTCATAAAAGATGAGAACACATAAATCTATTGCCTTCCTCCCCTTTCCATCTCCTTCTGACCTCTGGTAGAACTGGATTCAGTCTGCCTCCCTTTGATTCTTTGGGGCTGTATGGCCGATTTTGAATAATGGCTGCCAATGATTTACCTCCCTGTGGTCTATGACCCTTTGCAACTGACTTTGCTGCTCCTGCCAACATGAGTCAGTTCACAGATTCTAATGTCGCCTTTGAAGCAATGAAGACAAAAGGCTAGAGAGAGTAAGCATTTACTCAGAGCCCTGTAGCTACTCAATAGTAGAGTGGAGCTTCAGCAGGAAGGGGAAGGGGGACAGATAAATTTCTTTGAAAAATCAATGATTTTATAAGGTCTAATTATTCCAGTGTTTCTCTTTTTGACTTATAGCATTTTTCTATCCACATATATTCAGTTGATGAAATGATTAATTCTCAAACCCAAGTATCTTGATTAGAGCATTAATCACCATGCAGCAAATTAGCTAAGCCTTAAGATTAAAAAAAAAAAAAGTGTGTTAGTTTGTGTTGTCTATTTTTCAACCTATTGCTGCTTCTGCATGAAGAAAACAACACCTTAGGTGTGAAATATTAGCACAAAATATCACAGCGTCTTGGTAAAATGTTATTTTCTACCCAAACACTTCTACCAAAGTGTTTCAGTTGACAGTTCTACTATTTAAAAAGCTCTCATCTTCCTTACTGGTTAATGTTCATAGTACATTAGTTTTAGTCTTACAAAAAATCATGCTGTCTCTTAAGAACTCTGCTGGGTAAGGTGAACCTGAACACTGTTAATCCCTGGAATTGTCGATCAGAAACAGCAAATCTTTGTAATAGAAATGCCTTCATGTTACAGATATTATTTAGTTGTGGAAATTTTGCTTTTGAAATGACCATTTAGATCTTTGGCTGATTAAAGAAAATTGATGTACCAGTAGCACATAAAAATGCTATAAAGTAAAAGTAGAACATTTTACATAATTAAATTTAATGTATACATTGGTAAACCATATTCACATCTTAAAAATCAAATAAATCTGATATTTTGAATTTATCTGCTAATGTAGACTTCATGTTTATTAGAAAAAATGATTTTTGTTTAAAATAGAGGAACAATAGATGTCATCTAAAGAGATAAATTCAGATTAATGAGATTATTTTATAGAATTAAATTGAAGATCTTTTTATCTTATTCTGTTTGTATGCTCATATGTCTATACTGGAGAAAAACATGTGATAGTAATATTTAAAGACAGCACTTTCTTTCCTTAAGTGTATTTGTTATTATAAGCTATAAATGTTTTATAAGTCTTTTTTCAGAAGAGCAAAATAAAGTTTAGAAAAAAGATGCAGAACCCTGAGTATGAAAAGATGAGTTTTGTGCCAATAAAGAATTTGTTGTGAAGTAATTTTTTGACTTTTAGTTTAAAAAGATTTACAAATTGCCCTGAGATTTTCTTTATAATAGATTGATCCTTTGAACTAGCTAAATGCTTTATGTTTGAAGGAACTCATTGTCTTTTTAAAGCCCTAAATATAGACTCCAAGTACCCAAGTGGGAGGATAATGTAATTTATTTTATTTCATAGATTTGTAACATATTAGATGAAATAGGTCTACGGGTTTATGGAGACAATATACTTCACAGATTTAGTGTTTCAGTCTGTTCCTTATGGTTGAGATCTCCTCAGTCTCTGAAGTGGCATCTTACCATAACCTCTCAAAATATTTGTGCAGGGTGACACAGAGTTGGGCTAGGAAGTTGGAATACTGGGAGTAGACAGCAAAGTAGAATTTTTTTAAAGAGGGGAGGATGCATGTTAATTCAGGAAGCTGAATTAACTGTAGAGCTGGTCCCTGGGGAGGGGAAGCAACAGTTTGAATCATTGCTGAAAACTTGTGTCAGACCCCCTTTGTTTTTCTGTGCAATTTTGAGTTGGTCCATGGAATAGACATTAGTTATCCTCAAGCAGCGGAGAAGGCAACGGCACCCCACTCCAGTACTCTTGCTTGGAAAATCCCATGGACGGAGGAGCCTGTTAGGCTGCAATCCATGGGGTCGCTAAGAGTCGGACACGACTGAGCGAATTTACTTTCACTTCTCACGTTTCACTTTCATGCATTGGAGAAGGAAATGGCAACCCACTCCAGTGTTCTTGCCTGGAGAATCCCAGGGATGGGGGAGCCTGGTGGGCTGCCATCTATGGAGTCGCACAGAGTCGGACACGACTGAAGTGACTTAGCATAGCATAGCATCCTCAAGCAGGTGTGATGTCAGCTGATTGGCAGCATTACATAGCGTGGATAGACCTAGAGGGACAGCACTCAGGAAGATGTACCTGCTATCAGCTATCAGACACTCGAGGTCTGAGCACAGTTTTGGGTGTACAAAGAAACTGCACTTCTGGGAAGAAATAGAGGAAGAAAACCCCAACTGGTGCATTTAAAACTATCAATTCCTCAGTCCTATGCTGGTGAGGATAGGAATATAATTCCCATCTTGATCTGGATGCATTTAGGTATTACCCCTGGTAGCTCAACCGGTAAAGAACCCTCCTGCAATGCAGGAGAACTTGGTTCAATCCCTAGGTTGGGAAGATCCCCTGGAGAAGGAAACCACTACCCACTCCAGTATTACATGGACTGTATAGTCCATGAAGTCGCAAAGGATCAGACATGACTGAATGACTTTCACTTCACTTCTTAGCTTACAGATTGAAGCTAACAGTGTTTATTCTTGAAATAGGGCTGTGAGAAGAAGGGGTAGCCTCATCTGTGGCTCATAGGATGGGGCTATTGGAAAATTGAGAGATTTAAGAAGGAAAAGTTTGCTTCCCTTAAGTTCATCCTCCAAAATTGCAGCATACTCAGAAGTAGAGACACATTGGCACTCAAATTACAGCTCTTTTTTTTTTTTTTTCAATGGTATTGCTACCCTAAAGATAGAAACTCACTATGAGGCTGAAGAGATACTCATTCTACAATGTATCCCTCGAATTTTTAAATAAAAGTCCATATGTGCAACCCTGATGAATTATTTGCTAGATAATTCTGGGAAATTTTTGTAACTAAGTTTTACCTTTGTTAGATATAGTTTATATAAAGTTGAGCTTTAATAACTTTTATGAAGTAAATTATATTGACACACTGACTAGCTTTATAATTTCATGAGGCTTTAGCTTTGTTTGATTGTCCTCAGATGCATGCGGCCTTTTGCTAGTTTCACTTACAACTGCACTGGACTTCTCTCTACTTTTGCCTTTTGTTGTTCATGTCTGACTTCTTGGACTGCAGGACGCCAGGCTTTTCTATCCTCCACTATCTCCCAGAGTTTGCTCAAGTTCATATCCATTGAGTTGGTGATGCTGTCTAACCAGCTCATCTTCTGCTGCTCTCTTCTCCTTTTGCCTTCCATCTTTCTCAGCATCAGGGTCTTTTCCAATGAGTTGGCTTTTCGAATCAGGTGGCCTAAGTATTGGAGCTTCAGCTTCAGCATCTCTCTACTTATCTGAAATATTTTTGAATTTTCCTGAATAATACAAGATTTTGAATTTGCAACTGGGAAAAGACCATCATTTTTCCTTGAAATCATATTTTCAACACTGAATATTTAAAAAGCAAAGCATTGTATACCATTTAAAGAAAGATCCATCTTTTATTATAAAGTTGAGATTGTATTGAGTATACCACTTCAAATACTTAGTATTTCCTCCACATACTATACAAAGACAGTTGATTCTTATTATTCCTAGGTTTCGTATTTGCAAATTTACTACAAGTTAAAATTTGTTTATGACCCCACGGTCAATACTGGTACTGCGTCCGTGGTCATTCCATGAACAAGCTCAGAGCAGTGAAAATGAGTCACTAAATCGTGCACACCTTCCCAGCTCAGGTTGAAAACGATGATGCACGGCCTTCTTGTTTTAGTGCTATATTGTAAGCAACTTCTTTTGGCCATCTCTTTAGTGTATGTTTTGCATTTCTGTACTTTGTCTTGGTAATTATGTTACTTAAAATGGCCACTAATTACAGTGCTGAAATGCTGTCTAGTGTTCCTGAATGCAAGAAGGCTGAAACCTGCCTAAAGGAGAAAATATGTGTGTCAAATAATAAGCTTTGTTCAGGGATAACACAGTGCTGTAAGTCCAATGGTAGTGAAACAGCAATATATAGTAAACAAGGTGTCTAGTTGGTGCTAGTAGTAAAGAATCTGCCTGCCAATGCAGGACACATAAGAGATGCAGGTTAGATCCCTGGGTTGGGAAGGTCCCCTGGAGGAGGAAATAGCAACTCACTCCAGTATTCTTGTCTGGAAAATCCCGTGGACAGAGGAGCCTGGCGGACTATAGTCCATAGAGTCCAAAAGAGTCAGATACACCTGAAGCAACTTAACAGGCATAATTGAAAATACACATAAAGATATGTATTGTCTTATTAAAATGTGATCAGAGGGAAGTCAACACAATGTTTTAAAACGATTTTCCTCCAATTAAAAGATAAATCAAAAAAAATTAAAAACAATGTGACCAGAAGTTGGCAAAAACCTAATCCTGCATTTCCCCTAGAAACAACAGATCAGCTGTTGCCAATTCAGTATTCAGAGCACCTTGATGAACTTCCTTTGACGATTTTCCTCTAAGAAGAGCATGTGTATCAACACCCAGCTATTCCCAGATTGTTTCTGTTTATCCAAACAAATACCACACAGTCTTACATGTCTTACCATACTCAAGCTGTTAACCTTGATATCTAACTCCGTCATTCCCCAGATGCCCTGACACTGTGTTGGGGCTCCATTTAAGAAAATCACCCATCACTTGTGTTTGCCTTTAGCTGACACCAGATGTATCTTTCCTTAGTACACTATGGGAAAAAGATAATTAAAACCTCTAGGCTTAATGACCTACCTCCTAAGAACCTGACAATTTGTAATTCCTATTTCTAATTAGGGTTAAGGAAGTTGGTTCAATTGCTTGGATATCTCTGTTTTTGAGGTGGAAACTGAATGGGTTTTGAAGAAGTGTATCAGTTGCCTTTGGCTGGCTCCCTAGGGACAAAATCAGAGTTGAACTTTTGGAGAGACCCCAGGGTTTGTCACCATCTGCAAATCACACTCTTAAATCAACAGGGAAATGGCTTCAGTGTTCCTCAGTTTCTATTAACTGCAGCTAGAACTCCTAGAAATACAAAAATCACTTGAAGATCAGATTAGTATCCTAGACAGGGACTGGAAATGGGTGATTTCAAGTTTAATGGGGCATTGGCTTTTATGGAGTCCTGTCTGCTAGCCTAATTCTGTATAGAGATTATTTTATTTAATCCACACAGCAATCTGATGAGGTAGATACTATCATTAATTTAATTTCTTCAGCTCAGGAAACTGAGTCTTACAGAGGTTCAGGAGTTTGTGTAAGGTCGTGGAGCTAAGCAGTCAGGATTGAAATGCAGACAGCCCAGCTCTGCAGCTGGCATTTTTCACTACAACAGTCTCATTCTCTACTGCTTCACTTATACAGACTCTTCCCAAATGTATTGAGCCCCAAATTTCTCACACAGTTATAAAAATATAAGGCCAGATTAACATTAACCTGAATGATAACATCATGACAGGTGGGCAATTCTAAAGCACATTTTAAAAGAAATAAATGCTTCCAAGGGAGGTCAGTGCCTTGCTCACTAATCCTTCATTTTCCCTTATCAACCAGCACCAAGTGATTAACTTGAAGTCAAAAGTCCTTCCTTGAAGCTTGTCCTCAATCTCTGGGCTGGCTCAGTTTCAAAGCTACCCAGGGCTGCTTATCGTTACCAGATGGCTATCTTTTCTCTGACTCAGCTGCACTGGGTTTGTTCACCCTATTTAGGCTATTTAAAGACAGTGAAAAGGATGGCTGTATTTTTCTTTTCAAGTCCTGAGAGACCCTGCATACGTTCTCGAGCATCCTCAGGAGGAAAAAAAAAAAAAAGTTCCTATCAAGGACATCTTGCTACAGAGGACATTAAACATCTGTGAGTTTTTTCCACCAATCTGAAAATCTGTCCACTTCACACTCATTTATCTCCACTGTCCCAACAGATAATTCAAAATGGAGAAAGGAGCAGTCAAAACATACAGAATATCTTTTCCCATCTCTATCTGCCTATAACTATGCTTTCAATTTATAAATGGCCTCAGAATTCCCAGACTTATTTTCTTAAAGGATTCACACTTCTTATGGGGGCCAGTAAATCTTGACAAAATGAACTAGAGAACTAATTTTAGTAGGGTACTGAGAAAAATAAGGGTTTTGTTATTCATTGAATCAGTTCTTAGAACTTAAAAGCACAGCCATGAATTTTGTGATTTTTTCACTGATTCTGCAGGAAAATATCTTTCCAAAAGATAGAGAGAATGACAATGAGAGAACCAGTAAAGAACTATCATCATC
Source organism: Bos taurus (assembly GCF_002263795.3). Classification (NCBI taxonomy): domain Eukaryota; kingdom Metazoa; phylum Chordata; class Mammalia; order Artiodactyla; family Bovidae; genus Bos; species Bos taurus. Next base: position 31,733,911 of record NC_037335.1, read on the forward strand.
ATAATAGTAGCCATATAATAACCTCTTCCTCTGTGCCAGGTACAGTGTTTGACTTTGTGTACATCATCTTAGGTATAGCCTTCTAGCTGGGCCTGATGAAGACTCGGGGGGTGGGTCTCAAGGTTCCAGTTTTTGAAAAGCCTGTTTAAGAACAAGAACAGAAAATGATGTATAGAAGCAAACATTTAGATTGAGAAAAGTATCAAAATAAATTAGAGATTCTTAACTCACAAATATAGACATTACAAAATCCACAAAAACAGTGTTTTAAAATATTAATTACTGGACACACATGTAATTTTTTTGCCCTTTTTTCTTTGATGGAACACTGATGTCCTCATATGAAATGATGCTGTACTGTCTTTTATCTGTAGGAAAAAAAAATGGAAATATGCCTACTATAAGATTTTAAATAGGTTTATCACTTTGATGTAATAATAGGTTTATAAATAGACTGAGAGCTTCCTGAATTTGGGGGATGACTGTGCTATTTTGATTCTGGGCAGCTAGAATAGTGAGTGATATATAAAATGCATTGAAGTTTGTTGAATAAAGAAGTAATTCAGCTATGGAGAAGGGTTAGGGTAAAAGGTGATACAGTTTAACTGGGAAATTTACTACTTCAGATGTTAAGAAATGTTCCATGTGTCTCCCTCTTGTCCATGGAATGCACAGGAATTCCTAATGAAGCCTCCTTCATGCTCAGCCCAAGCTCTCCTGAACCAATCGATATTTGTTGACCCGGATGTGCTGTGTGACTCTCTATTACTGTTTTAGATGAAAATACGTAATGAGCACAAGTTTTTAGGATCTAACAAGGAGGCACGACAAGACAAATGCTGCAATGTATTCTATTCTCAGGACACCCGCTCTAGTCTAATCACCCCAATCATCTTCCTTGGCATCAGCTCAATGGTCTTTGCCAATTACCATTAACATATGTTTTCTCTGAACCCCTACAGAATCCATCCCGGCAATGTGAGAAATAAAGGAAAATAAAAAGAAAACACATTTTGTAAGATAAAAGGTTTTCCTTTTTTCCTTTTAAATAAAATGAGCTGGGAAGAGGCAAAAAACTTTTATGATTCAGTAATGGCCAAGATATGATACTCTCTAGCTCACAAATCAAAGAGCCTCAAGCTGCAAAACTTCAATTTTGAACAGAACAGCTCAGGGCCAGGAAAAATGTCATCCCTTTTATAGGTTCAACAAAATTCTTCTGTTTTTCATCTTGCAACACAGGCATTAGATCAGCTCTTCAAGTCCCTGGGATGTCAGGAATACTGACTTGTGTGCACTTTCTAAAACACAGGGTCAAGTGCAAATAAATGCTACAGAAGAAGAGGAAATAACAGTAGAGAAACCCAAAATGTCTGAGTAAAATCTTGACTGGAGGAATGTCATGTAGAGTTCTTTGGTGTCACATAAATACCCCCTAAGTCTTATCAACATGTGCACTTTCACTAATGAGAGTGGCCAGCTTAGAAGACAGTGGATTCTGTAGGCAACGTCATGTTACAGACTGTTCTTAGTCACACTGAAAATCTGGGACTGAAGGATAAAACCGGCTCTGAAGGTTTATTATGGAGAACAAAATGTTTAAAAGAAAGAGCAAGCTCTGAACTTAACCTAAACTTCTTATCCACTTATGTTTTCTGACTTCCATAATGATACTTCAAAGCTGACATCCATAAGTCTGCATTTAAAGAATTTCCTCTGATTATTCAACTAGTTTTAAGTTATAATAGTCCTCTGTTTCAATTTTTCCACTATAAAGTTTTATTTTTACATTAAAAAAAAAACACTAGAACTAAGGAGAATTAGGTACTACTTTGGAAAGGAATAGTGCAGTGTTTAACGTTTTTGCTGTTGTTCACTCGCTCAATCGTGTCTGACTCTTTGTGACCCCATGGACTGCAGCATGCCATGTTTCCCTGTCCTTCACTATCTCCTGGAGTTTGCTCAAACTTATGTCTTTTGAATCAGGGATGTCATCTAACCATCTCTTCCTCTGTTGTCCCCCCATCCTCCTGCCTTCAGTCTTTCCCAGCATCAGGGTCTTTTCCAATGAGTTGGCTCTTTGGATCAGGTGACCAAAGTACCGGAGCTTCAGCTTCAGCATCAGTGCTTCCAATGAATATTCAGAATTGATTTCCTTTAGGATTAAGTGGTTTGATCTCTTTGCTGTCCAAGGGATTCTCAAAAATCTTCTCTGGCACCACAGTTCGAAAGCATCAATTCTTTGGCATTCAGCCTTGTTTATGGTCCAACTCTCACATTTGTACATGACTACTGGAAAAACCATAGCTTTGACTGTATGGACCCTTGTTGAAAAAGTAATGTCTCTGCTTTTTAACATGCTGTCTAGGTTTGTCAGAGCTTTTCTTCCAAGGAGCATCTTTTAACTTTATGGCTGCAGTCACTGTCCACAGTAATTTTGGAGCCCAAGAAAGTGAAGTCTGTTACTGTTTTCTCCCCCCACCCCCATCTATTTATCTTTCCTTCCAAGGAGTAGGCATCTTTTAATTTCATGGCTGCAGTCACTGTCTGAAGTGATTTTGGAGCCCAAGAAAATAAAATCTGTCACTGCTTCCACTTTTCCCTCATCTATTTTCTATGAAGTGAAGGGATTGGATGCCATAATCTTAGTTTTTTGAATGTTGAGTTTTAAGCCAGCCTTTATACTCTCTCTTTCACTTTCATCAAGAGGCTCTTTACTTCTTCTTCACTTTCTGCCATTAGGGTGGTGTCATCTAGATGTATGAGGTTATTGGTATTTCTCCTGGCAATCTTGAATCCAGCTTGAGCTTCATTTAACCTTTAGGCCCAATATGAAGGAAGTAGATACACCTTATTCACAGTCAATTGCTTATTTATTCATTTCACAAATTTTTATTGAATACCCATTTTCCACTATGTACACAATCTATACAAGTAAGTAATAAAGTTAAAAAATCAAAATCCCCATTTCATATATAGAATAAATGGTTCAAGTTTAAAAATTTAAATTAAATTTTTGTGCTTATGTGGATACTGATAGATTAAAGCTGCTGCTGCTGCTGCTGCTAAGTCGCTTCAGACTGAAAAGTAAAAGCTAAGATATTATATTTGCAATTATTTGACAAATATTAATCAACCACCCAGTATGCATCCTCACATTGTGATAGGTACCATAATGGATACAATATGCAAGAGACATATACTTTGTTTTTACATGTTCAGTCACTGAGTCATGTCCAACACTTTGTGGCCCCATGAACTGTAGCCCACCAGGCTCCTCTGTCCAAGGGATTTTCCAGGCAAGAATACTGGAGTGCACTGCCATTTCCTTCTCTAGGGAATCTTCCCAACAGGGATCGAACCTGCACTGGCAGGCAGATTCTTTACCACTGACCCACCTGGGACACCCATTTTGTCCTTACAGATAATAAAATCAAGAAAGTACAATAGTCATAGATAAATAACCATGACCATAGATTCAAATTTTTGTTACTGCATTGTGAATTGCATATAAAAGAGGAAGTGAATTTTCTGTCTTAATGATCAGGAAAGTTGTGAAAGAGACAACATCTATGTTGGGTACTAAAGTATGGATAAGCTTTGGAGAGATGGCAATGGGGAGGGTACATTCTGTTCATCACAAGCTAAGAATGGGAAAAGTTTAGAGCAGGTACAGGGACAGTGAGAAGACCCAGAGTGTCTGGAATGGGTTAGTGTCAAGGACTAATAGGAGGCGAGGCTGGAAAAGTGGATTGTCATCAGGTTTTCAAGAACTTTGAATGCTAGACTAAAGAGAATCTGGTATTTATTCTTCTGAGCATGGAAAACTTGGAGAAATATTTTAGATCAAGGGAGTAATATGAATGAAGTAATATTTTAGAAAATCAGTTTGGTTGTTGCAATATTCCAGCCATGAGATGTTCAACATCTGAGCTAACCCTAGGAGGGGTAGGAACACGAATTTAGAGAAATTTCTAGAAGAGTGTATCATTTCCTAGGTGTCAAAATATGCTACAAAGTCTTGATGTGGGTGATCATGAGTGTGCTTAACATTTTTTTAGGATCTAGAAGATATTAGCCACTTATTCTAACCAAGAATATATTGAAATTTTCTTTAATTGTTCTTATTGATACACTTTGGAGATGGCTCAGATCCATACTCCCTTTAGGCTAATGACATTGTTATGACATCAACATTGGCATTATTAGAAATGTTTCATATTTAATGTTCAAAGAATCTTAGTAAAGCCATTGTTTTTCTTTTCTTTTACAAATTAAGAAATTTAAGCTCAGAAAAATAATTTCTGCAAAGTCCCAGTACTTGTGTTTAGAAGGGATTTAGACTCAGGTATTTGCCCCTAACCCCCTCCTTTCTCCACCCCTACTTCAAGTTAGTGGTTTCCTACTTGTAAGATACTACTTTTGCTTTGATGGAAATACAGCCCTGGTAGGATTCCAAGAGTGAGGGTTAGAGTTCAGCCTCATACTATGTAGTAATTGTATCATGTGTCTGTCAATTGCATAATATAGACTGTACTACTCATGGAATTGTGACTTAAGTCAGGTGCTACTGAAATATTAAATGATATCTCTTGCCCCCAAATTTGCTGATACCAAAGGCCTTGTACATATCAGCTTATGAAAATGATTTGTTGAGTGAAATCTGCTCCTGAATTAGAACAGAAACACTATGGAGTTAGAGCATCAACTTTACTTCCCCATAGTTTAAAAAGGAGTACTCAAGGTGGAGGTATGACCCTCATCCATGTTGTCTTGGGTTGGGTACCTAGACAGAAGCCAAGTGGAGCCTACAAGTAGAGCCTGAGGAGGGGATATGAAAGCATTTTTTGCATAATATTAGTTCAGGTATATAATATAATTCAGTGCATATGTATATGGCCAACAACCACGACTGTGAGTCTAGTTAACATCTACCACGACACATAGTTACAAAACTTGTTTTCCTGTGATAAATTTTAAGACCTTCTTAGCAACTTGCAAATATACACTACAATATTATTAACTGTAGTTACCCTGCTGACCATTACATTCTTCAGTCCAGTTCAGTCATTCAGTCATGTCCAACTCTTTGCGATCCCATGAATTACAGCACGCCAGGCCTCCCTGTCCATCACCAACTCCTGGAGTTCATTCAGACTCATGTCCATCGAGTCAGTGATGCCATCCAGCCATCTCATCCTCTGTCGTCCCCTTCTCCTCCTGCCCCCAATCCCTCCCAGCATCAGAGTCTTTTCCAATGAGTCAACTCTTCGCATGAGGTGGCCAGAGTACTGGAGTTTCAGCTTTAGCATCATTCCTTCCAAAGAAATCCCAGGGCTGATCTCCTTTAGAATGGACTGGTTGGATCTCCTTGCAGTCCAAGGGACTCTCAAGAGTCTTCTCCAACACCACAGTTCAAAAGCATCAATTCTTCGGTGCTCAGCTTTCTTCACAGTCCAACTCTCACATCCATACATGACCACTGGAAAAACCATAACCTTGACTAGATGGACCTTTGTTGGCAAAGTAATGTCTCTGCTTTTGAATATGCTATCTAGGTTGGTCATAACTTTGCTTCCAAGGAGTAAGCGTCTTTTAACTACATTCTTAGGACTTATTAATTTTATAACTGAAAGTTTTTACCTTTTGACTCCCTTTTCCCATTTTTCCAGTTTCTCACTTCCTACTTCTGGCAACCACCCGTCTGTTCTCTGTACCTATGAGTTCAGGGTAATTCTTATTTTTTGTTTTGGTTTATAGATGCCATATATCAGTGAGATGATAAAATAAATGTATCTCTATCTGACTTCTTTCACTTTCTGTAGTATGCTCAAGTTCTATCCATGTAGTCACAAACAGCAGAATTTCCTTCTTTTACGGCTGAGTAATATTCCATTGTGGCCTCTGTGTGTGTGTGTGTGTGTGTGTGTGTATGTATGTATGACATCTATTTTATCCATTTGCTTCTCAATTAACATTTAGATTTCATGTCTTGGCTATTGTAAATAATGCTGCAATGGACATGAGGGTGCAGATACCTTTTCAACTTAGTTTTTTCATTTCTTTGGATAAATATGCAGAAGTGGAATTGCAGGATCCTATGGTAGTATTTTTTAATTCTTTGGAGAAATCTTGATACTATATTCCATAGTGGCTGCACCAGTTTACATTCCACTGACAGTGCACAAGAGTTCCCTTCTCCATATCCTCACCAACACTTGTAATTTCTTGTCTTTTTGATGATAGCCATTCTAAGACATGGGAGGTGATATTTCATTGTGGTTTTTTAAAAATTTATTTACATTTCCCTGATCCACATTTTCAGATTGAATGCTTTATGCTAAAAAGTTATGTGAGTTTTTGTATATTTTGGATACTAAACCTTTTTTAGATGTGTGACTTGCAAATATCTTCTCCCAATGTTGGGAGAAGGTTGCTTTCTGATTTTGTCGATGATTTCCTTCAAGTGCAGAACCTTTTTAGTTTGAGGCAATGCCACTTATTTATTTTTGCTTTTTTGCCTTTGCTTTTGATGTCAGATCCAAAAACCATCAAGAAGACTGATGTCAAGGAACTCACAGTATATGTTTTATTCTAAGAGTTTTATTATGCAAGTTTTTAATCCATATTGACTTGATTTTTGTGTATGGTGTAAAATAGTGTTCCAGTCTCATTCTTTTGCATATGGTTGTACAGTTTACCAACAACATTTATCAAAGAGACTCTTTTGCCCATTTTGTATTGTTGGCTCTTTATGTATGTATGTATGTGTGTATTAGTCACTCAGTTATGTTTGACTCTTTGTGACTCAATGGACTGTGGCCCTCCATGCTCTTCTGTCCATGGTGTTTTCCAGGCAGGAACACTGGAGTGGGTTGCCATTTCCTTCTCCAGGAGATCTTCCCAACCCAGAGATCGAACCTGGGTCTCTCACATGGCAGGAAGATGCTTTACTGTCTGAGCCACCAATTAATCATATATGCTTGGATTTATTTCTGGTCTATTTTGCTCCATTGATCTTTGTGTGTGTTTCATACCATACTGTTTTGATTAATATAGTTTTGTAATATATTTGGAAAGCAGGAAGTGTGATGCTTCCAGTTTTGTTGTTTTTTTCTCAAGATCACTTTGTCATTTAGGGTGTTTTGTAATTCTTCATAAATTTTAGAATTGTTTGTTCTACTTATGTGAAAAATGCTGTTGGAGTTTTGACAGGAATTACATAGACTGCTTTGGGTACTATGGAAATTTTAGCTATGTTTCTTCCAATTAATGAACATTCAATATATTTCCATTTGTTTATATCTTATTTAATTTCTCTCATCATTGTTTTATTGTTTTTAATGTACTAGTCTTCACATCCTAGGTTAAATTTTGTTTAATATTTTTAAAATTTGTTTAAATTTTGTTTAAAAGTTATTCTTTTTTTCACACAGTTGTTAACATGATAATTTTCTTAATCTCTTGTTCTGATAGTTATTAGTGTATAGAAACACAACTGAGTTTTTGTATATTGATTTTGTTTGCTGCAAATTTACTAGTTTTGTTTATTAGTTCTAACAGTTTGGTAGAGTCTTCAGGGTTTCTCTCTATATAATATCATACCATCTATAAACAGAGACAGTTTATCTTTAGTCCTTTCTAATTTGGATTTTTTTAATTTCTTTTTCTTGTCTAATTAGTTGCTCTGACAAGAACTTTTAATACTATGTTGAATAAAAGTTGAGAGTAGCCATTCTTGGCTTATTCTTAACCTTAGGAAGTGAAACTCAGTCATGTCTGACTCTTCATTGCTCCTTGGACTGTAGCCCACCAGGCTCCTCTGTCCATGGACTTCTCCAGGAAAGGATACTGGAATGGGTTGCCATTTCCTTCTCCAGAGGATCTTCCCAACCCATGCATTCAACCCAGGTCTCCTCATTGCAGAGAAGTCATTCTTAACCTTAAAAGAAAACTTAAATTTAAAGCTTTTCACCACTGAGTATGATGTTAGCTGTGGGGCTTGTCACATAAGCACTTAATCATGTTGAAATATATTCCTTCCATACCCACTGTGTTGAGAGGCTTTTTTTTTTTTTTATCATGAATGAATGTTGAATTTTGTCAAGTGTTTTTTCTGCATATGTTGAGATGATCATATTATTTTTATCCTTCATATTGCTAATGTGGTGTATCACAGTGATTGATTTTTGGATGTTGAACCATCCTTGCATCCCTGGAATAATCTTACTTGATCATGATGTATGATCCTTTGAATATGTTGTTGAGTTTTATTTGTTTTTATTTTCCTGTGGATATTTGCCTGTACATGTGTCAGGAATACTGTCCTGTAATTTTCTTTTTTGTGTGTCCTTGTCTGGTTTTGTTATCAGAGTAATACTGGCCACACAAAATGTGTTTGGAAGTGTTCCCTTCTCTTCTGTTTGTTAGAGGAGTTTGAGAAGGATTTGTATTAATTCTTCTTTAAATATTTGTTAGAACTCATCAGTGCATACATCTGGTCCTAAACTTTTGTTTGCTGGGAAGTGTAAGTGATTTATTCAGTGAGGGCTCTCAGGGCAAGCCTACAATGGAATAGAGGGAGAATGCAAAAAAGAGAGAAGAAGTTGAAGCTAATGAGACTTCTTGGACATAAATTATTTTTTTCACCTGGAAGCAAAGTTGCTCCTACATTACTATCATTCACTACTAGCATGGGGATGGGGTGGGTACAGTATAATCCCCAGCCCCTTGGAGTGGGAAGGCAGCTGTAGCCTTCTAAGAAAAACTTGCTGAAGAAAATCGAAAGTGTGGGCACATCAAATCAATAAAAGAGATCATAGAGGATGTAGGCAGGGCACCACATCATCTGCCTGATGTAAAACCTTGAAATAAAAACACTTCAGGAGTTACTTAACCCATGTGGGAGATAAATTCCTATCCCATATAATGATTTTCAGCTGCAGGAATAGCAAATAGTTTCCTACTTTGCTGCTGAATCCAGTTTATTGTCAGACTTGTCCTAGAGTCGTTGTCAAGAAATCTGTTGAGACCAATCTACCTAAAAACACAGTATGACCAGTATCAAACATTGATCCCAACATGATCCTCCAAATTAATACCTGCCATGGTCTTCCTCATCTTAGTAAATGGCAGTGCCAGCTGTTAACTTGCTCAGGTGAAACACCAAAATCATCACTGGATACTTAACTTTGTCCCAAATCTCACATTCTATCAGCACATTCTATTTTCTCTGCTTCCAAATATGTCCAGATTCCAGTCCTTTTTACTACCTTTTCTGTTGCTGCCTTAATCAAAAACTTCATCTCTCATCTGGATTATTCAATAACTTCCTAACCAGTCTCCCTGTGTCTGTCCCTGCCTGCTACCGCCTATTCTCAATCAGAGTGAACTTTAAGTGGTACAGTCAGATCATGTGACTTTTTAGAAACTTCTCATTGCTCTTCTGGGTCACTCAAAGTTAATCCCAAAGTCCTACCAAGTTCCACAATGCCTTAGAAGATGGACTCCTTACACCTCCAGCTTCTAGGTACTCTCTTCCTCCTTTCACTTAATCCACTCCAGCTACATTTCCCCTTTCCTTATTCTTGTGACACATGACACATGAACCTACCTCAGGCTCTTTGCATGTCTGTTCTCTCTTTCTAAAATACTCTTTCTTTTCAGCTACTTGCCACCTGCTTCCTTCACATCTTTGCCCAAATACCATTTCTCTAGACAGATAATGCAACTGCATTTCCAAGCATTGCTTATTATTGTAAAATGTTTTATGTTTTCATATTACACTTATCACCATTTGATATATTACATATTAATTTACTTTCTGTCTTACTATAAAAAATAAGATATATAAAACCTTGGATTTTATTTCACTCACTGCTGAATACATAAAACCTAGAATAGTTTTTTTAATACAGTCAGATCAGATCAGTTGCTCAGTCGTGTCCGACTCTTTGCGACCCCATGAATCGCAGCACGCCAGGCCTCCCTGTCCATCGCCAACTCCCAGAGTTCACTCAGACTCACGTCCATTGAGTCAGTGATGCCATCCAGCCATATCATCCTCTGTCGTCCCCTTCTCCTCCTGCCCCCAATCCCTCCCAGCATCAGGGTCTTTTCCAATGAGTCAACTCTTCGCATGAGGTGGCCAAAGTACTGGAGTTTCAGCTTTAGCATCATTCCTTCCAAAGAAATCCCAGGGCTGATCTCCTTCAGAATGGACTGGTTGGATCTCCTTGCAGTCCAAGGGACTCTCAAGAGTCTTCTCCAACACCACAGTTCAAAAGCATCAGTTCTTCGGTGCTCAGCCTTCTTCACAGTAAGAGCTTAATAAATGTTTTCTTTCCATTCATTTCTGAAGTAATGAATGGCACAATTAATACAGATTTTGTGTGAAGATTATGGTAAATGAATAGTGATTCTTGCCATGGCATCTTAAGGAGGATTAAAGGCCAAGTGTTCATTTTATTTGTTTTTAACATCCCTGTATGATTATTTATTTGGGATAAGAGTACCTGATTAAACTCAGACACAAAATTGGATATAGGAATTTGTATCTACATCAGTGGATCTTTAAGAAAAAACAAATGACAAGTGAAAGATTCATAAATGTTTATAGTTAGAGACACAATGAGATATGGCCAAGTAAAATGGAAAAAGCAGAAATAGAGAATAAATTATTCTAATCCAGATCACTTACTTTGACTCAGCAAAGGGAGAAAATATTGATAGCCATTGAGCAATCATGTAGATCTGATTAAATGTCATAATTTAATTCTTTTAGGAGTTAAGCCTTAGAGATTCAAAGCAAGGTCTTTGGAAATAGAGAGATTTTTGCATCTGCCACTTGCAGACTATGTGACCATGGACAAGATCACTTATTCTCTTTGAGCTTGAATTTTTTCAGTATGAATAGTGGGATATTTGCAAGGTCAAAATATTGTAAACAAATATCTCACATAAAACACTCAGCATAGTGCCTAGAGTATAGTAATGCTTAGTAATTGTAAGCACATTGTTTTGCCAGATACATTCATGAAGACGTTTCTTACTATCATTGAGAGAAAATCAAGAATAAACAGAAAGATGGAAGGTATAAGAAGAGACTGGTTGAACAATTTTGCCAGTAGAGCAACCTGGCAAACTCTTTTTGTTACATCTAGAAATAATGGAAAATTCCTTGGGGCTTACTTGTACTTTAATTTTTAGATTGTGATCAGATACATTTACAGCCAGATACAGGTTAATTTTCTACACTTGAAAGATCATATATAATTCTACTTCTCTGTCAGGATCAAGACAGCTTCTTTATCATTTTTATTGACTTCCAGGTGATGTCTAACTTTTAAAAATTATTTCTCAGTCTTTCCATGCCAATTCAAGCCTCAAAAGGAAAATAAAATGCATATTGTAATTGAATAAAGATATATAAAGTGAGGCTCATCATTAAATACTTAAATATAGTTTTTCCATTGCATTATAAAAACTGAAATTTCACAAGTTAATCTGGATAAAAATGTTTGGAAGCTAAATATTCCTGGTGAAGCGCTTTGATAATTTGAATGAAAGTAAGTTTATTTCATGCAGTAATCTTAGTATATACTTAATAAAAGTGATGACAATCATTCAAATCAGATGGAATATATTCGTGTACCCTGTATTGTGTCAGATTCTAGAAGCACAAGGAAATACAAAGGGTGCTTTCCCCCACTACAGAGCTGATATACTGGTGAGAGAAATAGACTAAAAGATCATTTCATAAAACGTGTCAATCAGCATGCTAGCCAATTAGGGGCTATTTAGGGGTGTAGAGGGCAGGAGCAGGTCGTCTTTCAACTGGAATCTGAAAGAGGAGTTAAGTTAACTGAAAGAAATAAGGTAGCAGAGACATAACGGACAGGGGATCAGGATGTACAAAAGCACTGAGACATTGAACAGCAAAGGGTGTGAGAGATTATAAGAATTCAGCATCATTTAAGTAAACTACTCTAGGGTGAGTTTGGTAGGTGTGGTGGATTAAAAATGGCCACAGCCTTTGATTCTCTTGCTTTTAAGAGGTGGAGTCTGTGTTCCTTTCCCTTCAATTCAATCTCTGTCTCTCTGAATACCTGGATAGACTCTGGTGGAAGTGACACTGTACCAGTTCCTAGACCAGATCGTAGAAAACTGGCAGCTGCACTTCCTGAATCTTGTAATCAAGGTGGAGGAAGTTAGCCATCATGTAAGAAGCCTGATTACCTCCCTAAAAAAAAAAAAAGAAAGAAAAATCATAGAAGAGTCTCTGTGATTACATAGAGGGGCTGAGAGGCTGAGCTGAGCCCAGCCTTCCAGCCACCTCATCAAGGCCCAAGAAACAAGAATAAAACCCATCCTGGACCCTCCAGATCACACTAGCCACTGGGTGAATACCACCAACTGACCCCAATCATTTCAGAATCACTTGACTGACTCCTAACAGAATTCCTGACTTTATAGGATCATGTGATATAATAGATGTTGCTTCCAGCCTATAAGTGTTGGGGTGATTTGTTAAATAGCAATTGAGAACCTGACCAATAGAATGTGAAGCTAAAGAGATATCCAAGTGAAAAATGATAGAGGGCCTGGGATGCTAGTTTAAGGACTGTGGATGTTTCATCTTAATATTTGCAAGTAGTAAAATTAGCCCCTCTCACTTCACACACATACAAAGGTCCCCCAATTTATCATTTTCTAAATAAGGCCATTTAAAAAATCACTGCCTTTTCTGTCCATGTAATTTCAGAAAAGAAACAGAAATTTAGCTCCAAGAAATTTGCAAGGACAGAATTGCAAAGTAATAACAAAAGCCAGGAGAAGGCAATGGCACCCCACTCCAGTACTTTTGCCTGGAAAATCCCATGGACAGAGGAGCCTGGAAGGCTGCAGTCCATGGGGTCGCTGAGGGTTGAAATGACTGAGCGACTTCACTTTCACTTTTCACTTTCATGCATTGGAGAAGGAAATGGCAACCCACTCCAGAATTCTTGCCTGGAGAATCCCAGGGACGGGGGAGCCTGGTGGGCTGCCGTCTATGGGGTCACACAGAGTTGGACACAACTGAAGTGACTTGGCAGCAGCAGCAGCAACAAAAGCCAAGTTTATAAGCACTTATTGTAAACACTTATTATTAAGTCACTGCCTTAAGTGTTTTGCATATGTTAATTCACTTAATTATTATAACAATCCAGTGAGTGAAGTCATGATATCTGCTCCATTTTACCCATGAGGAAACTAAGTCCTAAAGAAGTGACAGAACTTGACAAGGCGGCGTCACTAATGAGGGGCAAGAACAGGGAGTCTGGATCTGATCTCTGGGGGAGTGACAACCACACTTCTCTTGCCTCTTGTAGGTAACAGCTTTCTCCTCAGGAAAACTTTCTCTGACCCTTCAGTCTAGGTTGGGTCACCGTATGAAGTTACACTGTGATCTCTCTTGAATGGTATGTGTGAACATAGGATGTGATGAGCAGGGTCTGTCTACTTCGGCTAACTATGAACCTGCTGAGAGAGGTAGAGGAGCTATCCCTTTTGTTCTTCATGCTTTCCTTCATGCTTATCCTAGTGATCACCACATAGATACTCAACAAATCCTTGCAGAATGAAGGGTTGAATCCACTAATGATGGAATGATTTCTTAAACTGAATAAACTAAGTTATAAGGAAACTGCATTGCCCCTATTATTAGCAAGTTGTCATGGGTATGTACAAATGTGAGAACCAGTTCTTCTTCTCAAAACAGTTTAAAAAAAAGAAGAAAAGCACAAGTTGAGGAATAATTCAAGTAAATTCTTTCCAAAGGGGTCCATGGATCAAAAGAGCAATCAAGGAAGGAAAGATGTCAAGGATAACTAGACAGCAAGAAGAACTATCAGGGGAAGATCAATAAAGGCTAAGACATTTGGGTTAAGAACCATGGAAGGAAAGGAGACATGACACTGTGCCAGCATCTTAAAAGCCTAGTGATAAGCAAGCGGCAAGGATGAAATCTCTTTGGTGTAAAGGTAGGAGTGGAACAGAGAAATAAGAACTCAGAGATCTAAAGACATAAAGTGTCAAGTGCTCTGGGGAATCAAAGTAAGCTGGGTGAGAAACGGACATTTAAGCTGAGACACAAAGGTTAAGTCTGAGATACCTGGATGAAAGGTGGAGAGGTGATTGTCCTAGCACAGGGACCAGCATTTCCAAGTTTCCAATGTAGGAGAAAGAATGGCTCTTTCAAGGCAGGAGATGGTGGCTACAGAGTTGAGAGTCAGTGTTAAAAGTCAAGGCTGAAGAGTTAGAAGTCAGTCTGCCACTGATTGATCAGTCAAGGTGAACAATAATCTTCACCCTAAGATGTTGGTATATCACCTAAAGACTGTGTCAAGTGACTGATAGGTTTTAAATCGTGGAATGACACGGTCTGGTTTGCTCTTTGCTCTGTGGCTGCACATCTGTGAGCAGGTATGATTTGGTTGAGTAAATGTTATTAAGGACTTTGCTTGGCAAAGGAGATGCAAAGAATCAGAAGAACCACATCTTTACATTTATTGATCTCACAATTTGACCAGGGGATCAGGACTTATTAAAAAAAAAAAGACAAAGTTTGTGGGACATTTGTGCTGAGTGTGCAATGAGGGATCTGGGAACACAGTGTAGGAAGAGAAGATTAAGACTGGAAAAGAGAAGAGGACTTGATAATGAAAGACAGAAAAAACAGACGGAAATACTGGAGAGGCTGGGAAAAATCTTACAGCTGGAGCAAGATTGAATTTGAAAGTGTAGGATGAAAAGTGTGTACAATCTTAATCCAGTCTGTGTTTCTTCTATGATAGACAGAGGAAACAGCTGCTCTGTGATCTTAGAGAAACTTTAGGCCCAATAATAGCAAAATACTTAAACAGGGAGCTTTAGGATGCAAATGGGCATCTACTTTCTTTTATGGGTTCATTGTTCTTATAACTGTATGAATTTTTCCTCTGTTCATAAAAATAGAGATTTTTTACTCAACAATTAAGTGCTCTGCCTGTGGCTGCTTGGCTTTGTGGCTTAAACTTAGGTCTTCACATTCGAAGAATAGACTTTAGGCCAGAATAAATAGGTCTTGTCTTAGCTTTTCCACTGATTGAATAACTTAAGTGATCGTGGATAAACTCCTCAACCTCTCTGGGCCTCACTTTATTACTTTGTAGAGTGAGAAAGGTGGAATAGATGAACTTGAGTTTTCCTTTCCTCTCTGGCAAAAATATCTCTGTATTTTTCCTATTCAGTCTGAGACAGAGAGGTTAAACTTTATTGTACATGACTATTTATTAATGGCAATCATTATAATAGCCTTCTTTCACTGAGCCCTAACTATTAATATATAGTGAGCTTTGTATTCATTTCTTTCTTCAATTTTTATTCTCTCATTCCTTTATTTAATCCTCACAGCTCGGTTACTTTATAGTCAAGAAAAGTGAGGTTAAGTCCTTATCCAGGGTCACACACCTGGTACGTGACATAGGTAAGATTTTAATTTGGTTCTCTTTACTCTATAGCCATTCATATTAGCCATGCTGACATCATTGGCTTAAAACTTTTTTTGGTGAACATTGCAATATAACAGAAGTTAAAATGGTTAGATTTTTAGCAGAGCAGCCAGTGGGGTATGAATCTGCTATTACTTTGATTCAGAAGAAAGTCTTACTCAGCTTCACACATAGTGTGAATAATGGCATCAAAATGTTCAACATAAATCTCCCCCAACCTAAGGCCTGGATTAGTATGCTAATGTGTAAGCCGTTGCAATATTTCACAGCTAGGAATAAATGGCTAAACATAAAAATGTGTATTTGAATGTGGATGGATGTGCCTACAGAGGCACCAAAGGCACTACTAATATTATCCACATTTCTTTATCCACGGAGGATGGAAGCCCTTTAGAGTCTACAATGAGGTGGGATCATCTCATTGCTAAGCCTAAGGCAATCGGGCTCTGAGGCCAAATGAAATAGAACTAGAGAGTGTTGTAAAAAGCCTAGAAGAGTAAATTACTAGGTGAATGGCAATATGTTGCAGTTATTAGGCATCTGATGTTCCACCCTTTAGGAACCTGCACTGGCGAACCCCAAAGTCAGAGTCAGCCTAGAGGAAACATCAGAAAAGTAGTATTAAAATGCTTTCATGTTTAACCTGTAGTTAAAGTGGAGAAAATATCAACCAATCACTTTTGGAGAAAGTTTCACATGCAACTTTATCACTGTGGACTATGGATGCCTTGGGAATTTTGGATTCTCTGTGGAGATGGGCAAGTACGGGTTTGACAGAAAAGAGATGTCTTAGATCAAGTTTGACTTGATCCTATTCCCAAAATTTTGGGAGGGGGACAAACAACAAGAAAATAAAAACAAACAGAAAGATGATCCCAATAGGTAGCAAGAGTCCTTTGAAATCTCCTTTTATAATTACTTTTACAATTTAAAGTTGCTTTAATTTTATGTTGTTGGCACATGGAACCCTTGGTAGAATTGATTAAGCCCATGTCATACTTCTTAGAAAAATATTTTAAACATAAACAATGACATATACAGGATTTCAAATATTACAAATTATATACCTTACAGTTATCAAAACTTTTAAAGAAGTTTGTAACAAAGTAAAGAACATGCTTCTTTATTCTCATTATAATTAAGTAGGTTCTGGTAGTGATGCTACTATTTACTGTAATCTCAAAGTCATAATGAAAGTAAATGATGTTTGATGCCTTTACAAGAACTGCAGTGTGATATGAAAATGTATGTGATTTCTATTGATAAGTTATAGGCACTGCCAATATTAGCATGAGAGTTATCTCTGTTTATGATATAAGAAATGCTAAATTTCACTTAGTAATAAATAAGATATCAATTTTTCCTATTTGTGTTCTTGGAGTCCTTGAAGTCTAGAGGCCCTGAGCCCCAGGTGAAGAACTTCTGCCCTATTTGTGAATTACAAAACAGATAACCACTATACCTTCAGATAAATAATGTTAGAGACTGCTGCAAGTTGTTTTAGCATCTGCAGATGATAGGTAGGTTTAGGTTTTATTTATTAGAGCAAAGAGTAGGTTGTGAAAATGCCTGTTTGGGATTTTGTTCTCAAGGAGCTTTGCTGTATCTAGCATTGATATTTTTCACAGGTGAGAGTTGTGGATGAATTCTGAAATTTACCTAGCCAGTGTGATTTATTGATCTAGAGCAGCTGATTATATGAAATAGGAAGTAAACATGAACATTCTACTATTAAATCAGAAACTCTTCTGCCAGTATGATGCACCTTGTGTTTCATGAGCCTCTCTCCTCCCATGCTTTTAATTTACACAGTGATTATCTGCACTGCCCCCTCTCCACCACATTCATAATTACACAATAGTAGTTTCTATGCATCCTCTAAGACTTGCCCCTGTCTCTTGCCCCTCCCACTCCTTCTCTCTAGGATGGGTTAGATACACTTTTAATGTTAGTTTCCATATTGTCTCATGAATGTTCCAGTCATTGTGCTGATAACTTTGCTTTGTGTTTATTAGGTTATTTGTATATTTCCAGTTTTAGACTCTGAACTGCTTACAAGTAAGGTCAGTGTTAATATCATCTTTTTACCCCAAATCTCAACATAATGCTTAGCAAAATAAGGTTTCTCAATAAATGTTTATGAAGTAAATGAGCAAAACCATGCTAAGGTATCAGTGTAGAAGAATGTATAAAACATCACATTCCCTCAAGAAGCTTAGACGCTTGCTGTAATTTGAAGGTGGTGTGTGTGTGTGTGTGTATGTGTATGTTTGTGTGTGTACCTGCACAAGCAAGAGTAAGAAGAATAAGAGCAGCTGGTATAAGGTCCCCAGATGCCAAATGCTAAATACAATAAAATCTCTATGAACAAGAGTTCAGAGAAGGAAAATATTGAGTTATGGTTATATTGCAAAGTACCTTATCGGAGATGAAAACTGGACTGAAATTGGGAATGTGGAAAGAGTTACACAGTGTGCATGGGATGGAAATGGCCCCTTTATGTACTCATTGGCTTTTTCTTCTCCAGTTTGAAGACTTGTAATTGTTTTGACTGTTTCTTATATGGTTGATAGTTCAGTTCAGTTCAGTTGCTCAGTCGTGTCCGACTCTTTGTGACCCCATGAATCGCAGCACGCCAGGCCTCCCTGCCCATCACCAACTCCCGGAGTTTACCCAAACTCATGTCCATCGAGTCGGTGATGCCATCTAGCCATCTCATCCTCTGTTGTCCCCTTCTCCTGCCCCCAATCCCTCCCAGCATCAGGGTCTTTTCCAATGAGTCAACTCTTCGCCATGAGGTGGCCAAAGTACTGGACTTTCAGCTTTAGCATCATTCCTTCCAAAGAACACCCAGGACTGGTCTCCTTTAGAATGGGCTGGTTGGATCTCCTTGCAGTCCAAGGGACTCTCTCAAGAGACTTCTCCAACACCACAGTTCAAAAGCATCAATTCTTCGGCGTTCAGCTTTCTTCACAATCTAACTCTCACATCCACATATAACCACTGGGAAAACCTAGATGGACCTTTGTTGGCAAAGTAATGTCTCTGCTTTTCAGTATGCTATCTAGGTTGGTCATAACTTTCCTTCCAAAGAGTAAGCGTCTTTTAATTTCATGGCTGCAATCACCATCTGCAGTGATTTTGGAGCCCCCCAAAATGAAGTCTGACACTGTTTCCACTCTTTCCCCATCTATTTCCCATGAAGTGGTGGGACCAGATGCCATGATCTTCATTTTCTGAATGTTGAGCTTTAAGCCAACTTTTTCACTCTCCACCTTCACTTTCATCAAGAGGCTTTTTAGTTCCTCTTCACTTTCTGCCATAATATTTAGGGCCATTATTTCCTAGTTATTTTCATCTATGCACTCTTTTTATCTGTTATTTTTTGGTAAAGATGGGTGTCAGGGACAGGATGTAATAATTTAGACATGCTCTGACCTGGTCAGAATAGTTCCTTAACCCCCTGGTTTGAACACTGCGGTTATTGTGCTATCATCTATAATTGTGTTTGACTCTTGGGTATCCATGGCACATTCCTGGGGGAAAAAAGCTAAAGATTATTTAAAACTCTGGGATATTTTTCACTGACCTATCATTTAGAATTGTTCCCATTTTTGTCAGTTCATGTATTAAACCATTTACTTGTTTACTTGCTTAATTGAAATTATTAGAACACTACTATGTAGCAGGCATTATTCAATACATAGTTTAAGCTAAAACATGAATTTTATAAAGTTTTATTAGGAAAATCTTGAAGTGAATGAAAATTGAAAGGATTATATAGTTAATAATCACATTCACATAACCTAGATTCTATAATTACCATTTGCCTGAATTTACTTTATTACCTATCTTTCTATCCATCCCTCTATTCACCCATCAGACAGTATTATTTTATGATGGTAGACATAAGCACCTTATAAAAACCCATAGATACCTCAATATGTGTACCACGGACTGAAATTCAATACTTGTTTGATTGAAACATTGTATAAAACATCTATGCTAAATTTTCATGATGCAGTTTACTATGCTAAACAATTTATCTAATTTCAATTATATTGTTGAACCTCTTTAAGTCAGGGAAATAAAATAATGCAAATAATATTCTGGCATTTATTAGATTTTAGATTTTCTTTTTTTAAATATAAATTTGTTTATTTTAATTGGAGGCTAACTACTTTACAATATTGTGGTGGCTTTGCCATACACTGACATGAATCCGCCACAAGTGTACATGTGTCCCCCATCCTGAAGCCCCCTCCCACCTCCCTCCCCATTCCACCACTCTGGGTCATCCCAGTGCACCAGCCCCGAGAACCTGTATCATGCATCGAACCTGGACTGGCGATTTGTTTCACATATGATAATATACATGTTTCAATGTCATTCTCCCAAATCATCCCCCCTCTCCCTCTTCCACAGAGTCCAAAAGACTGTTCTATACATCTGTATCTTTTTGCTGTCTCACATATAGGGTTATTGTTACCATCTTTCTAAATTCCGTATATATGTGTTAGTATACTGTATTGGTGTTTTTTTCCTGGCTTACTTCACTCTGTATAATAGGCTCCAGTTTCATCCACCTCATTAGAACTGATTCAAATGCATTATTTTTAATGGCTGAGTAAGATTCTATTGCGATATGTACCACAGCTTTCTTATCCATTCATCTGCTGATGGACATCTAGGTTGCTTCCATGTCCTGGATATTATAAACAGTGCTGCGATGAACATTGGGGTTCGCGTGTCTCTTTCAATTCTGGTTTCCTCAGTGTGTATGCCCAGCAGTTGGATTGCTGGGTCATAATGCAGTTCTATTTCCAGTTTTTTAAGGAATCTCCACACAGTTCTCCATAGTGGCTGTACTAATTTACATTCCCACCAACAGTGTAAGAGGGTTCCCTTTTCTCCACACCCTCTCCAGCATTTATTGCTTGTAGACTTTTGGATAACAGCCATTCTGACTGGTGTGAATGGTACCTCATTGTGATTTTGATTTGCATTTCTCTGATAATGAGTGATGTTGAGCATCTTTTCATGTGTTTGTTAGCCATCTGTATGTCTTCTTTGGAGAAATGTCTATTTAGTCCTTTGGCCCATTTTTTGATTGGGTCGTTTATTTTTCTGGAATTGAGCTGCAGGATTTGCTTGTATATTTTTGAGATTAGTTGTTTGTCAGTTGCTTCATTTGCTATTATTTTCTCCCATTCTGAAAGCTGTCTTTTCACCTTGCTTATAGTTTCCTTTGTTTGCGCAGAAGCTTTTAATTTTAATTAGGTCCCATTTGTTTATTTTTGCTTTTATTTCCAATATTCTGGGAGGTGGGTCATAGAGGATCCTGCTGTGATATATGTCGGAGAGTGTTTTGCCTATGTTCGCCTCTAGGAGTTTTATAGTTTCTGGTCTTATATTTAGATCTTTAATCCATTTTGAGTTTATTTTTGTGTGTGGTGTTAGAAAGTGTTCTAGTTCATTCTTTTACAGGTGGTTGACCAGTTTTCCCAGCACCACTTGTAAAGAGATTGTCTTTTCTCCATTGTATATTCTTGCCTCCTTTGTCAAAGATAAGGTGTCCATAGGTGTGTGGATTTATCTCTGGGCTTTCTATTTTGTTCCAATGATCTATATTTCTGTCTTTGTACCAGAACCATACTGTCTTGATGACTGTGGTTTTGTAGTAGAGCCTGAAGTCAGGCAGATTGATTCCTCCAGTTCCATTCTTCTTTCTCAAGATTGTTTTGGCTATTCGAGGTTTTTTGTATTTCCATACAAATTGTGAAATTATTTTTTCTAGTTCTGTGAAAAATACCATTGGTAGCTAGATAGGGATTGCATTGAATCTATAGATTGCTTTGGGTAGTATACTCATTTTCACCATGGATGCTTCCAATCCATGAACTCGGTATATTTCTCCATCTATTTGTGTCCTCTTTGATTTCTTTCATCAGTGTTTTATAGTTTTCTATGTACAGGTCTTTAGTTTCTTTAAGGAAGATATATTCCTAAGTATTTCATTCTTTTCATTGCAATGGTGATTGGAGTTGTTTCCTTAATTTCTCTTTCTGTTTTCTCGTTGTTAGTGTATAGGAATGCAAGGGATTTCTGTGTGTTAATTTTATATCCTGCAACTTTACTACATTCATTGATTAGTTCTAGTAATTTTCTGGTGGAGTCTTTAGGGTTTTCTATGTAGAGGATCATGTCATCTGCAAACAGAGAGAGTTTTACTTCTTTTCCAATCTGGATTCCTTTTATTTCTTTTTCTGCTCTGACTGCTGTGGCCAAAACTTCCAAAACTATGTTGAATAGTAGTGGTGAGAGTGGGCACCCTTGTCTTTTTACTGACTTTAGGGGAAACGCTTTCAATTTTTCACCATTGAGGATAATGTTTGCTGTGGGTTTGTCATATATAGCTTTTATTATGTTGAGGTATATTCCTTCTATTCTTACTCTCTGGAGGGTTTTTATCGTAAGTGGATGTTGAATTTTGTCAAAGGCTTTCTCTGCATCTATTGAGATAATCATATGTTTTTTATCTTTCAATTTATTAAAGTGGCATATTACATTGATTGATTTGCAGATATTGAAGAATCCTTGCATGCCTGGGATAAAGCCCACTTGGTCATGATTTATAATCTTATTTTGAAAATGAGAGATTCCAGTGTATTTTTTCCTTGAATTTTAGTGGCATATTTAAATTGATAATGCTACCAATTGACTTTGAGGGATAAATTTATTCAGTTCAGTT
The DNA here is from genome assembly GCF_002263795.3 of Bos taurus. Classification (NCBI taxonomy): domain Eukaryota; kingdom Metazoa; phylum Chordata; class Mammalia; order Artiodactyla; family Bovidae; genus Bos; species Bos taurus. Next base: position 31,756,192 of record NC_037335.1, read on the forward strand.
CAGTCACTCAGTCGTGTCCGACTCTTTGCAACCCCATGAACCACAGCCGCCAGGCCTCCCTGTCCATCACCAACTCCTGGAGTACACCCAAACCCATGTCCATTGAGTTGGTGATGCCATCCAACCATCTCATGCTCCGTTGTCCCCTTCTCCTTCTGTCCCCAATCCCTCCCAGCATCAGAGTCTTTTCCAATGAGTCAACTCTTCGCATGAGGTGGCCAAAGTACTGGAGTTTCAGCTTTAGCATCATTCCTTCTAAAGAACACCCAGGACTGATCTCCTTCAGAATGGACTTGTTGGATCTCCTTGCAGTCCAAGGGACTCTCAAGAGTGTTCTCCAACACCATAGGTCAGAAGCATCAATTCTTCAGCGCTTGGCTTTCTTCACAGTCCAACTCTCACACCCATACATGACCACAGGAAAAACCATAGCCTTGACTAGATGAACATTTGTTGGCAAAGTAATGTCTCTGCTTTTGAATATGCTATCTAGGTTGGTCATAACTTTCCTTCCAAGGAGTAAGCATCTTTTAATTTCATGGCTGCAGTCACCATCTGCAGTGATTTTGGAGCCCAGAAAAATAAAGTCTGACACTGTTTCCAATGTTTCCCCATCTATTTCCCATGAAGGGTGGGACCAGATGCCATGATCTTCATTTTCTGAATGTTGAGCTTTAAGCCAACTTTTTCACTCTCCACTTTCACTTTCATCAAGAAGCTTTTGAGTTCCTCTTCACTTTCTGCCATAAGAGTGGGGTCATCTGCATATCTGAGGTTATTGATATTTCTCCCGGCAATCTTGACTCAGCTTGTGCTCTTCCAGCCCAGCGTTTCTCATGATGTACTCTGCATATAAGTTAAATAAGCAGAGTGACAATATACAGCCTTGATGTACTCCTTTTCCTATTTGGAACCAGTCTGTTGTTCCATGTCCAGTTCTAACTATTGCTTCCTGGCCTGCATACAGGTTTCTCAAGAGGCAGATCAGGTGGTCTGGTATTCCCATCTCTTTCAGAATTTTCCACAGTTTATTGTGATCCACACAGTCAAAGGCTTTGGCATAGTCAATAAAGCAGAAATACATGATTTCTCTGGAACTCTCTTGCTTATTCCATGATCCAGTGGATGTTGGCAATTTGATCTCTGGTTCCTCTGCCTTTTCTAAATCCAGCTTGAACATCTGGAAGTTCGCGGTTCATGTATTGCTGAAGCCTGGCTTGGAGAATCTTGAGCATTAATTTACTAGCATGTGAGATGAGTGCAATTGTGTGGTAGTTTGAACATTCTTTGGCATTGCCTTTCTTTGGGATTGGAATGAAAACTGACCTTTTCCAGTCCTGTGGCCACTGCTGAGGTTTCCAAATTTGCTGGCATATTGAGTGCAGCACCTTCACAGCATCATCTTTTAGGATTTGAAATATCTCGACTGGAATTCCATCACCTCCACTAGCTTTGTTCGTAGTGATGCTTTCTAAGGCCCACTTGACTTCACATTCCAGGATATCTGGCTCTAGGTGAGTGATCACACCATCATGATTATCTTGGTCGTGAAGATCTTGTTTGTACAGTTCTTCTGTGTATTCTTGCCACCTGTTCTTAATATCTTCTGCTTCTGTTAGGTCCATACCATTTCTGTCCTTTATCGAGCCCATCTTTGCATGAAATGTTCCTTTGGTATGTCTAAAGGAAGAGACCTCTAGTCTTTCCCATTCTACTGTTTTCCTCTATTTCTTTGCATTGATCGCTGAGGAAGGCTTTCTTATCTCTGCTTGCTATTCTTTGGAACTCGGCATTCAAATAGTTATATCTTTCCTTTTCTCCCTTGCTTTTCACTTCTCTTCTTTTCACAGCTATTTGTAAGGCCTCTTCAGACAGCCATTTTGCTTTTTTGCATTTCTTTTCCAATGGGATGGTCTTGATCCCTGTTTCCTGTACAATGTCATGAACCTCCATCCATAGTTCATCAGGCACTCTGTCTATCAGACCTAGTCCCTTAAATCTATTTCTCACTTCCACTGTATAATCATAAGGGATTTGATTTAGGTCATACCTGAATGGTCTAGTGGTTTTTCCTACTTTCTTCATTTTAAGTCTGAATTTGGCAATCACAGTCACCTCCCAGTCTTGTTTTTGCTGACTGTATAGTGCTTCTCCATCTTTGGCTGCAAAGAATACAATCAATCTGATTTTGGTGTTGACCATCTGGTGATGTCCATGTGTAGAGTCTTCTCTTGTGTTGTTGGAAGAGAGTGTTTGCTATGACCAGTGTGTTCTTTTGGCAAAACTCTATTAGCTTTTGCCCTGCTTTATTCTGTATTCCAAGGCCAAATTTGCCTAAATAATCATAGTTAATGAATTAAAACAGAAAGCCCTAGGATATATGACTAGGCATTTCCCTTTAGTTTGCCTGGTTCATTAATTATTATCTAACTCTGCTCTCTTTAGCAATAATCAAGTAGATAGCACAACAGAATTCTTAAAAGATTGATTTAATTGAATAATTAATTGCCAAAGTGCTCTAATACTATGCATATTCTTTAGACACTTTAGAGTATATCTTAATGTTTGGATCCAAATACTTTTATATGCCCTACTGCTACTGCTAAGTCACTTCAGTCATGTCCGACTATGTGTGACCCCATAGACGACAGCCCACCAGGCTCCCCCATCCCTGGGATTCTCCAGGCAAGAACACTGGAGTGGATTGCCATTTCCTTCTCCAATGCATGAAAGTGAAAAGTGAAAGTGAAGTCGCTCAGTCATGTCTGACCCTCTGCGACCTCGTGGACTGCAGCCTACTGGGCTCCTCCGTCCATGGGATTTTCCAGGCAGGAGTACTGGAGTGGGGTGCCATTGCCTTCTCCATGTATATGCCCTAAATGTGAATAATTTCATAAATTTTGTGGAATCATAAGATATCAGACTTGAAATGAAACTGACATATCATCTGGTCCATTGTTCTATCAGAGTTTAAATGTTAATTTTGAACCTCAGAATAAGTGATATCATCATTTCTTCCTGTACTTCTTTAGAAGTAAGAATTGAGCTCTTTATAAGGAAACTCATTTCAGTAAATCAGAATGGTGAATATTGGAATATAAGGTTTTATCCTTACTATCACATGTTACATAGATCTGAAGTGCATACAGGGTAAAAAGTAAAAAGAAAAAATAAGTTTTATTATCTATGCCCAAGATGTGGGTCCTTAAAGTAACAAAGTGTTCTGAAAAGACTGTACTTCTCACATAGTGTCTTTTTGTAAGCATGCTGTTGACAAGTTTGTGCTATTACTGATATAAAATTTTGCATCTTTTATTATCAAATAGTTACAAAGACTATTACCTAAAGATTTTATATCTTGTAACTTTTAAATATTTTTGTTGTTTTTGTTTAGTCTCTCAGTTGGGTTGAACACTTTGAGACCCCATGGACTGTAGCCTGCCAGGCTGCTCTGTCCATGGGACTTTCCAGGTAAGGTTACTGGAGTGGATTGCCATTTCCTCCTTAAGGGAATCTGCCTGACCCAGTGTTGGAACCTGAGTCTCCATGTCTCCTGCAATGCAGGCAGATTCTTTACCACTAAGCCACTGGTGAAGCTCTTTAAATCTGTTTAGAGTTCCTTAATTACTAACAGAGATTCTAGATTTACTTTAATTTTAGATGAAACCTTTTATCATTTTCAACCCAGGCTTATCAGTTAGCACAATAAAATTTCTCTACCATCACAAATAAAAATGGTGGCAAGTAAAACAATTGTTCATTTGCATCTGTTTATGACATTTTTTCTCAAGGTCAATTAGGAGTATTTTATCATCTGAAATATGCCACTAGAAGCCCCATTGTTAGAAAATCAAAAGACACATGTGACAGTAATTTTTTCATTGCTTTATTTGCCAGACTCGAATAGGGGCACTAGAATAATGGAAATTTTGTTTAGCATAGTAAACTGAATTATGAAGGGTTGACACAGATCTTTTATGAAGTGGCTCAAACAAAAGATTTATTTAAATCCCACCCAGTAACTTATAATGCAAATAAGGAAAGGTATATTGCATTTAAACAGTAAATACTACTTAAAATATTGGAACACACTGCTCCTCCATTGTTCAATTTTGTAGATAAAGTTATGGCACAAGCATGGAAAGGTATCACTTAAATGGACTGCAACAAACCTAAGACTGCATTAGATCACAGTTGAAATTCAATATGTTCAATTTGTTGTAGCCTGCAGCCCAACAGCTTGATCTTCTGTCACTATGTGCACTAAAAGAGATCATATATCTCTTGTGCACTTGTGTCAGGAAAAGTACCACAGCCTACTTATCATACTTGCAAAACACTTAAGAAAACAAGGTAAATTCCCCCAAAGTAATTCAGCTTTTGGTAAGGGTTTTATTATTGCAATCAATTACAATGTTGTCAAGCCTGACAAATTGAAGTTCCTAAATAACTGGCTCATAACTGGGTCCCTGGAAACAAGGAGGATAATGCAGTCCTGGACCTTGCTGATTTTCATATACAGCTTTGAGAATCATGGCATAGTGGCTGAAGAGGAGAACCATAACATAAGAATACAATATATAAGGTAGACTCATTTTATATCATCAAGGATAGTGGAAATATTTTAGGGTAAAACATCACACTGATAATATGATAGAACCAATCTAATAAGAAGCTTTCAATGACTTATTTTAATTAAGGCTAATTCAAATATCATTTCTTGCTCTTTTCCTATTACCCATGCTGTGAGTGTTATTGTGTTGACTAGAAAGAGTCAGTGGTAATTAAGACTATTGCAGAAGATCACAGCAGCATGGAAGCCTACATGTATTATGGAAACACCAAGGCATCTTTTCCAATACATTCTGAGCGTCAAATGTTTCAGATCTATATTAAACTCAGATCTAATCCTATTATTAACATTTTGAAGAGTGAGTAACAAATTTATTTTCTCTTTTGTCTGGAATGATATGCCATCTTCCACACTTTGCTTATCATAGTGTGTCTTAGAATGACATATTTTGCACACACACACACACATACACACACACACACACACAATTTTCTCCATGAAAAGCACCAGAACAGAGCTAATGTCTTATTCATCCATGTATTCTTACACCAGGATAACACAGTTTTAGGACATATTAAGTCCTCAATGAAGTAGATTAAATGAGTAAATAAATAAATGAAAATATTATGTATGCAGTGTAATGCATGCTAAGCAGCATCAATGCTCCCAATTTTCCACCGTCCCCTGTTCTCATTTCCAGAGGTGTGCTGATAAATGTTTGACTCCAAAACAAGCAAATAAACAAACCCTCCAATTTTTAGCATTTGATGATTTGCATGGTCCAATTCTTCTGCCATGGTCATTTCAGGCTCTCAATATGGTATCACAACATGCAACGCTGAGAAGAAATCAGCTCTCAGAAGCCAGCATACCACTATCCCTCTTTCCTGTAATCTGTCTTTATATCTCCTCCCACTGGACAAAGAGGTAGCTTCTCCACCACACTAAGTTGAGCATGGTCATGTGACTTACTTTAGTAACTGAAGTGATACTGGACAAGAAAGTCCTTGAAATGTGCCCATGCATTTGTGTTGCTGTTTTATGCTTCTTTCATCATCACCAGAAAAATAGGGTGTGGGTCTAAAGTGGAAAGGGGCACATGGATCAAACTGATACAGAATTCATCACTTAGAACCAAGCCCCACCAAACTGAACCTAAGTCAGCCAAACCTCAGCCAATTAATCAACACCCATGAGAATGAGAGATCAGTGTGTACTGTGTTAACCCACTGAAATTTTGTGCTATTTTTTCACACCATTAACTGACCCATACACTGTGCAATTAGAATGATGTGAGACAATGGAGTTTTACAGTAAGAGTTAAAGACCCCGAACTCTATTTTCCCGGTTCCATTCCCATATGTGTACTTTTTGTAAAATGAATTGATTGTATGGATTATTGGTCTACTTCATGTTTCTCTTTCCAAAAGTAAAAACCTTAATCTCTTCCTACTTAGTGATAATATGAGCTATTCTATAATTACAATGTATTGTTGTTATCACCACTATCATTTAGGAATTTGGGAATAATAAGTCAATTACATTTTTAAAGCTTTTCATTCATTGATTTTTACAATTCAATGCTTACTATGAATGCTTACTATGTCTATGAACTGTACTTGGTATAAACAATTTGTTTCTCCTTGAGGGATACTTTTTCCCCAGCCTCTTAACTTAATATATATTGGTATTTTTACCCTAATAAGCAACTGAAAATTCCCTCAGTGGTTACTGGTTTTTCCTCCTTGACATATTTAACAACTCTTTTTCAGTTGTCAGTCTCCATGGACTTATTTTGTTATTAGTAGTTAATATTTTTACTCTTCCTTCTCAGGATTCTTTATTCTTGGCTTTTGCGTAACTTCCTTAGATGTTCATCTTTGTCTTCCCTTACTGGTTCTAATTTCCCTCCTTATAAGAAGCACCAAAGTTCAGTCCATAGCTCTCCCTGCACTTATCTTTCAGTAGTCTTACTGAGACTTTATCCACTATTAATGCTGAAATTATATTTTCAATTCCTGTGCCTTTCAAGTCCATATCTCTGTCTAACCTCTCCAGAACTATCATTCCCAGAGAATGCTGGTATTTCCACTTAGCTCCCTAGATAAGGCTGTGCTTCATGTATATAATTTTTGAGGTGCAAGAGCCAGTGAGGATTAAAGCAGTAAGCATGGATTGAGACTAACACATTACAAATAGTGGTGCAGAAAAAGAATGGATAGATCCTGATAAAAAACCACTAATCTTAATGGAATTATCAACCCCTTATACACAGTCTTCGTGGCTTATTATTGGATGTTTTGCTGGGTAAGACAAATCTACCTTTTAATGTTTAAGGCCTTAATGAAGTTTTCTTTGTTGAACTCACTCCTGGCATACACATGTATTAAGTTGCATCTTCTGAATCTAGTCTCAATGTGGATTCAGAAGAGAGGTGTCTTTTTGTCAAACCTTTGTTTTTTAAGTCCCGTATAGGGAAACATCAATTCCATTGTGTTCTAAATGTCAGAGTCTCATTTGAGCCCCAAACTACTTAAAATTTTTTCTTCTTTAGTTTCCTGCTATATTTTGGTGGAATTAGAACACTTTTTTTTTTTCTTCTAGAAGAGTTCAGCCTGATAAAAGATCACAGCAAGAAATACTGTTTTAGGAAACAGATGCAAATATATTCTGAATATGTTTCTTACTTCAGATTCGTAGACTAATTTTCTCCCTATTAAAGTACTAAATCTTTAAAAGTTTCTCCAACTCCTCCCATCCCCAACACTACCTTAATCACAGTTTATCTTTCATCTGTTAAACAAAAATTTTAGGTTGTCTTTTGCTAATGAAGAGCAAGTTGGCTGAAATTATATTATTTTATTCCTTTGAAACTCAAACAAAAATAAAGGCAAACTCTGCCCTATTTAGGTAACAGTGAAATCAAAGTTGAAATAATTATTCATGAGATGAGGAAATCACCTGCATGGCGCTTTGTCACAGGAGAATGTGGCTTTGAGTTAGAGAAAATATTCAACTAATGCGAATTACAGGTGACTAGAGCTTAAGAGAAATATAGAGCAGTTTGTTTTAGTTGTAGATGGTGTCTTCATCTATTGCATGTTAACGTTTTGTTGTGAATGTGGCTGATAAGGTTATCAGAAGTGCAAGACTGGAGTGCTGATTTTCTCTTAGGGCTATATTACTGTTTGGGTAGGCATTATGTTTAGGACTCTGAAGGGTGATAAAATATAGCCATCGTTAAAACCCTCTTTCTACATAATAAGCACACGCTGAAAGGTTATCATCAGATATGAATGTGCAGGACGATAGATGTTTCAGAGGCTTCTGCCTCCTCCTCAAGGTTATGAACCAATGATACACATGTAGCAGGGATGTATGGATGTTTGCAGAGGCATTCCTTTCTAAAACAAATTTGAATTGTCAACAAATACAAAGATAAAGCATCAAATTCTTCTTTTTAAATTTTTTTTTTTTTTTTTACTAATTCTGTTCAGCACTTCAGTGATAAGAAGAAGGGCTTGAGTAAAACAGAGAAACAACAGCACATTATTTGCAAAGTCCTGATCATATCAAGAGGATGCAGCTTCCATAGCTTGAGTAATCAGAGTAAAGTGATTCATCTAAAATCATTTGAAATGCCTCTCATAACAATTCATCCTGTCCTTTCAAAAAGGTTGCAGTTTTTTCATTTTATTACTCTCTGTTCTAAATGAGGACACAGATAATCACATTTCAAGCCCATGCCTTCATTTTCCCCACATTTTCCACAGAATGAAGGTAGCAGAGGTTTGGCAGATGGGAAACTCATTGGATTGTGGCTAGTCTTGGAGACAATTCACAAGTTAAGTTTTTCTGGGAGGAAAAAAAAAAAGGAGGAGTAGCTGTTTACAGGAAGGCTTTAAGAGGAATGATATGTTCCCATACCATAAGAAGTGATGCCAGCACCTGGCTGATTGAACTAATAGATTAAAGAAAGACAATTATAGCACTCCACAGGGAAGATAATGAAGGCAAGAAAAAAGGTTACTAATATTCTCATGAATGTAGGCTCACCTAATAGGTAATGTCTGAATAGGGGAATTAGAAACAGCAGATGTTAAATTTAAGAAAATTATATTGATGGCATTCAGGGCAAATAAGTCAGTTGTTTTATTTTACAATTTAAAAGAATATAAAAGATGGTCGAGAAATTTAAAAATATATATCCTAAATGTAATCCAACCTAAACACAAATTCTTTGTAGTTACACTAACTAAAACTATAGATTCCTCTTTTTAATTATTGATTTCTCTCATTTCTCCTGGGGAGAAACTTTAAGTGGAACTAGACACTAAAGCTGGGAAAAAATAAAGGAAAGTGAAGTGTTTCATACAATTGGGTGGATTGTTTTGAAACTCGCCTTGGGTCAAGATGAAGGAACGAAGATAAAAGTACATCTTGCTCTTGAAACTGCCTTCAGTACATGCTAGGGTTAGGAGACAGGGTGATATGTAAGACAGATGCTGTACATGGATCAATATTCTGAGAACAGAGTGGTTTATGTTACAGATTTGAGGTACCTGGTCTCAGGCTATGGTTCTACCACTTCCTAACTTTAACCACAGTCCTTTGGACTATGCTCTTAACCTCTTGAAGCCTCAGTTTCCACATCTGTCAAAATGAGAACATGAAACATTGTTACTTACTAAAGTTAAAGAATTTAGTGAAATGCTGAATTTAATACACTTATCATGCTTTTTAGCAAAAGCTTATATAATTTTGTGAGAGCAATGTGTTTGCTGCAATAAGTCACAATAGACAAGGCTAAGCCTTTATTTAACTACAAATCTTCCTTGACTTAGGGTGCCCTATGAATCCTGATAAACCCACAGTTAGTAGAAAATATCCTAAGTAAAAATGCACTTATACATTTAATCTACTGAACATCATAGCTGAGCCCAGCCTACCTTAAACCTGCTCAGAACATTTACATTAACCTACAGTTGTGCAAAATTATCTAACTCAAAACCTGTTTTATAATATAGTGTTAACTATGTCAGGTAATTTACTGAATACCATACTGAAAATGAAAAACAGAATGATTTTATGAGAAAAGAATGGTGATAAGTGTATGGATTATTAACCCTGCTGGTAGTGTGGCTGATTGGGAGCTGTGACTCGCTGTCCTGCCCAGCATCATGAGACAGTATCATGAGTCTTATACTGCACATTGCTAGCCTGGAAAAGGTCAAAGTTCGAAATATGGTTTTTACTGAATGTGTACAGCTTTTGTTGTTGTTGTTCAGTTGCTAAGTTGTGTCCAACTCTTTGCAACCCCATGGACTATAGCCTGCTGGGTTCCTCTGTCCTACACTGTCTCCCAAAGGTTGCTCAAATTTATGTCGGTTGCTCCCCTGGTGACTCAGTTCTTTGGTGCTCCACCTTCTTTATGGTCCATCTCTCGTATCTATACATGACTACCATAAAACCTATAGCTTTGACTATATAGACCTTTGTCAGCAAAATGATGTCTCTGCTTTTTAATTTGCTGCCTAGGTTTGTCTTAGCTTTTCTCACAAGGAGCAAGCGTTCTTTATTTCCATGGCTGCAGTCATGATCCACAGTGACTTTGGAGCCCAAGAAAATAAATTCTGTCATTGCTTCCACTTTTTCCCCTTGTATTTGTCATGAAGTAATGGGACCAGATGCCATGATCTTAGTTTTTTGAATATTGAGATTCAAGTCAGCATTTTTACTCTCCTCTTTTACCCTCATCAAGAACTTCTTTAGTTCCTCTTCACTTTCTGCCATTAGAGTGGTATTATCTTTCTCTGGGCAATCTTGATTCCAGCTTGTGATTCATTCAGCCCAGCATTTCACATGATGTACTCTGCATGTAAGTTAAATAAGCAGGGTGACAATATACAGCCTTGTCATTCTCCTTTCCCAGTTTTGCACCAGTTAGTTGTTCTATGTCTGATTCTAATCAATGCTTCTTGACCCGCATGCAGGTTTCTCAGGAGACAAGTAAGATAGTTCTGGTGTTCCCACTTTAAGATTTTCCACAGTTTGTTGTGATCCACATGGTCAAAGGCTTTAATGTAGCTAATGAAGTAGAAGTAGATGTTTTTCTGGAAGTTCCTTGCTTTCTCTATGACCCAAGGAATGTTTCCAATTTGATCTCTGATTCCTCTGCCTCTTCAAAATCTAGTTTGTACATCTGAAAGTTCTCAGTTCACATACTGGTAAAGCCTAGCTTGACGAATTTTGAGCATAACCCTGCTAGCATGTGAAATGAGCGCAATTGTACAGTAGGTTGAACATTCTTTGGCATTGCCTTTCTTTGGGATTGGAATGAAAACTGACCTTCTCCAGTCCTGTGGCCACTGCTGAGTTTTCCAAATTTGCTGACATATTGAACAAAGCTCGTGGAAGTGACAGAATTCCAGGCAAACTATTTAAAATCCTAAAAAATGATGCTGTACCACTTTTGCACCATCCTAAAGTTACAAAAAAAAAATAAGTCAAACCATTGTAAGTCAGGGGAAATCTATATGTTATTTAGATAAAACTCTGTGTACCTGGGAAATAGAACTTAGAGTTCTTCTTGTACTTTAATGCAAGCTTTTCCATTACAGGAATAATGTTACCTGCTAAAATTCTTTTTGAACCCAGATGAACACCCATCAAACAGTCCTACGTCTGCTCTTTGGAACAATATTATATATTACTTCTTTTCTGCTTGTTGCTATTTCTTATTTTTGAAGACTGATGTTTCCCCATCAGTTTTCCAACTTTTATCCAAGTTGAACAAATTTCTTTAATCATTTCTCTAAATTTGTACTATCCAGTATCATACTCACTAGCTAGGTGGCTATTGAACATTTGAAATTTAGCTAGTTTCTTTTGAGATCTCCTGTAGTATAGCAAACATACTAGATTTCAAACTTCCTGTAAAAACCAGAACGTCAGATTCTCAGTAACTTTTTAAAGTTTGAATACATGTTGAAAAAATATTTAAGATCAACTTGGGTTAAATCAAATTTCTTATTTAATTTTATCTGTTTCATTTTACTTTTTTAAATGTGAAGTGAAAGTTGCTCAGTCATGTCCGACTCTTTGAGACCCCATGGCATTCTCCAGGCCAGAATACTGGAGTGGAAAGCTGTTTACTTTTCCAGGGGATCTTCCCAACCCAGGCATCGTACCCAGGTCTCCTGCATTCCAGGCAGATTCTTTACCAGCTGAGCCACAGGGAGAGCCCAAGAATACTGGAGTGGGTAGCCTACCCCTTCTCCAGCAGATCTACCTGACCCAGGAACTGAACCGGGGTCTCCTGCATCGCAGGCAGATTCTTTACCAAGTGAGCTATCAGGGAAAACCTTTTTAAATGTGGCTCCTAGGAAATTTACAATTACATGTCTTTCATTTGTGGCTTGTAGGTATTTCTATGGGACAGCACTGATCTAGATAAAATAGTTGTGGAGTTGAAGTGATTGAAAGAAGAATTTATCAGAAAAAGAAAAGAAGAAATTATGTAGACTAAAAATTAGGCTGTAGGCTTTAGACTGGGCTTCCCTTGTGGCTCAGCTGGCAAAGAATCTTCCTGCAATGCAGGAGACTTGGGTTCAATCCCTGGGTTGGAAAGACCCCTTCTGATACATATTTATTACAGTGTTCCACATGGCACATACATAAATGCATACATTCTACAGCATATACATTCATGAGATAAAATGAAACACACCTTAAACTAGGATGGGGAAGGAAGCCGATTTTGGGGGGCGCTTACCCTCCTGCCCACCTTCCCCATGGGGCAGTGAGGCTCTGTCAGTCTGTTGTCACTGTTACTTAAAAGCTAGAAACTTAGAAAATTGTCCCTGAAAAGTCCTTTGGAAGACCAGTGAGATTTCTTCAATGGAAAGCTTATTTTGTTATGCCTCAAATTGTAGGTAAATTAAAGGAACAGGAAAAATGACTCCCTTTTCATTATTTTCTGAAGACAAACTGGATATTTCAAAGGCGAAGAAATCTTAAAGCCTAGAGAGATTTAAACTAATCTTTTTAGTTCTCTTCTAGACAGGACTCTACTATATGGCTGAAAAGTATTTCATAGAAATTAAAGGGAGGAAGGCTGCCAGATAGCACTGTTAAATGCATTTACTTTAATTTAGTTTAGTCCTGATTTTTATAAGGCTGTAAACTGCATAGGACCAATGTTTGGTAAATTATGTTCCCAGTGCAGTTCCCTAAAGTGCAACGGAATCTTCAGCTCAGCATCTATATTTACTTTTATTGTGGGACTCTCTAATATTTCTTCTAGCTTAAACTTCCTAAATGAACACATTCTCTTTGTCTTTCTTGAAAATATAAATAGGCATAATATTTAAGTTGTTTGGAGCATATAATGCTAAATATCTGAAGTAAAGCTGTTAGTGCTGTGCTGTGTGCTCTGCCATGTCCAACTCTTTGCCATGCCCTCTTCCAGGGGATCTTCCCAACCCAAGGAGCGAACCCATGTCTTCTGCATTGGCAAGATGATTCTTTACCACTGGCACCACCTGGAAAACTGTTGCAGGAACATTAAATCAGTGAATATTTATTAATTACTAACATATATAAGCATTAATGTGGAAATGTCTCTCAAGGAATTATTCATTTTGAATGGGAAAACGTATCAGTCAAGAAGGCATAAATCAAGTGTTCTCAGCCTTGGCACAATTGCTAGTTCTTAATTCCGAAGCTGTCCTGTTCATTGTAGGATGTTCACCATCAGCCCATGGCCTCTGCCTGCTGCACGCCAGGAAAATCCTTGCCCCTAGATGTGACAGCCAGAAATGTTTCCAGACAGTGCCAGATGCCTACTGGGCAGCAAACCTGGCCTTGGCTTGGGTTTTGCTATGGTTAGGGAAAAAAATTAAAAAAAATAAACACTGCAAAATTATATTTCTCCCTTCTCCATGTTCAGTGTAAAAACTCTTGGCTTACAGTATCACTAAGGCATCAGTGATGCCTCTACATGTTTCTACAAAACTGAGGCAAGAAAATTGGACAATTACTTGCTGGCTCTTAGAAATCAGCCAAGAATTGACTTTCTGCTCACATTTCCTTAATCTAAACCTAATGTTAAAAAAGGGCTTCCCTGGTGGCTCGGTGGTTAGGAATCTACCTGCCAGTGCAGGAGATGTGGGTTTGACCCCAGGGATAGGAAAATCTCATGGAGAAGTAATAGCAGCCCACTCTAGTATTTCTATGCAAACTCCCAAGGACAAAGGAGCCTAACAGGCTACAGTCCACGGGGCTGCGAAGAGTTTTACATGATTTAGCCACTAAATAACAACAATAGTATCAAAGAGGCAGCTGAGGTCAATCCATTCATGAACCAGGAAGAGGAGCAGTGAAATATTTGTAAATAGACCTGATGATCACTATAATAAGGTTTAGGGAAGAGGAGGAAGAAGAAGTGAAATCTGAAGACAGCATGGAAGAAAAAGTTTTGTTTGAAAAGGCAACTATGGAGGAAAAGGTAATTCTACGAAGAAGAAACAGTATGAACAGTGATTAATGAGTGACCACTTTATAGACAATGTTTTATAATGCTTTCCTATTTTTAAAAAGTGCTATGCATTCAAGAGTTAGCACTCCAAAGTTCTGGTTCCAAATGTTTCTGATTATATATTTACTATTACAGTTGTGAGAGGCTTCTCATGGATTATATACTTTAAATCTTCACAACGCTATTTCATTAACATGTTGATGTACTATTTTTCACATGAGAAAAATGAAGATAAGTGACCTGACATAGTGAAACAACTTATGAAGCATTGGGTTTCAAGCTCGGATATGTCTGCCTCCAAAATGTATGCCCTAAACAACTACATTATGCAACCCAATGCAAATTATATTCAATCTCATATGGCATTAATTCTGAGAAGCACATTTTTCTTCCTTTATAACATCTCTCATATCTACAAACATCTTACAATCAATGTTGTGTCATAGTTTAATTGGCTGCTTTTTCCCTTGTCCTAGTGGTATATGAAATAGTGGTCTGCTTTATAATCAATGGCATCTTAGATTCAATAAATCTTTTAGGACAGCATCATCTATTAAGAAAGAGGCAGAGTCCTTGTCCATGCTGAAGCTATTAGCATCTAATCTGAAACTTCACGGAGTAAGACTTCCAGATTATTTTGTTAACTCAAACAGCTGTTATTCAGTGTCTGAGATCAGAGTGTACTGATCCCTTAGGGGAGGTACTCATTCTCCTGTTTTTCAGATTCATCTTCGTTTGTAACACAGCCCCTCCAAGAGGAGGACATCCAAGACTGAAAAGTATTAGTAATTAATCATAGCCAAAAGAAGTAGAAGTGGCTGGGTAATTACCACAGCAATTCAGAATAGAAAGATGTATTCATTGTTTCATATAATTTTGTTTGTAAAGAAAACTTGAAAATGAGAGGTAAATAAAAACAGCATTCATCTTTTCACTCAGATTTTACTTGATATCAAAGTAAAATTAATGAGTACGTGTACTGTCACTGAATCATATCTGACTTTTTGTGACCCCATGGACTGCAGCCCACCAGGCTCCTCTGACCATGGAATTCTCCAGGCAAGAATACTGGAGTGGGGTTGCCATTTCCTACTCTATTAATGAGTATAGTTATGTAATAATTATACATAGTTCTTAGAAACCTGAATGAAATGGGTATGTTTATTGATGAAGGGGTGGGGGAGAGAGAAAAGGAGAGACAGATGTTTATGGATGAATGAAAATGAAATGGATGTTTACTGAATGTTTACTGAAAATGGATGTTTACTGAATTACAACTTTGGATGTTTTTTGTAACAGTACCCATTAAAGATATGTTTTTCCTTCATTGGCAATCACTCTGCCATTATTCTCATATCCCCTGAAAGCACGACAGGAAACACCCATAATTTCTTTTCATATTTTTTCATTCTATATCAGGATTCAATGAGGTTTATAATGTCCTGTACAATGTCAGTGGAGAAGGCAATGGCACCCCACTCCAGTACTCTTGCCTGGAAAATCCCATGGGTGGAAGAGCCTGGTAGGCTGCAGTCCATGGGGTCGCTAAGAGTCGAACACGACTGAACGACTTCACTTTCACTTTTCACATTCATGCATTGGAGAAGGAAATGGCAACCCACTCCGGTGTTCTTGCCTGGAGAATCCCAGGGACGGGGGAGCCTGGTGGGCTGCTGTCTGTGGGGTCGCACAGAATCAGACACATTGAAGCGACTTAGCAGCAGCAGCAGTACAATGTCAGAGTGTTTCTACTTGCTACCTGATTGCCTACTAATTTTTCACTCTACTTCATTAATCATCTTCTTGCAGACATTATGAGCTTTTGTACAACTTGAATTATAACACCTAGAATAACGGTTCTTTGTGGCAAGTCCAAATTCTCATCTGTACAGCTTTTATCAGCTATTTGAAATCAAAACTGTTGGCCTGTCCAAATAAGTGTCAGAAAGGAAGACTTTTGTGACATAAAAACACACACTGCAGAAGAGGCTCACATCAGAGTCCTGTGATGAACTGCTCTTTCACTGAAGATGTTTGCAGAGTGGTGCATTAAAGCTCCTTAGCAGAAAATTTGCAACAGAATCCTGCCATACTAGCTCTGGCTCTCATTGGATGAGAGGATTCGCTACTCCCCAAAACCTGGGAAAAATATATAATAGATACACACACTCATGCACACACATACACACACACACGCACACACAAATGTTTTAGGAAACTTTCCAGAGACAGTGGCACTGTAGTGAACCAAAGCTAGGCAAGGTATCATTAAATGCAGTATATATTCATTTGAAAAGCAAACAACCTGTTTTTAAGTTTTCAGAAATATAGATTAACCAATCAAGATATTTGGATCACTTTCATTTTCTAAAATGTCAAAAAAGTAATTAGATAGTTGAAATACTTCATTCTTAGCTCTCTGTATTGGACATACATTTGATCATGTTCTGAGTCAAGATTGATTTTGTGATTTCAGTATGTATAATCATGCTAGAATGAATGCACTTTTAAGGAGGTTGTAGATATCAAGGGTAAATTTTAGTTCAGTTCACTGACATTTTCTCTTTATTAGTTTGGTGTACTAGCCCAGTTTCACAAATTGATATTTGTGACAGGTATTTTTAGAAGTTGTTAGATTTAATTACTTCTCTGTAAGGCATATATATGAAATACAGTTTGTTTCATGATGAGATAATAGAAATTACACAGCAAAAATAAAATAAAAAATTTGAATAGTGGCTTTTATTAATTGCTTACCACTTCTCTGGAAATGTCTGATTGCTTTATACAGATGATCTTGTGCAATCTTTGTAACAGCTCTGCAAGCTCTATATCACTATCCACATTAGAAAGATGATGCATATGAGGATCCAAGAAGGGGAGTGTATAGCCGATAAATATCTTCAAGGAAGTCTGTCTGTCTCCCAAACTCTACCATGCTGCTGATAAACATCCAGTTCTTAGATTTCCTTCATAAGGCTCTACAAAGATGCCAGAGGAAAAACTTATTTAACCTTGACAAGAAGGAAGGAACTTGAAGAAGAAAAAGTGTTTTCTTTTAAAATAAGATTGTAATATCTAATCCCCTGCAGCCCCAAGGACCGATGATCTGTATTAAGTTATTACACAGCCTAGAAATTCTAATAGGCCCACTTCTACCTCAGTAGAAACACATGAGTTGATCAATTCCATTTGTAATTACATCTGGGAAAAGGGATTATAGAGACAAATATACTCAGCTGTTCTGTTCCCATGTGTACAACATGAAATTAATCACTGGACCAGTCTTCCTCGTGCTCCAGTGTTACTGATCAAGGCAAATCCTTTGCTAAGTCTGATACATACCAATCCTAACACAGGAGTATTTAGAAGAACAAAATGTAAATGTTTACTCCAAAAACCAATTTGTTCTCTTAATGCAAAGATTACCGGTAATGATTGTAAACTCTTAGTTATAGTAATTAGGTATGAAATCCCCAGCCTATACTATTCAATCATTTCTGCCTTTTAACTATAATTTTGTTCAATGGTGAACTCTATTTAGTAACTCAGAAGCACACCTACTTTTTTGTTTTATGCTGTCATGTCACTGTCATGTCACCAACTTCTTAGAACCCCAGTGCTGATTGGTTTTCATGTATTAACATGATTGAGAACGTCTTAGAGTGGCACAATCAGTTGCTTACTTTACATTAAATTTGATAGAATATTAAATGTAGCTCAAAGAATTAACACATTGATTAAATAGATATTTTTAGTAGTTTGAATAGATAGAACACAAGACAAAAGATTTTTACTGCTTTTCGCAGAAAGTTCATATCCCTTTCCTAACCATTCTCTAAAGTTAGTATTTGAAAGGTGTGTATCTCAGACTACCAATTCATTGTATATTTTTAGTTGTTTTTCATGGATTAAAGTTCTTATATTTAAATACATTTTGGGGAGATACATGGTTCAAGAAAGTTTAAAATTTCCACAGAGTCATTTATGGACAAATTGAGCTGAAATTCCTCAGAATAAAGGTAAAATTCTTTGAAACATTAGAAATAAATTCCAACAAATTTTAAATTTTATTCCACTGCAGTTTTTCCTTTTTTTTCCTTTAGATAATGCTACAAGATTGGTATCCTGTGATGCACAGACTGAGGAATACTTTCCTAGGATATACAAAATCTCAGGAGCAAATTGTCTTACAGTCTCTAACTTGAATGATGAGACTGGATAATGAGTAAATATAAAATATTCTAAATAATAACCTGTCTCAGGTGTACAGCTGAAGGGGTATGTTAGAGATAGTTACATGGATTGCTTTCATTCTCATATTACAGTATTAGCAGATGATCTAACTTACTGCTCACAGAGGCAACCTATTGTTGAATACCTATCATATTCCAAGCAACATACACGGCAATTTTAAAAATGCTGTATTTTTTATCAGGTTATAAAAGTAATATATGTTCATTGGGGAAAATTTGAAAAATTATGTACAAAAAGAAGCAATCTTAGGTAATATAATATTCATTCTTATGTTCCTTCATTTCTTTAAATATTTGAGGTGTCAGGCAAATCAAGAATGTGACAAATGCCTAGCAGTTATCTATAAAGTTAAATATTGATATTTGATTATTCAGAGATATAATTTAAGGGTGGTACATAGACCAATTGATAGGAAAGTGTCAGTGGAGTCAGGAAATCCACATTTTGTCTTAGATTTCAAAGTTTAAATAATATGATGCATCTTTTGATTTTTTAAAAAACTTTAATAATTTAAATGGGAAGTTGTTTATGAAATACCTCTGAACATTCTGTATATAATTCTTCACAGGTTATATTCTAGAGCCAAAAAAAAAAAAAAAATCAAAACTGTGTTTTTTATTTAATCTGCTTTACCTTTGTTAATCTCAATATTCAGATGTTTAAAACAAGTATTCTTTCACGAAGATCTCAGTCACTTTATCTACAAAGGAGTTTTGTTCTCAACAATTTTCTAAACATTATTGATTGCTCCAATAGATCAGATCAGATCAGTCGCTTAGTCGTGTCCGACTCTTTGTGAACCCATGAATCGCAGCACACCAGACCTCCCTGTCCATCACCAACTCCCGGAGTTCACTCAGACCTCCCCAATCCTAAATAAGAGAACCATTTTGTACTAAGATGATGATCTTTAAGAGTTGACTCTTTCCTCTAATTACGTGTACTGAAGAGCAGTGCTCTTTCCTTGTTTTTCATTGTATTTTGCCTTAATGGTCTGCAAATTCCAGGACAAGTACTTGTCAAGTTGTTCCCAATTTAAAAGCTCTAATTTTTAAAAGCAAATAGCATATAACTGCTCTGAAACAGATGATGCATAAAGTATCTTTTTCGTTCTCAAGTTCTTATATTTTGGTCATAAGCCCATTCTTACTATATTAAAACATAAAGGGCCAATTGAAAAAACTCTTCCCAAAGCCATTCTTCCCCTGTAATCAAGACTTAACTGTTATTTACTCTTTTACAGTATATTCATTTTGCCAGTTTTAGTTCAGACTTCAGATCTTCCAGGGCACGCAAATGTTTAATTATACGTCAGGACATCATTGCTCAGTGTGTCTAGTTTTTAACAACAACAAAAAAGACAATCCTAAGTAAGATTAATCCATCTTCTAACAGTGTACCAGAATGGCAGTCTCAGGAATACTTCCATATAATTATCTAGCATAGAGGGCATATCCAGTCATGATTTGGCCTAAACAGTTCAGTTTGTGTAGTAGGAAGGACAGTTGTAGAGATTTCTCATTTGGATAAGTTAGACCCCAGTCTCCAAGTAGTGCCGATTCATGGCTGGATTTTCATCCCTTGAACTAAGGCATGTAAAATAATGGCTTTATCATGATGATATCATTCAGGAAAACTTCTAAACATCATGGTTTAGAGTAGGTCCTGATTTCTTTGGTAATGCTTTCCTGGCTTTTCTGTTTCAAGGATATTTGGTTGAATCTTTGTGTCAGCACCAATTACCAGCTGCTTGAAATTTCAGTTATTAAGTCCAAAGAGAGTACTCAGTACTCACAGATCTGGTTATTTGCTAAGATATCAACTTGAAATTCATAACACAGAGAGCAGTCATCTAGTATAATGCACTCTAGGTATTTCTGTGCTCAATTCAAGTATTTTTTATAAAATGTAACAGCTGTGTGTTTCCCATTTTTGTAGAGGTCTATCCATGGTGACAGCGCACTCACAGTGCACCTTCACTTTCCCGAGGATCCCTGTATGAAAGATCTGCTTCGTTGCCTTAGTGTCTCTGTTTCAAACTTTAAATGATCTTATTGGCAGGAATCCCTTAGAAGAAATAGAGTAGCCATCATGGTCAACAAAAGAGTCAGAAATGCAGTATTTGGATGCAATCTCAAAAATGACAAAATGATCTCTGTTCATTTCCAAGGCAAACCATTCAATATCATGGTAATCCAAGTTTATGCCCCAACCAGTAATGCTGAAGAAGCTGAAGTTGAACGGTTCTATGAAGACCTACAAGACCTTTTAGAACTAACACTCAGTGTCTCTTTTGCTGTCTCGTACACCGGGTTATTGTTACCATCTTTCTAAATTCCATATATATGCGTTAGTATACTGTATTTATGTTTTTCCTTCTGGCTTACTTCACTCTGTATAATGGGCTCCAGTTTCATCCACGTCATTAGAACTGATTCAAATGTATTCTTTTTAATGGCTGAGTAATACTCCATTGTGTATATGTATCAAAGATTTGGGAGAATGACATTGAAACATGTAAAATATCATGTAAGAAACAAGTTTCCAGTCCAGGTTCGATACACAATACTGGATGCTTGGGGCTAGTGCACTGGGCCGACCCAGAGGGATGGTATGGGGAGGGAGAAGGGAGGAGGGTTCAGGATGGGGAACACATATATACCTGTGGTGGATTCATTTTGATATTTGGCAAAACTAATAACAATTATGTAAAGTTTAAAAATAAAATAAAATTAAAAAAAAAAAAAAAAAGAACTAACACTCAAAAAAGATGTCCTTTTCATTATAGGGGACTGGAATGTAAAAGTAGAAAGTCAAGAAACACCTGGAGTAACAGGGAAATTTGGCCTTGGAGTACAGAATGAAGCAGGGTAAAGGCTAATAGAGTTCTGCCAAGAGAATGCACTGGTCATAACAAACACCCTCTTCCAACAACACAAGAGAAGACTCTACACAAACACCTCACCAGATGGTTAACACCGAAATCAGATTGATTATATTCTTTGCAGCCAAAAATGGAGAAGCTCTATACAGTCAACAAAAACAAGACCAGGAGCTGACTGTGGCTCAGATCATGAACTCCTTATTGCCAAACTCAGACTTAAATTGAAGAAAGTGGGGAAAACCACTAGACCATTTAGGTATGACCTAAATCAAATCCCTTATGATTATACAGTAGATGTGAGAAATAGATTTAAGGGACTAGATCTGATAGACAGAGTGCCTGATGTACTATGGACAGAGGTTCATGACATTGTAAAGGAGACAGGGATCAAGACAATCCCCAAGAAAAAGAAATGGAGAAAAGCAAAATGGCTGTCTGAGGAGGCCTTACAAATAGCTGTGAAAAGAAGAGAAGTGAAAGGCAAAGGAGAAAAGGAAAGATATAACTATTTGAATGCAGAGTTCCAAAGAATAGCAAGGAGAGATAAGAAAGCCTTCCTCAGCGATCAATGCAAAGAAATAGAGGAAAACAATAGAATGGGAAAGACTAGAGATCTCAAGAAAATTAGAGATATCAAGGGAACATTTCATGCAATGATGGGCACAATAAAGGACAGAAATGGTATGGACCTAACAGAATCAGAAGATGGTAAGAAGAGATGGCAAGAATACACAGAAATATACAAAAAAGATCTTCACAACACAGATAACCACAATGGTGTGATTACTCACACTCACCTAGAGCCAGACATCCTGGAATGTGAAGTCAAGTGGGCCTTAGGAATCATCACTATGAACAAAGCTAGTGGAGGTATGGAATTCTAGTTGAGCTATTTCAGATCCTAAAAGATGATGCTGTAAAAGTGCTGCACTCAGTATGCCAGCAAATTTGGAAAACTCAGCAGCAGCCACAGGACTGGAAAAGGCAGTTTTCATTCCAATCCCAAAGAAAGGCAATGCCAAAGAATGCTCAAACTACTGCACAATTGCACTCATCTCACATGCTATTAAAGTAATGCTCAAAATTCTCCAAGCCAGGCTTCAGCAATGCGTGAACCGTGAACTTCCTGATGTTCAAGCTGGTTTTAGAAAGGGCAGAGGAACCAGAGATCAAATTGCCAACATCTGCTGGATCATGGAAAAAGCAAGAGAGTTCCAGAAAAACATCTATTTCTGCTTTGTTGACTATGCCAAAGCCTTTGGCTGTGTGGATCACAATAAACTGTGGAAAATTCTGAAGGAGATGGGAATACCAGACCACCTGACTTGCCTCTTGAGAAACCTGTATGCAGTCAAGAAGCAATAGTTAGAACTGGACATGGGCAGCTCTTGCCGGAGCTGAGCCCAACCGAGCGCCCGCTGCTGTCCGCTGCCCGCTGCGTGCGCCTCCGCGCCATGACTGGCCTCAACTCCCTGGAGGTGGTGAAACGCAAGATCCAGGCCCTGCAGCAGCAAGCAGATGAGGCGGAGGACCGCGCGCAGGGCCTGCAGCGCGAGCTGGACGGCAGGGCGAGCGGCGCGAGAAAGCCGAAGGTGATGTGGCAGCTCTCAATCGGTGCATCCAGCTCGTTGAGGAGGAGTTGGACAGGGCCCAGGAACGACCGGCCACAGCCCTGCAGAAGCTGAAGGAGGCAGAAAAGGCTGCAGATGAGAGTGAGAGAGGGATGAAGGTGATAGGAAACCGCGTCATGAAAGATGAGGAGAAGATGGAGATTCAGGAGATGCAGCTTAAAGAGGCCAAACACATCGCCGAGGAGGCTGACCGCAAATACGAAGAGGTAGCTCGAAAGTTGGTCATCCTGGAGGGTGAGCTAGAGAGGGCAGAGGAGTGTGCCGAGGTGTCCGAACTAAAATGTGGTGACCTGGAAGAAGAACTCAAGAATGTCACTAACAACCTGAAGTCACTAGAGGCTGCATCTGAAAAGTATTCTGAAAAGGAGGACAAATACGAAGAAATTAAACTTCTCTCCGGCAAACTGAAAGAGGCTGAGACCCGTGCCAAATTTGCAGAGAGAACAGTTGCAAAACTGGAAAAGACAATTGATGACCTGGAAGAAAAACTGGCCCAGGCCAAAGAAGAGAATGTGGGCTTACATCAGACACTGGATCAGACACTAAACGAACTAAACTGTATATAACCAAAACAGAAGGGTCTTGTTCCAACAGAAACTCCAGAGCGCCGTGTCTTTCTCTTCTCTTGTAAGAAGTTTCTTTTGTTATTGCCTCTTCACTTTGCTGGAAATGTCAAGCAAATTATGAATACATGACCAAATATTTTGTATCAGAAAGAAAAAAAAAAAAAAAGAACTGTACATGGAACAACAGACTGGTTCCAAATAGGAAAAGGAGTACGTCAAGGCTGTATATTGTCACCCTGCTTATTTAACTTATATGCAGAGTACATCATGAGAAACACTGGGCTGGAAGAAGCACAAGCTGAAATCAAGATTGCTGGGAGAAATATCAATAACCCCAGATATGCAGATGACACCACCCTTATGGCAGAAAGTGAAGAACTAAAGAGCCTCTAGACGAAAGTGAAAGAGGTGAGTAAAAATGTTGACTAAAAGCTTTGCATTCAGAAAACTAAGATCATGGCATCCAGTCCCATCACTTCATGGCAAATAGATGGGGAAACAGTGGAAACAGTGGCTGACTTAATTTTTGGGGGCTCCAAAATCACTGCAGATAGTGACTGCAGCCATGAAATTAAAAGACACTTACTCCTTGGAAGGAAAGTTATGACCAACCTAGACAGCATATTATAAAGCAGAGACATTACTTTGTCAACAAATGTCCATCTAGTCAAGGCTATGATTTTTCCAGTAGTCATGTATGGATGTGGGAGTTGGACTATAAAGAAAGCTGAGCACCGAAGAATTGATGCTTTTGAGCTGTGGTGTTGGAGAAGACTCTTGAGAGTCCCTTGGACTGCAAGGAGATCCAACCAGTCCATCCTAAAAGAGATCAGTCCTGGGTGTTCATTTGAAGGACTGATGCTGAAGCTGAAACTCCAATACTTTGGCCACCTGATGTGAAGAGCTGACTCATTTGAGAAGACCCTGATGCTGGGAAAAATTGAAGGCGGGAGGTGAAGGGAATGACAGAGGATGAGATGGTTGGAATGCATCACTGACTCAATGCACATGGGTTTGGGTAGATTCCTGGAGTTGGTGATGGACAGGGAGGCCTGGTGTGCTGCGGTTCATGGGGTTGCAAAGAGTCAGACATGACTGAGTGACTGAACTGAACTATTCTTTGTTTTCTCCATGTTTATAAGTCAGGTGGCTGGTTGTGGTATGCTTTTTATGGTATATCTGCTTAGCTTCTCAAACTAAACTAGGTCTTTGCTTTCACACCTGCATTGATTTTAATGTTGGTTTCCATTAAAGCTGTCTTATGTTAACTTTGTTGATAAGAATTTATATGCTTTTAAAGAATTAATGTAGATTATCAAATCCATTATATCCTATTTTACAAGCTGTTATGGCTTATCCTTAGCGACTTTATGGATACAAAACTCACCTCAGAAAAGACTGCTGGGGAATTCAGCCATATTCCTATCTGTCTCTTTCTCACTTCAAGGGATAAAATATTTAGATAGCTTACCAAATTACATATTGATTTGAGCTACAAGACATTGATCTATTTTTACTTGCAGATATCTGTATTTCCAAAGGTGCCATTTCGCTTCCTAAAATCTTGTTCTCCTGATTAAATCCATCATACCCCCTACTGCTTATCTTTCAATTTCCTAATTATTACAATTCTGAGAAAATTATGAATTGCCAGACTAATATAAAGATGTGCTTTTGTGATTCAGCATATCCTTATAAGGTGTCTTTTTGTTTATTTAACTGTCATTTTCTATTTTAGAACCTTAGTAAGTCAAATGCATTAGCGATTAATCCAGGTTGGTTAGCTTTCACTGTAAATAACATGGCTATTGAATTCTCTGTATCTTCAGAATCAACTGGCCTCTAGGGATACATGAAACCTGAAAAACAATGTGATATTCACTGTCTGTAACCTTTCTGCTTCACTTACTCTATTTGTATGGGGAAACGGAATGAAGAGAACTTTTAGAGAAAGAATTAGATTTATCTGTCTGTTCAGCACTTGATGCATTTCCTCATAAAATTCTCTTAATGGTACTAAAAACCTCTATTACTGTCTCCACTGCCTAGATGAGTTAGTTAAAATTTGTGTTGTGCTGAGTCGCTTCAGTTGTGTCTAACTTTGTGCGACCCTATGGACTATAGCCCACCAGGCTCCTCTTTCTAGGCAAGAAAACTGGAGTGGATAGCCATGCCCTCCTTCAAGGGGAGTTAGTTAAAATTTGGAGAAGTTAAATATCAGGAGGAGAAGGCAATGTCACCCCCACTCCAGTACTCTTGCCTGGAAAATCCCATGGAAGGAGGAGCCTGGTGAGTGGCAGTCCATGGCGTCGCAAAGAGTCGGACACGACTGAGCAACTTCACTTTCACTTTCATGCATTGGAGAAGGCAATGGCAACCCACTCCAGTGTTCTTGCCTGGAGAATCCAGGGACGGCAGAGCCTGGTGGGCTGCCGTCTATGGGGTTGCACAGAGTCGGACATGACTGAAGTGACTTAGCAGTAGCAGCAGCAAATATCAGGCTCCAGGTCTTACAGCTGATAAGACACCATCAGGATTTAAAACTATGCTATGCTATGCTATGCTAAGTCATTTCAGTCGTGTCCGACTCTGTGCGACCCCACAGATGGCATTCCACCAGGCTCCGCCGTCCCTGGGATTCTCCAGGCAAGAATACTGGAGTGGGTTGCCATTTCCTTCTCCAGTGCATGAAAGAGAAAAGTGAAAGTTAAGTCGCTCAGTGTCTGACTCTTAGCGACCCCATGGACTGCAGCCCACCAGGCTCCTCCGTCCATGGGATTTTCTAGGCAAGAGTACTGGAGTGGGGTGCCATTGCCTTCTCCAACTAGGTCTGCTGATTCCATAGTCTGCACCTTCTCACTAATCAGATTAATTTCATAATTTTGCATTCTAGGTTACCTTGTGTTTTCATTATTTATATGTATATTATTTCTCCTTTTTAGATCAATGATTCTCAATGTGTGACTCCTGGAGTATCAGCATCAAATTCACCCAGGCTGGGTGTTTGAGTACTGATTTTTTGTCTTAGATCCATCGAATTGTAAAATCTTAGCAGAGGACAGAATTTGTCTTACTAATATAGTCCCAAATAAATCTAATGCACAATATAATTTAAAACCACCCTTCTAAGAGCCATGTTTGATACATCTATTCATTTTCTACATTTTCCAGGTTAGTGTCAGACAGTTGGTGCTCAGTAAGTGCATTTCAATCAGATTCTGAACATATTTTAGAATCCTTGAGTAAGAAGTTTGATTTTCTTTTATATTAAATCAATCAAGTAATTGTCCATGACATTGGCTACCAGAACTCTCCTATAATTCCTTTAATTACTGTAGCCTTTTGGGTTCTAGAAGGCAATGCAGAGAACATAGAAGACTAGATTACAGAATTTTACGAAAGCATATGGACCAATTGATACCATTTGACTTAAAAATATAGCAATGTGAATATCTCGTCTAGTTTAATGAATAGCTTTATAAAGAATTATATGTTTGGTATGCCCTATTGATAGTGTCCACCTTTCTGCTATTTTCTTTGTCCTTTTCCCTTCACATTAAAAAAAAGAAATCAACCCCATGAGATATTGTTAAGGGATATGGGAATAGATAGGATTTTATTAGGAAAAATAGGAGGGAAAAGCCTAAAAATGTTTTAGAAGCTTAAAAAGCTTTTAATACATGTTTTTGTTCAGGAATCTTTTCTTGATATCTTTGAAGCTTCAAAATTTTTTAAATGACCAATGGGCACTGAAAACTCTCCATTGGTTTCTAGGCTTTCTATATATCATGACACCATGGGACTCATTTGGATTTCACTGCATATATTAATTGATTCAGTAAGTGTCAAAATTACATATCAGCTTTGGAAAAGTTAAACTGAAAAGTACTCTATGATTTATGAAAATGCTTATTTAAAAAAAAACTATTTGGTCTAATGGGTGAGGTCCATGGTGCCCTCACCAAGAGATCAAAGATGTCTTAAGATAAACCTATTGTAGTCTCTTATAGATTCTTCTGATCTTTTTTTTGGGCCATGCTGCATGACATATGAGGTATTAGTTCCTCCACCAGGTATCAGACTCCTGTGCCTGCAGTGAAAACATGGAGTCTTAACTTGTGGACCACCAGGGAAGTGCCTTGACTCTTCTAATTCTTATGCACAGGACCAATAAGCTTTTCCAAATCCATATGATCATGCGTTCCGTATTAAGGCCCTCTCAGTATCCACGTGTCAATAGATGTAGTTATTTTCTGTCATTCATAGAACAAAATAATGGAATCAGTTATTTTTCTAACATATTCATTTGCTATTATGTTTGGTTCATAAGAGAGTAGTATTAGAATATAGGGAAAATTCCATTATTATATCTTATAGATATATTCATTGCAGTGCTTGCCACATAGTATTTTAATAATTTGTTAATCATTTCTTCTTAACGTATCTTGAACATATGTTAATTTCACTTCAGGGTCTCTGGATGATATTTTTCCACTATCAGATATAAAAATAGCCAATTATAAATAGATTTAAAGCAATTCTAAAAGTTAAGAGAGTATTGAATTTCAGTTAACAATTTATATGTGATTGTATGTGAGGTCATATGCATCCAACCCTCACCTTTACATTTTCCTGAAGGAAAAGTGAACTTATCTAACTTTATCTATTTAATTGTAAAGAGTGTTTGATCTAGCAAATGAACAGACAGATTTTCATGGAAATGTCTTGAGAAAAAAGAGCCATGGAAACAATTGAGGAGAATTTCCTATTATTAAGCTGTTGGTATTATATAGCTCTCTGACCTAGAATATTTCTAGAATATGATGATGACTGTACTTATTCTACAATTGTACATTTCCCTACAGGATTTTCTTCCTGCTTACACTGTGGTAGCTAGAAAAGCAAAACACTCTCTTTTTTAGTCTCCCTTGCAAAGTAGGGTGTCAGGGTGATATATATTCTGGTTAATGAGATGTCAGTGAAGCCTGTTGGGACTGCTAAGAAAGTTTTTACTTCTTGATGTAAGCAGCATATGTCACCCAACCTCTCTTTCATTCCTTCTCAAATTCACTCATCATGGTGCGATCTTCAGAAGCTACCTTGCAGGAAGGAAGGATCAGAAAAGGAAAGAGCAAGAGAATCAGTGACATCAGCACTATTTTTATTGGTGACCTAATGTCAGAAGTTCTATAACCATAGATTTGGTGGTTTTTTTTAAGAAAAGGAAGGGAGGAAAAAAATTATCTGTGATTTATATAAGCCACTGAACTTCAGTATTCTGTTGCTTATAGCCAGATGCAATATGAGTCATGCATTTAACCCTTATGGCAGGTAGGAGATGTATTTGGACATTATCATAGATTTTTCTTCTAACACTTGGGAATTTCATAGACTTGTAAGACTTTACCTTATATTTAGAATTCCTATAACCTGTAAAGAAACATATTTTATCCAGGATAGGAAAACATAATGACTTAGAAAATGATCAAATGTTTGGGTAGTTTTTAATTCTATTCTTAGAAGAAAATGGAGGTACAAATTATAACAGTAAGGAAAATAGAATATATTTTTAAAAGCAACTTATTAATGATAGACATAAGTTAGCATTCTGATTATGATGAAAGTTATTTCTTAAAATGGTACGGTGTATATGTTTTTAAATTTATGTATACTAAATGCAGGGGAGTATCCAGGATAAGGTTCTGAAACAGCAAAGAGACTTTATTGGAAAGAGAGTGAAATCCAAATAAAGTCTTCAGGTTAGTTAATGGTAAGCCATTGATGATAGTATTTTACTCTAACCAATTCTCAGTTATGTAAGACGTTAGCATTAAGGGAAACTGAATGAAGGGCCTATGGAAAACTCTTTGTCTATGCTTCTCTAAATATAAAATACTGTTTCAAAATTTTAAATGTATTAAGATTATATATACATGTAAAAGTATGTACATTTACTCTCTGTGGATAATACAAAAGTTGAAGCTATTCATGCATATCCACTGGAACTATTGTAACAGAGGTGATGAACTTGACTTGTTACGTTTTGGTAACAGGACCACTCCTAGTGCTGGAGAACTTATGTGTTTCATTCAGGAGAGTCTGCGAGCAATATTTTTCAATAGACACATTCATTTTGTGAGAAGAAGCCTTGGGTAATATTTACTCATGTGATCTTTGTTCCTCAACCACAGTTTCAATAACAGTTGTCACCATGAGTTCACCCTCCCGTGTGGTTTGGTGTTGTAATAGCAAGACTGTTAGGCAGCCTCCTTTGAAACTTCTGCTTATTATCCTTCCTTAAGCTGGCAGGAACAACCTTTACTTCCCCCATCGTTTCCACACTGAAATGTTCACTCCACTGCCCTGTGGCTCCCCTGTGCACACTGGCTGCTGTGACTTGTATTGAGCTTTATGTGTGCAGATACTTTTCAAGAGAATAACACATTCTTCTCAAATATTGAATGGATTCAGTTTGTGTTCCTGATGTTAGAAATCTATTCCCCATGCTCCTCAGTTGACTGCTTTTGGATTTAAGTATCATCAGGAGTGGCTTAGTGAGGGTTATCCTAACATAGGCTTCTGTCAGGAAAAACAGGTTTCGTGGTTTACCGCAATCATGCCCTTTTCAATATTCAGTTCAGTTCAGTCACTCAGTTGTGTCTGACTCTTTGTGACCCCATGAACCACAGCATGCCAGGCCTCCCTGTTCATCACCAACTCCCGGAGTCCACCCAAACCCATGTCCATCGAGTCAGTGATGCCATCCAACCATCTCATCCTCTGTCGTCCCCTTCTCCTCCCGGCCTCAATCTTTCCCAGCATCAGGGTCTTGTCAAATGAGTCAGCTCTTTGTATCAGGTGGCCAAAGTTTTGGAGTTTCAGCTTCAACATCAGTCCTTCCAATGAACACCCAGGACTGATCATGCCCTTTTCAATATTATGGTATTGTTAAATAAGCATTATAAAATGAATTTTAATAATTTACCCCTAATTTCTTGCCTTAAACCACTAAGAATGTTTTTCTTCACTTTTCCTTTCAATCACTTATCATATATCTATAGCTTTCATAGTTTTAACAGTCATGCGAGGGAAATATTCTTTATTTAAAAGTAAATAATTTCATTTTGCGAGTTCATCATCTGTATGATTTTAATTGATTCAGGCTGCTTCATTAGTTTAATATATCATCATTTAATTATATTCAACATCAGATCAGATCAGATCAGATCAGTCGCTCAGTCATGTCCGACTCTTTGTGACCCCATGAATCGCAGCACACCAGGCCTCCCTGTCCATCACCAACTCCTGGAGTTCACTGAGACTCACGTCCATCGAGTCAGTGATGCCATCCAGCCATCTCATCCTTTGTCGTCCCCGTCTCCTCCTGCCCCCAATCCCTCCCAGCATCAGACTCTTTTCCAATGAGTCAACTCTTCGCATCAGGTGGCCAAAGTACTGGAGTTTCAGCTTTAGCATCATTCCTTCCAAAGAAATCCAGGGCTGATCTCTTTCAGAATGGACTGGTTGGATCTCCTTGCAGTCCAAGGGACTCTCAAGAGTCTTCTCCAACACCACAGTTCAAAAGCATCAATTCTTTGGCACTCAGCCTTCTTCACAGTCCAACTCTCACATCCATACATGACCACAGGAAAAACCATAGCCTTGACTAGACGGGACCTTTGTTGGCAAAGTAATGTCTCTGCTTTTGAATATGCTATCTAGGTTGGTCATAACTTTCCTTCCAAGGAGTAAGCGTCTTTTAATTTCATGGCTGCAGTCACCATCTGCAGTGATTTTGGAGCCCAGAAAAATAAAGTCTGCCACTGTTTCCCCATACAGTTTATTATTATATTGTTTCTTCTATATGGATTATGGTACTGAATGTCTGTTATGAGTTGAATTGTGTTCCTCCATTTGTCCATTAGACAAATTCACATGTCTAATTCCTATCCTCCAGTACCCCAAAATGTGACCTTATTTGGAAATAAATGTGCTGCAGATATAATAAATTAAGATGAGGTCACTGGGGTGGGCCCTGATCCAATGTGACTGATGTCCTTATAGAGAATGGCAATTAGACATAGAAACCCACACATGCACAGAAAGAACTCCCTGTGAAGATGAAAACAGAGGTCATGGTGATGCTTCTACAAGCTGTGAATTTTTAAAGATTGTCACCTATGTATCAGAAACTACAGGAGAGGCATGGCACAGATTCTTTCTGATGGCCCTTAGAAGAAACCCACCCTGCAGATACCTTGATTTGAGACTTCTGGCCGCTAGAATTGAGAGGCGATAAACTTCTGTTGTTAAAGTCACCCAGTATGTGGTACTTTAGTTATAATAAACTAATATAATGTCATTGAAATATCCTATGTGATTAGTATATATCAATCTTGGTTTTGGCTCAGCGCCTATATTTATACTTTCTTACTCAGAATAATTTTTGGTTAAGCTTCCCTAGTTATAGAGTAAACACAACTTATAAATCATTTATACTTTCATATATACATGAATATATGTCCTTATACATAAATATGTATATTTACATACAATATATCTTTAAAAAACATGCCTATGAACATGTTCAGACTGTGGCACAATTGCACACATTTCACATGCTAGCAAAGTAATGCTCAGAATCTTTCAAGCTAGGCTTCAACAGTATGTAAACTGAGAAATTCCAGATGTACAAACTGGATTTAAAAAAGGCAGAGGAACCAGAGATCAAATTGCCAACATCCTCTGGATCATAGAAAAGGCTAGAAAATTCCAGAAAACCATCAACTTCTTCAGTGACTACACTAAAGCCTTTGACTCTATAGATCACAACAAACTGTGGAAAATTTTTAAAGAGTTGGGAATACCAGACCACTTTACCTGCCTCCTGAAAAACCTGTATTCAGGTAAAAAGCAGCAGTTAGAACCAGACATGGAACAACAGACTGGTTCTATTGGGAAAGGAGTACATCAAGGCTGTATATTGTCACCCTGCTTATTTAACTTATATGCAGAGTACATCATGTGAAATGCTGGGATGGATGAAGCACAAGCTGGAATCAAGATTTCTGGGAGAAATATCAATAACTTCAGATATGCAGATGATACCACCTTTATGGCAGAAAGTAAAGAGGAACTAAAGACTCTTGATGAAAGTGAAAGAGGAGACTGAAAAAGCTGGCTTAAAATTCAGCGTTCAAGAAACTAAGATCATGGTATCTGGTCCCATCACTTCATGGCAAATAGATGAGGAAACAGTGGAAAGAGTGACAGACTTTGTTTCCTTGGGCTCGAAAATCACTGCAGATGGTGACTGCAGCCAACGTGTACACCCGTGGAGGATTCATGTTGATGTATGGCAAAACCAATACAATATTGTAAAGTAATTAGCCTCCAATTAAAATAAATAAATTTAAATTTTAAAAAAAGGCACTTGCTTCTTGGAAGAAAAAACTATAACAAACCTAAGAAAAAGCAGAAACATTATTTTGCCTGAAAAGGTCCATATAGTGAAAGCTATAGTTTTTCCAATAGTCATATACGGATGTGAGAACTGGACAATAAAAAAATCTGAGCCCTGAAGAATTGACACTTTTGAACTGTGGTGTTGGAGAAGACTCTTCAGAGTCCCTTAGACTGCAAGGAAATCCAACCAGTCCATCCTAAAGGAAATCAGTCCAGAATATTCATTGGAAGGACTGATGCTGAAGCTTCAGCTTCAATACTTTGGCCACCTGATGTGAAGAGATGACTCATTGGAAAAGACTCTGATACTGGGAAAATTTAAAGGTAGGAGGAGAAGGGGATGACAGAGGATGAGATGGTTGGATGGCATCACAGACTCAAGGTACATGAGTTTGAGCCAACTCCGGGAAATGGTAAAGGACAAGGAAGCCTGGCATGCTGCAGTTCAGGGAGGCACAAAGACATGACTGAGCTACTGAACAGCACTGGCAACAATGTCAATGGCCACTATTCTATTAATTAAAATTAATGACAACATAAGAATATCCTCTCATAAGCATCACTCTCACATATTAACTTATTATTTTGAATGCTTTTTATTAAATTATTTGTTTCAATAGCATTATGAATTTATGGACCTTTCATAGTTTCAACTACTTTTAATAATCTGTAATTATTTTTAATTTTTAAATGATTTAATTTGGTCAGGAGTAGCCCTCAACACAGAGAAGGCAATGGCACCCCACTCCAGTACTCTTGCCTGGAAAATCCCATGGACGGAGGAGCCTGGAAGGCTCATGTCCATGGGGTCGCTGAGGGTCGGACACGACTGAGCGACTTCACTTTCACTTTTCACTTTCATGCATTGGAGAAGGAAATGGCAACCCACTCCAGTGTTATTGCCTGGAGAATCCTAGGGACGGGGGAGCCTAGTGGGCTGCCGTCTATGGGGTCGCACAGAGTTGGACACAACTGAAGTGACTTAGCTTAGCAGGCCTCAACAGGCAACAGCCACCAATGGCTGATTTTGCTTTCTAACAGTATCCTCGTCATTCCTGAAAGCAGTCTTAACATGTAACAAGTGGAAGTTACAGACCTAATCTGAATTTTCCTATCTCAGGAAATGGAGTTATCCCCCTTCCCTTTCAGTGGAGAATGTTCTTAGAGGGATAGTTCAGAGCATGTGTTGAACTTATTAGCATTGGTGGTAAATGCTAGTGTTGCTACAGTTTTGTGAATAAAAAAGAAAAGGTGGTTTTTTTTATGTGATCACAGGTTCATATCTATCTTTCTGTCTTTGTATTTGACATATGTTCCTCAAAACTATTTTTGTCTTTGCTTTGAAGTCTGATAGGCTCTTCAGCTTTTGACTCCAGTTAGAGTACGGCAATGGAGTCGGGAGCTGTGCACCAAATGGATGGTAGAGGATGTCCTAGAGGTGTGGCTCTTTGGATTCTAACTTAAACAGAAAGGAATTTGATATAAGGGTCTCAGGTTAGTTTGGAGGATTGACAGGAAAGCTGAACAAGCCAGCATGGAACTCCCAGGAAGCACAGGAACATCAGGCAGCAGAAAGGAAATACCTTCTTGATCATCACAGGTGTACCCCTTTGCTATGAAGAAGACTGGAGAATCTTGTCATATAATTCTCCTAAGATATGCCCACAGAGTGCAGGAGAGTTCTGAGTTATATGCCAAAAGGTGGCTGGGCCATCAGATGTATATCTATTTTAAGAACAGAAAGCATTCGGAGGCTATCAAAATGAACTAAGTGAGAAGTCAGCTTTACCCAAGAAAAGGGTAGTGAACAAGGAGGAAAGAAGTGGATAAAGAGCAAAAGAAATCAAAGCTATCTGATTATGTTAGAAACTCTTCAAGGAATTATGAGACAAAATGACATTCCCAAATGTGATATTAATATATTGGGTCACATTTTTCTTCTCTGTAAAACCTACCAGGCCATAGACTCAGGAAAGCATCACTCTCCTGTTGATCAAAATAATAATATTAAATGATGATAGAAAGTACATGGTAAAGGTATGGTATGTTTTAGCTCAATACATATAAATTTTCTTTTATGAAAGGTTTATGGTAATTTGTTGAGAAACCAGGAAATAGTGAAAGATGGTGAAGCCTGGTGTGCTGCAATCCATGGGGTCACAAAGAGTCAGATATGACTGAGTGACTGAACAACAACAATAACATGATAATTTGTTGAAAAAATAAGTATATATTAACTGATGATGCATTGTTTTCCTTGAATCCAGGATTTATTTAAAAATAAGAACAGAACAAGCAATGGTGTAGCAATGCTATCACTGTTATCAATAAGGAGCAGGAGAGAAGGAATAAAATGATCAGAAGGTTAAAAAACTGTTAAATCTGGCTGGGATTCCAGTGACTAAAAATAGTGCACTGAAGTTTAGGACAGAAGACTGAGATAGAGTTTGGCATCTGGCTATATTATAGTCACATTTAAAATGATGCATTTAAATAAGATTATAGAGAGAGTCCAAA
This sequence comes from Bos taurus, assembly GCF_002263795.3. Lineage (NCBI taxonomy): Eukaryota > Metazoa > Chordata > Mammalia > Artiodactyla > Bovidae > Bos > Bos taurus. Next base: position 31,791,623 of record NC_037335.1, read on the forward strand.
GTCAATGAAAGATTAATGTTTGTTATATTTAGGAGAAAGAAAAGGAAATAAGAAATAATAAATTTGTCAGAAAAGGAGATCATTTCATTTTTCCCCTTAAGAGCAAGAGAAACATCTCATTAAAGGAGAATCATTATGGCTCCCCATTTTATAATCACACCATATATAATTTATAGATAGATTAACATTTTGGTGGGCTTCCGAGAGGGCTCAGATGGTAAAGAATCTGCCTGCAATGCAGGAGATGCTGGCTCAATCCCTGAGTTGGGAAGATCCTCTGGAGAAGGAAATGGCAACTTCCTCCACTATTCTTGCCTGGGAAATCCAATGGACAGAGTCGTCAGATATGACTTAGCAACTAAGCAATGACAACACACATTTTAGTAAACTAATTGGTATATGATTATCAAAGCGCTTTGAAATCTAAGGTCAAGAACAGAAAGAGTGGGCATCTTCTAGGGTACATGATTAAGTGCTTAAGGGCAGAGGGTTTGGAATTAGAAAATCCTAGGACTGAATCCTGATTCCATCACTTATGAACTCGGATGAGGCGCTGAAATTTTGTAAGCCTCATTTTTCCATATCTATCAAGGTACTGTACAATCGTTCAAATGTATTCTGTTATCTGACACATTCGTTATATCACCTTACCACGCACATTTATTTGGCAATTTATATTTGGATATAATAGAAATAGATCTGACTGATAGTTCACAAATTACCACTAAAATAGTCTTGCTTGTGGAGCTGTTATGTAAAATGTGACTGTGTGTTGTTTGGCATGCAGATATTTTCATTTCCATTCCTTCTCTATGAAGCTGTAATATTCCCACAGTCAAGGCCTATAGTCTAAAAAAATGAACATGGAAGCAATAATCAAACCCTGTACAGAGATCAAATTCACAGGCTTGAAGAAAACAAAACCAACTCCATCTTGTGTATGTACATTTACTCAGTTTCCAGGAGTTTTGTGGTTATTGGGGAATTTGGAATGTCTTTGCTCTCATCAAATGAATGTTTTCTTTAAAGCTAGTACAGTGGGAAAAGGAAGAAAGTAAAGATGGTTTAGAGCCCCAGAAAACATGAGACAATAAAACTCAATCACGTGTGCTTGTTTGTTTGTATTTTTGTGTGTGTGTGCATGCACATGCAAGCTGGTGGGGAGAGAAAGCTGTTGGAAATAATTCTGAAAAATATTTAATTTTCTAACCCTTTCAAATAGCAACCCGAGAATAAGAGACATGCACAATCAGAATTAGTATGGGAATTGACCTTTGCCAAAAAATTTTGAAGTAGTTTTTTAATGTCATTGATTTCCTTTCATGAGAGCTATAAAAACTGTCACCACCACACCTCACCCAGTATACATTCTGTCTGCACTGGACTTCTTTTAGTTTTTCTAATGTTTCACAATCCCTCTGTCTCAGAGCTGTTCCCACTGTGTGAAAGAACCTTTTCCCACCTCATCAGGTTATATCATTAATTCATACATATTCTTTTTTAAGATACTCAGTAGTTTATAGTGATTAAACTCAAGGCCAAGAGGAATTTCAACAAGGTTAGGTTTAAGTAAAAGGAATGTGATTTCCCAGTAAAGAGATTGGAAATTTGATTGACATTTAGATCAGAGCACAGAGAACAAGATTCAGGTAGACCTTGTCCCAGCCAGATATCAGAGACCACTTGAAAGGAGTCCTCATACTCAGGAGAAGCTTCAACATACTAGCTTCACCTAGAATTGCAATAAGCATTGCACTAGAATGCAATAAGCATTCTTCTATCAGGGAGGAAGCATCATTGAAAATATCATCCTTCAGAATCTAATCACAGACATATTAAAAACTTGCAGTCAAGGGCAAGAGATTCGTAGGATTCTCCTAAGACCTGAGCTTCTCTTACTGGCATTTCACCCTGTGCATAAGCTTCATCGAGCCCTGCTTCATGTCTTTGTTTCTTAGACTTTAGATAAATGGGTTTAGCATTGAAGTCAGTATGTTATAGACATTATAGACAACTGTTGCTCTTCTATCTGTAACAGTATAGTTGGTAAGGGGATGGAAATAGACAGCCCCTGTCTCTTTCTGGAAATATTTCCAGAAAACAGGGTCACCACCATGAGATGAGAGCTGCATGTGGAACATGCTTTGTGCATCCCAGCAACTAAAGGGATCTGCAGAACAGGTGAGAATTCTCAAATAGGAGATGATGATGCATGAAAAGGGGATCATTATGACCACCAACTCTTCTGTCATTACTGTGATTTTTTTTTTTTTTAACAAAATGGGAGGAACGCGGCAATTTTAGCACTGAGTGATCATCACAGAAAAAGTGGCAAATGGAATTAGAGGCACATAAGGTGAATTGGTTGGTCAGGAGAATGTGGAGGGAGTAGAGGTGTGGAAAGCAGATGGAGAGGACCAGAGCAGAACACAGCCTCTGTGGTTCATGATGGTGATATAGCTGACGGGATTACAGATGGCCACATAGTGGCCAATGGCCATGGATGCCATACATATTCTTTATGTTGAACTTTAAATATCTCTTCCTTGAAAAATCTTCCAGTCCATATAGATTACATTAGTGTTCTTTGTTATTAATTTTAGACTGTGTCCTTTTCATTCATATACTTATCACAGGACTTAGTAAGGCATTTTGCACAAAGTAGGCATTTAATGGGGAGAAGGCAATGGCACCCCACTCCAGTACTTTTGTCTAGAAAATCCCACGGATGGAGGAGCCTGGTAGGCTGCAGTCTATGGGGTCGCTAGAGTCGGACATGACTGAGCGACTTCACTTTCACTTTTCACTTTCATGCACTGGAGAAGAAAATGGCAACCCACTCCAGTATTCTTGCCTGGAGAATCCCAGGGACGGGCGAGCCTGGTGGGCTGCCGTCTATGGGGTCACACAGAATCGGACACGACTGAGGTGACTTAGCAGCAGCAGGCATTTAATGATGACTTGCTCAATGAACAAAGAAAATATAAGTGACGCTTATATTTGACCACTCAGATGACTTGTGATCTAGCTGGACCACTTGGATTTATAATATGATATTTTTTCTATCATGTGAATGGTTTTAACACTTGATCCTGAGTCTCTAATGCCACATACATCCTCTTCTGTTCATTTCCTAATTCTATATTTGCAATGATAGGAAGTTGACAATGATTGTTAAATTAAAATTCATGAACAGGTCAACTCCCAATATGGAGCATTAATTTTAGTACCCAATATTCAACTTCCATGAAACTGTAAAAAAAAAAAAAAACAACTCTAAATTTCAGAAATCCATGTTTTGAAAAGAAAGAAAAATATTTTCAGTTATACTTATCTTTCTGAAGTGTGCAGTTTTTTCTTTTTAACAGCATCTGATCTATTTTTAACACTACTTGATGAACAAAAACATCACCTTTTTTTCAAATTTGCTAAAAATGACTAGGAGTGGAATTATTAACAGTAAAATGATGTCATTTCTTAATCACTCAGCTTGCTTACTTTTTTTAAAGAAATGCTACCTTAAGATCTCTGCACCTGAAAGGAAAAAAGAGATATTAGGGACACATTTGCTACTTTTAGCAGTAGAAATGGAAGAGGTGTTATATGTCTGTCCTCTCATAAATACTTTAAGAATTATTTCAAATGATATAAGTCATAGGAACAAGTTAAAGAGAGCAGAAAGTATCAAAATAAGCTGAACTTAAAAGCTAGCCACTTGAGTGATCATTCAAAGTCAACAGCAAAAAAAAAAAAAAAAAGTCAACAACAGCTCAGATGTAATAGACTCTCATGCATAGAAAAAAACATCAGGTTTTAAAGATGGAGATATAGGTAATATCCCAATACCTCCTGTTGACCTTGAAATTCATGTAGTAAGGCATATATATAGTTTGAGACTTGATAAGTTTTTAATTTTACTGTAAAATTTCCACCAATCCCCCCATTTAAAGGCACAATATTCAAAAAGTGTCTGCAGAGAAATAAAATCTGCTCAGCATTATGTAAATTTTAGATTCATTTTGCCCCTTGGATTCAAGGAAAAGTAACAATATACCATTGAAATAAATTTTAAAAATCTCTTACAGAAACAAGGCAAGCAAAACAAAAACAACTTACAGCTAGATATGAAAAGTAGAGGTAAATTATAAAGGTTTGGCCAAGTCATACTGGAAATCTCTATCCAGAGGTTATCCAGAGGCGCTTCTGTTCTGCTTATTTTCTATTGTTTCCATTTTCTTTTTTAAAAAGATTTGTGTAAAAATTCAAGATTGAAGCTCTTTGTAAATTAAATACTTACATTTCTATTATAAAGTCTACATTTAAAATTTACTAATAAGCTTACATTAAAGGTAACAAAGCAGGAAGTATACATAATTAAAAACCTCATTATAGGGACTTCCCTGGAAGTCCAGTGGTTAAGATTTAACCTTCCAATTCAGGGGGTGCAGGTGTTGATCTCTGGTTGGTGAGCTAAGATCTCACATGCCTTGTGGCCAAAAAACTGAAACAGAAAACAGAAACAATATTGTAACAAATTCAGTAATGATTTAAAAAATGGTCCACATCAAAAAAACATGTGAACAAAACAAAACAAACCTCATTATATGTTATGGACAATGGGCAACAAATTGTTAAATGTCTAAGCTAAGAAAGTGACTAATTCTGTTCTATATACATTATATTTTGGGGGGCAGCTATGTCAATATGTTTATTGTGCAGTGATAGAACAGTGATTGACATTAAAGATTTACTTCAATTGTAAAGTAAAAAGTCACGAAGTTTTGTTGACTTCATATTTACATTTTAATTTTCAGTGAAGTGTCTACCTTTTTATCTCAAGATGAACTGTATATAATTTTGGCATCAAATAAGTAAAAATGTTAAAAATCATGTTTTGGTGAGTCTGTAGTCTAACATAGGACACTAATTTTGATGTATATTGTTTGAGTAGGTGTGCAGGAAAGGGATAGGCTACCCACTCCAGTATTCTTGGGCTTCCCTGGTGGCTCAGCTGGTAAAGAATCTGCCTGCAATGCAGATGACCTGGGTTCGATCCCTGAGTTGGGAAGATCCCCTGGAGGAGGGCATGGCAACCCACTCCAGTATTCTTTCTGAAGAATCCCATGGACAGAGGAGCCTGGTGGGCTACAGCCCATGGGGTCACAAAGAGTTGGACAAGACTGTGTGACTTTTACTCAGAGGAAAGAGATCATTCTTGGCAAGGGAAGAACATGACTACATGCTAAGGATTGGAATTAAAAGGGATAACTGATCAAACTAGAAATAAAGGCAGAAGCACTAAGAAACTTGGGAGACTTTAAAATCCTGACTATAGAGTGGAAGTGGTAGAGGTGGTGGTGGTTAAGGCACTGTTGTAGAAAATATAGTTACAACAGCGAACAGTTCAAATTCCCTAGTCTTAGAGAAGCTTAGAATTTACTAGGCATAGAAAGGCAAAAATATACTACAATATTATGGATGAATCAAGAAAGGTGGAAGAGAATGGATGACATTGCAGAATGGGTTATTTATTGAGATATTTTCTCGGCTGCTGTTAAGGGTATGAGGGGCTACTTTGAGATTTCACACTAGAACGCAGTTGGTGGTAGCCCATTTCACTAAGACGGATCTGGAATACAGACAGCCTACGTTACGTTATGGCAAAACGATTGGTTAGACCACATGCTTAGAATATTTTTAGTAGTTTGATGGTCCTACTTGATTGCTGAAAGTGAATTGATTTCAAACAGAATGGGCATAAAGCATGGTTTCAAGAAAATGATGTAAAAGAATGATTGATGACTAATGAAAATGTATAGTGAGAGAGACCTAGGTTTATGGAGAGGAAATTATTTGTTCCTATAGAAGTTACTGAAGAAAAGTTACATGAAAACATATTGTAGTACTGGTCAGCAGTAGTGTTAGCCCAAGTGCCATATAGACAATTATGCTTCAGCAATTTCAGTACAGCTAGTTCACGAGTGTCATTGTTGGGAAGTTGTATGAAATGGTGGAAAATGAAAGGTTTGGATATCAAACAGATACAGGTTTGAGAGTAGTTCTGCCACCCAGTGGTTAAGTAGGAATTAAGTAGGAAATAAAGATTTGCTTGGCCCTGACACAGGTTGTACAAGGGAAGACTGGTAGTAACCTTTATTCTAGAGAGTTACGTAAACGATACAGTTCTGTGGATAGTTTAACACTGCATTTAGTGTGTAAGAATTTCATAGTTTATATTCTTCTCACATTGCTCTGAAGTTCCATGTACACAGATGGAGAGTAAGACATACTTTAAACTTGCTACTTCAGTGTTTTATATTTTGCAGGTAAATATTTTATATATCAAAAGCTTAGCCCAAGTCACTGCAAAGGAGGTTGAGAAATGCAGCCCAGGACACTCTCAAGAAAAGGAGGTTATGGGTTTTTGTTAGTGCATAAAGTCACTGGCAGTAGTGACATTTTTCTCGTGTTTTTGGTGTTTTCTAATCACCAAATATACCTTTTCATCTCCTTGTCAGGTATGAACACATTTTCACGTCCTAGGAAATGATAAACTGAAGCTGAACTGAGTGTGTGTAGAGTGTGTGCACTCATCTCACAGTTCAAGATGTCTTGAAGAGGCATGATTCTGTTCATTTATTAAGGTTGCATTTCCTTATAGTCTGGCGACCTCTAGTCAATCAAATAAGCTTTTTGTCCTCACCCTCCATAATCCAAACTCCTAATTTATAATGATAGAGTAAGCACAGGATTATTGCAAGTGCATACATACATACATACGTACTTACGTACACACACAACATTGTGAAACATACAGGAGTCACATGTTTATACCAGTGGTGGAGTGCCTTGGGCAGGCAGTGGAAAAGCCTCTAGCCTTGGCAGTGGTGGAGTCAGTTCCTTGATGAGATGTAGCATATACTTTGTGGGAGTCTCCAACTTCTAGACAATTTATCCTTGTCTATTTTCCACCATGAATGCATAAGTTGACAATTGAAGACGGAGATGCTTTGGGGGCTTATGCATCCTGCTTCTTCTGGTGTTGAAGAAGTTCAGTTGAATTCTTGAACTGCTTAAAGTTCAAGGATTGTTTTATAGATCAAACAGTGAAAGGATGTTCTAGACTTTATTTTTCTTCCAGGGAATTTACTCAAAGCATTTTAGACATCTATTCCATTTGATTCCAGTCACCTCCACATAAAGTTCTTTCCTAGATTAATTTTTATTATTCTGCTTTATTTCTTCACTTCTTTCTCTGAATCCTGTCTCTTATTAGTTAGTTGATTATTGTCATCTAAAACCACATGGATGGGCTTGGTAGGCTACACTCTGCAGGCCTGTGCTTGCCTGAAGAAAGAGCCCTGAGTCAGCAATGGGGACATCAGTAGTTTAAAGGATATGGGAAGCTTACAAGTCTGAGTCAAGGTCCTGAAGCATCAGATAGTGGGGCAGGACAGTCATCACTGTGGGCCAGAGGTGGGTTAGCAATGGTGGGGGATTGATGTCAGGTTGGCATACTGTTTATCAGGGAAACCAGCAGAGGGGCATGTTCCTCAACTCTTTGATAAGCATAGTAGAGAGTTCTGATCTAAAGCTAGAACAATCATTAGCTGAGGCCTGGCACAAGTATGTAGGAATGTCAGTCACGTGAGTAGGGTGAGCAGAGTGCATGAAAACAGCCGTGAGTGGTGTGACCGAATAATGGCCTACCCTTTGTCTGTCTTTGCCACAGAAACGAGTTCTCTTATAAAACTGAGAAGTCTTAATGAGTCTTTGCTGCTCAAAATTATAATCTTCATTCCTACTCTGGAATTCTCAGAAGCAGGAACAACACCCTGTGAGAGTATACACTTTTGGCCACATTCTAGTTCTCTTTATTTCTATTTGCAAAACGGAAATTCCTTGCCTGATTCCTTGGGCTTCCCTGATAGCTCAGTTGGTAAAGAATCCATCTGCAATGCAGGAGACCCCTGTTCAATTCCTGGGCCGGGAAGATCCACTAGAGAAGGGATAGGCTACCCACTCCAGTATTCTTGGGCTTCCCTTGTGGTTCAGCTGGTAAAGAAACTGCCTGCAGTGAGAGAGTCCTGGGTACTATCCCTGGTTTGGGAAGATCTCCTGGGAAAGGGAAAGGCTAGCCACTTCAGTATTCTGGCCTAGAGAATTCCATGGACTATATAATCCATGGAGTCCCAAAGAGTTGGACATGACTGAGTGACTTTCACTTTCACTTTGACCTCACCTCTTTCTTTAACTACCTTGTTGTAAAGAACAAGAAGCCAAGGGTAAGCACTAAAATGTAATTCCTTCTAGTAGCTTTTCCTAAAAATTAGAGGCTCTACAGGCACACTTTGCCTTCCTAATCATAATAGGCAACATTTAATCACATGTTTTATTACTGTATAACATGAGTCTCTAGCTTCTTGGCAAAATATATCATTGATTTACATTTAGTATCATAAGTTTTTCTATGATAGTAACTCACATTAATTTGCATATTTTCTGTACTAGCTATATTAAGCTAAATTTCAGCAACAAATAACCCCAAAATATATAATGTAACAAATGTAACAAAATATATTTCTCACTTTTAATAGTTCAAAGCAGGTATTCTGATTGGACAGCCTTTCCCCCCTATTCAATAATTTACAGACCCTGGCCTTTCTCTCTTGTAGAGATACCCATACCAAAACCTTTTCAGCATTTCCATCCAATCAGGAGAAAGAGAACTTGAAGGGATACAGTTTCTTCTTAAGATCTTTGACCTGGAAAAAGCACATTACATACCCTTATATTCCTTGGGACAGTTTCAGCCATATTACCAAAACTAGCTCCAACAGTTACTGAAACATATGATCTGGCTTCTGAGCAGAAAGGAAAGTGAATCTTGGGGAGCACCTAGTGTCTTTCCACCCTCTCCCATATTTTCTGTGCTCCAGTGGCACAGACTTCCCTTCAGTTCTTTGGCAATGATATATTCCTTCTGTGATGGAGAGTATGTCCTTTTCACTTCCCTCTACCAAAGTGCTTTTCCTACTACTTCTATGCTTCTGCTGCTGCTGCTGCTGCTAAGTCGCTTCAGTTGTGTCCGACTCTGTGCGACCCCATGGACTGCAGCCTACCAGGCTCCCCCGTCCCTGGGATTCTCCAGGCAAGAACACTGGAGTGGGTTGCCATTTCCTTTTCCAATGCATGAAAGTGAAAAGTGAAAGTGAAGTCGCTCAGTCATGTCCAACTCCTAGGGACCCCATGGACTGCAGCCCACCAGGCTCCTCCATCCATGGGGTTTTCTGGGCAACAGTACTGGAGTGGCATGCCATTGCCTTCTCCCTCTGTGCTTCTACTAACTCCCAGCTCTGTGTTCTATTTTTTCTTATGCAAGTCTCTGTCAGGTCACATTCTATTGTTTATGTTCATTGTGGCCTTCACTTCTGTAATGCCACAACTGTCATCAAAGATCTCTATTCTATTGTTCACGATAGAAAGAGCATCAACTTTCCCAATATCTGAAACATCACTAGTAATTGAATGCTGAATAAATGAATGAATCACTGAATATGTGATAGTCTAAAAGCTTATTGTTAGAATCAGTTGACAGAAATTATATAAGAAGGAGGAGACAGAGGATGAGATGGTTAGATAGCATCACTGACTCAATGGACATGATTTTGAGCAAACTCTGGGAGATAAGGAAGGACAGGAGAGCCTGGCTTGCTGCAGTCCGTGGGGTCACAGAGAGTCAGACACGAATTAGTGAACAAACAACAATACCATGCCCTATTTTTAGTACCATTAGTGATGTGAGGAACAGTGCTGGGTATATGTAGAAGTGGAAACAGATGTTTCTGAGATTAGTATTTCTGTGCACAAAGTTATACAAATTATATTAAAAACAAGTAACTAAATGTAGAGTGGGAAACAAACACAGCTGATGCTTTGCTATGTGATAATTAAGGATAGGGAAAGTAAAGCCAAACCAGAAATATTTAAGAAGGTATTGACTTAATCATCATTTCCAGTACTGTTGCCCACTAAAGCCTTTTCTTAGACTGATTAAATAAATGTAAACATTACTGGCTTGAGTCTTTATCTTTGGTAGTTCCTTTACTAATATAAAGATGGTCAATACTATACAAAATGTCTGGGAAAATGCTTTCATTACAGATTTTATATATAGAAATGAGAAAATGAAAGCACACTTATAATTCAGTGCTAGGATGAGTTGAAGTTCAGAGAAAATTTGTCTGAAATCAAGATTATGTTTCAATACAGTAAACCATTACAATTGTAATTACTAACTTTGGACTACATATTGACCTTATTAGACTAATTGCATATCATTTCTGTCTGGCAGCTGACAATTTGAAGTATCATTTATTTAACACTCTTAAATTCTATTTTCTCACCACTTTCCCATCTATGAACCTGCGGTTTGTATATATTTTTCTTACTAATGACATTTAGAATATATGTAATTTGGGGTCTTTAAGTGGATGAGAGCAAATATTAGGTTGGTGCAAACATTATTACGATTTGGGACTGTGAATTTTAAATAATTATAACTAGGCTGAAACACATTTTTATTAATCAAAATAGGAACCATAACAATCAACAGATTTTTGCCAATGAGAAATAAGTGTTTATTCCTGTAGTGTAAAAATCCATGCTTCAGGATTTGACGAACTCTCAGAAAGCATTTTCTGTCTCTTGTTGGTTGTGGAAACATTTTCCCTGCAAAAAGTTGTTGAGATGATTGAAGAAGTGGTGGTCATTCGGCAAGAAGTCAGGTGAATATGGTGGATGAGGCAAAATTTCATAGCTCAATTCATTCAACTTTTGGAGCATTGGTTGTAGGATGTGTGGTTGGGCATTGATATGGAGAAGAATTGAGCCCTTTCCTATCACCAGTGTCGGCTGAAGTCATTGCAGTTTTTGGTGCATCTCATTTATTTGCTGCCCACACCAGTACTCTTGCCTGGAAAATCCCATGGACGGAGGAGCCTGGTGGGCTGCAGTCCATGGGGTCTCAAAGAGTTGGACACGACTGCGAGACTTCACTTTCACTTTTCACTTTCATGCATTGGAGAAGGAAATGGCAACCCACTCCAGTGTTCTTGCCTGGAGAATCCCAGGGACGGGGGAGTCTGGTGGGCTGCCGTCTATGGGGTCGCACAGAGTCAGACATGACTGAAGCGACTTAGCAGCAGCAGCAGCAGCAGCATTTATTTGCTGAACATACGTCTCAGATGGAATGATTTCACCAGACTTCAGAAAGCTGTAGTGGATCAGACAGGCAGCAGAACACCAAACAGTGACCATGACCTTTTTTTGGTGCAAGTTTGGCTTTTCCAAGTGCTTTGAAACTTCTCAACTCAACCACTGCCTTGCTCATCACTGGTTATCATATTACAATCCACTTTTCATTGCACATCACAATCCTATTGAGAAATGATTTGTTATTGTTGTGTAGAATATGAGAAGATGACACTTCAAAACAATGTTTTTTTTTGATTTGCAGTCAACTCATGAGGCACCCACTTATCGAGCTTTTTCACCTTTCCACTTTGCTTCAAATAAATGCCAAATGACCAGATGGTCAATGTTGAGTTCTTCAGCAACTCCTCATGTATCTGTAAGAGGATCAGCTTACAGCAATCATCAGGATAGATGATTGCTCTCAATTGGTTGTTGTCAACTTCCGATGGCCAGACGTTGCACTCCTCATCTTCAAGGCTCTTGTCTTCTTTGCGAACCTTCTTGAACCACCACTGTACATGTGTTAGCAGTTCCTGGGTCAATGTGTTGTTGATGTTGTGAGTTGTCTCTGCTGCTTTACAACCCATTTGAAATAAGAAAATTGCTTGAATTTACTTTTTGTCTAACATCACTTCCATAGTCTAAAACAAATATAAAATATTAATAACCAGCAAGTAAATGACATTAGTAAAAAGCATAAAGTGAGAAATGTGCAGTAAAATGATGTATAACATAATCATATTTATTTAGAATGTATTACAGTATCAAACAGCAAATTTCAACAATGCATAAACCATAACTAGTTTTGCACCAACATAATATCTTACCTTTCTCTAGTAAATTATATTTCTTTCAAAATACCAATTGCCAAGTTTGATTATAGGGAGATGGAAAAAAATTCTGAGACCAAAGTGCTTAGAACTTTGAAATTAGCTTATGAATATACAAATAATTAATGCCACTTCATTCATTTAGAAAATATTTATTTTTCCTAGTTGTGTTCACATAAATGACACAGAAGAATACTCCCTGTTCTCATAGAGCTTCCATTAATCATGTATCTTTTTTTCAGCCTTGCACATGTTACCATGTTTATTGAATACTATTAGAAGCTGGTCACTATGCTAAATGTTGGGATAGCGTGGATTAAGAGGACATGGTCCCTAATATCAAAGAACACACAGACCAGTGTATGCAGTACTTCTTTAGCATTTAGTGAGCCAATATGTTTTAAAAATAAGCTTGGTAGGTTAAATGGGCTTCCCAGGTGATGCTAGTGGTAAAGAACCCACCTGGCAATGCAGGAGATGTACGAGATGTGGGTTTGACCCCAGGATTGGGAAGATCTGCTGGAGGAGGGCATGACAAACCACTCCAGTATACTTACCTGGAGAATACCATGGACAGAAGAGCCTGGCGGGCTACACTACATGGGGTCTCAAGGAGTCGGACATGACTGAAGAGACTTAGCACACACACATGAGCCAGTATGTTTTTAAAATAAACCTGGTAGATTAAATAATGGAAAATATGGAATTTTTGGTGTCAAGGCTTGGTTGAAATTTATTTCTGGTGAATAAGTATTTCTGTGCTTATTTAAAAATAATCTCATCCTAAAGAATCTACCTATCTATATATAGGGCATGTAGATGACAGAAAGGGTCTGAAAAGAGCTTAGGAAAAATATTTCAGCACTTGAAAAGTTACTGGCAGCATAGCAGTAACAATTGAAATGAATATCTGTGCAAACTTAAATATATATTATTTAATGCCAACCAGTGCTGTTAACTATACACCATACTTTACTTTTCTAGCTCATATTACATTGTGCCTCTATCTGCTTTCACTATAAGACTTCTATTTCAGCCTGAGATAAGATAGAAGGTCAAGACATCAATAGAACTTCCCTTGAATTTCTAGAAAAGTGAGTGGAGTCTTTTCTTCTCAAGAGTTTATCAGAAATATATCCATGTATATCACTTGAAATAAATTTCTTCCTCTACTTATAACTTCTAAAAATTTCTGGTCCCTGTTAGTCTCCAAGGTTGTAGAAGCCTTTACATCTTCAGATAAAGGACATAAGGGTATAATTTAAATCCTATACCGATGCCTATCTCTCCAAAATAGTACATCTAAATTCAGAATCAACAAATAGATTGTGGCGGAATAAACATACCATTTTGCTCAAATGGTGAAAGCATTTTACAAATAATTATATAACTTTGTAGTCAAGATGCATGACTAAATTATCAGGATGCTCTATGAAGCTCATGGAGAGGGTCATTTGTAAATTGATAATTTTTCAAAAAGCAGGCCAGGATGTTATCAACCTAGAAACATATGCAAGCGTCATGTGTCATTTCATTCACTCTAATGTACATTTCATTTTACAAGCATACAAATCTTTATTAAATCATTTCTGTTCTTCTTAATGGTCAACTTTACTATTCATTTCACGGGTTTCAGAAATGCATGTGAAAATCCTTATCTGCAACTCTTTTGGCATTTAATCAGCTTCTCTTGAAATTTGTCCTTACATTTTAGACTTATCAGATGCCATTGTTTGCTATAATGAACACAATACCAAGTGTTACATTCGTCAGGTCATCTTTCTTTCCTGAGGCATTCTCCAGAAGCTTGCTGCTAAGACTCTTCTATCCATACATGCTCTGTTGGAGCCACTATAGAAAGAGACTGTTCAGGGACTGGGAGACTGTGTCCAAGCTGTCAGCCTTTCTGGCTGTGGGTTCCAGCCTGAACTGTGTGGTAAATCATAAATTTGCACAAGCCTCTTTTTCATCAGCATTCTCCCCATTTCTACCCAGGGCACCAGGTAGCATGAATAGACCAAGGACTCCAAAAAATTCTCCTCCATTAGGACACTTAGAGACCTTAGCTCATTAACTGTTCCGTGGGTTGAGAGATAAAATATTGCCTGCCATGTCAGTAAACAAAGGATGTTGCAGCCATCAAGCCAGCACATTACCGCCGCCCTGACAGTGAGCTCTGAGAATGGGACCAAAGGATACCTGTCATCTAGCAGTCATCAGACTGCAGCTGCCCCTGACAGAGCAGCTTGAGGAAACTCCAGAGGAGAAATGAAGGATGCTGGTTCCAGATACCTGGGTACATAGCAAAGGAATGATTTCAGTGAATCCAGACTCTTGTATCTTTTCATATGTAGAAAATTGCTAAATTTCTTAACTTGACATATCTAGTTTTCTTTTATGAATGGAAATCTTTTATTCTTACTACCTGATATTATTGCAAAAACTCCTATATATCCTGGCTTCCCACCCATCCTCTTTGAAAGAGTTTTCTCAGTTTTCTCATCTCAGCATCTGAGATACTGTCCCCTGGGCTTAAAGTCCTAAGAATGTCCCCTGAATAAAGGTTGTGCATTTTTTTTTTCAGTTGATAAGGGGCGAGGACGGTTTTCAGCAGAGTTCTTACCTGTCATGAGGTTGAGAAGTGTTGTACAAATGAGCCAAAGGTGGCTTCTGTGTATTGGCTCCTAGGTTATTTCCTCACTGCAGGCTGGAACCATTAGTCCATTAGCTCAAAATCCCTCTGATGCCAAGGTCAGATTTATACATATACATTTTTTAAAAATATAGTACAAAAAAGCAAAAATTTACCTTGTAAGGGCTTGCTTATTTATGTGCCCTGTGAAACCTCTCCATGATAGCTATCACCTGTTGAAAAGACCTAATATAGTTATAACGACCCAATTCCCTGCTCCTCTTCAAAGTTCTCTGACCCAGAGATGCCCTGCTGTCCTGATAAGTGACATCACCTAGGTACTTAAGCCCCATCTCTGGTCTTCCTCTCCCTGAGAATTCCCTTGCCTTCTTCCCCTCTGGGTAGTAATACTTCCACCATCTCCCCCTCCCCTAACCCACCCAAAGCATCTGGACTCCCCCACAGGCAGACATGTCAGAGCTCAAGTTTGTGTGTGCTTCAACCACCTCACAGTTGGATCTTTTCCCTAGAAAGTGAAAGAAAGTGAAAGTGAAGTCGTGTCTGACTCTTTGCACCCCATGGACGATAGCCTATCAGGCTCCGCCGTCCATGGGATTTTCCAGGCAAGAATACTGGAGTGGGCTGCCATTTCCTTCTCCAGGGGATCTTCCCAACCCAGGGATCAAACCCAGGTCTCCTGCGTTGCAGACAGATGCTTTGCCATCTGAACCACCAAGGAAGCCCTCTTTTCCCTAGATTAGTCTCCAAATCCTTAGAACTTCTATGAAAAGCCATTTTCCCACAGAAATAGTAAAAAAAAAAAAAAAAAAACCAAAAACCCTTCAACCAGCCAAAGGCTTGAAGTTGTCATTTCTGGGGAAGAAATCTTCACAAAGGCTGAGATAGGAGAGGGGGGAAAACAAATCATCAGAAGACAGCAGAGAAGACTTGGTGGCAGGTATATGTGGAAGGTATCCTGCATTGTACTAGAAATAAATGAAAAAGTATTTTAGTGAGTCTGAATTCTTGCCATATAGGATAAATGAAAGTCAGAAAATAGACATGAATTACCTTTAGATGTTCCATATAGTCACCATAGAGCTTCTATTTGTCAGGGCTTTCTACTAAGGGGATTCACCCAACAAGATCATATATGATGCCATAAACCCAGTATCCTAGACTGTGGGAATTTTTACCATGTGAACAGGGGTTCTTGACATTGAATCTGTGTGACAAATTCTTGGGATAGGCTTCAGGAGGAGAGCTTCATAAACCGCCTGGAATATGAGTGCAAAATGTAGGGGTGCGTGTGCAATGCACATGGTAGAGTCTGCTGGTGGTCTCTTAGCTTCCATCTTCCTAATCTTCCTTAGATTGTGCAGCCTGTCTTGAAGTTAGTGTGGTCATACATTTCAGCCAATGAAATGTTAGTAGAAGTAAGATGAGAACTCTGTGAAGTGACTTTTAAAGAATTGAGGATGTCCTTCTTTATCTTTCCTCCCCTCCTGCTGGCTTGAATATAGACAAAATGGCAAGAGCTGCAGCACTTCCTGGGGCCATGAGAGGTCTCAGAAATGTGCCCAGTAAAACCACAAGATGGAACTAGCTTGGCTCCCTACTACCATGTGGATGCCAAATTACCCCTGGACTGCTTATCTACATGAAAGAGAAATGGTCTTCTATTCTTTTGTTTTGAATTCTGTTTCATCTTAGCTTATTTTTCAGTGATGCAGTGCATTTTTATGGGGAAAGTTTTCACATTTTTCATTCATTTCTCAAAAAGGCTTCTGATGTTGAAATATTTACTAACTTATTGACTAAAAGAATATATAGAGCCTAATAGGACAGATTCTGGTAAATAAATTACCTCACAAATACTTTGGGGAATTTTGTGGGATCCTGATCATTTGACAATAATGAATGAAAGTTAACCCATTAGTACTGATGTATAGTCCCTCTATATTCAGATTTAAGAAATGACTGTGGTTTGTATATTTTGAAAACCAAGTGTCTCGCATTTTAGTAATTTTTTTCCATGAGCTTCAGATTGTTACTATCCAAGAATACTAGAGGGGCTTCCCAGGTGGTGTAGTGGTAAAGAATCCACCTTCCAACGCAGGAGATGCAAGAGACCTGAGTTCAATCCCTGGGTTGGGAACATATCCTGGACAGGGAACTGGCAACCCACTCAAGTATTCTTGTCTGGAAAATTCCATAGATAGAGGAGTCTGGTGGGTTACAGTCCATGGGGTTGCAAAGAGGAAGACATGACTAAGTGACTGAGCACATATTAGTACACAGGGATACTAGAACAAATTACCTAGTTATTTTCTGATGGGCAAAGATTAATGGAAAGAAGCCATTGAGCTGAAGTGGTAGAGGAAACAACCTGTAAAAAAAATTGTGTGGTTGGAAGTACATCGAGGTTTTGAGAATAGTGAAAAGTTTCATCAGTTATAAAATATTAATTTTGGAAGTGGTACTAATTTTCTTCATGCATGCATGCTAAACTGCTTCAGTATGTCTGACTAATATTAGGGAAAGAACAACTTGTGAGGCAAGGGGAAGTGGATTAATATATGATGTTCAGTATATAGAGTATATTATATATATGACTAGTGTATGATGAATTAGTATAAGATTTCCTGTGATTTCCTTGGCTGATGTTTCTTCTTGGTCTTTTATTTTTTTTATTTAATTTAATTTTATTTTTAACTTTACAATATTGTATTGGTTTTGCCATATATCAAAATGAATCCACCACAGGTATACATGTGTTCCCCATCCTGAACCCTCCTCCCACCTCCCTCCCCATACCATCCCTCTGGGTCATCCCAGTATTGCCATGTCAGACTCTTTGCGACCCCATTGACTGTAGCCTACCAGGCTCCTCTGTCCATGGGATTTTCTAGGCAACAGTACTGGAGTGGATTGCCATTTCCTTCTCCAGTGGATCTTCCCAACCCAGGGATGGAACCCAGGTCTCCCGCATTGTAGACAGACGCTTTACCATCTGAGCCACCAGGGAAGTCCATAGTATTATGACTAGTTTAGTTGTATTTCGAGTGCTAATCTTACTGTTAACTTTTTTCTCTTTAAAAGCTCCTCTACTCTTAATGGAAATAAAAGCAAAAATAAACAAATGGGACCTAATTAAACTTAAAAGCTTTTGTACAATGAAGGAAACTATAAGCAAGGTGAAAAGATGGCCTTTGGAATGGAAGAAAATAATAGCAAATGAAGCAACTGACAAAGAATTAATCTCAAAAATATACAAGCAACTCCTGCAGCTCAATTCCAGAAAAATAAACAACCCAATCAAAAAATGGGCCAAAGAACTAAATAGACATTTCTCCAAGGAAGACATACAGATGGCTAACAAACACATGAAAAGATGCTCAACATCACTCATTATCAGAGAAATGCAAATCAAAACCACAATGAAGTACCATCTCATGCCACTCAGAATGGCTGCTATCAAGAAGTCTACAAACAATAAATGCTGTCAAGGGTGCAGAGAAAAAGGAAACTTCTTACACTGTTGGTGGGAATGCAAACTAGTACAGCCACTATGGAGAACAGTGTGGAGATTCCTTAAAAAACTGGAAATAGAACTGCCTTATGATCCAGCAATCCCACTGCTGGGCACACACTGAGGAAACCAGAATTGAAAGAGACACATGTACCCCAATGTTTATCACAGCACTGTTTATAATAGCCAGGACATGGAAGCAACCTAAATGTCCATCGGCAGATGAATGGATAAGAAAGCTGTGGTCCATATACACAATGGAATATTATGCAGCTATTAAAAAGAATGCATTTGAATCAGTTCTAATGAGGTGGATGAAAGTGGAGCCTATTATACAGAGTGAAGTAAGTCAGAAAGAAAAACACCAATATAGTATATTAACGTATATATATGGAATTTAGAAAGATGGTAACGATGACCCTATATGTGAGATAGCAAAAGAGACACAGATGTAAAGAATAGACTTTTGGACTCTGCGGGAGAAGGCAAGGGTGGGATGATTAGAGAGAATAGCATTGAAACATGTATATTACCATATGTGAAATAGATCACCAGTCCAGGTTCAATGCATGAGAAGGGTGCTCAGGGATGGTGCCCTAGGATAATCCTGAGGGATGGGATGGGGAGGGAGGTGGGAGGAGGGTTCAGGATGGGCAATACATGTACACCCATAGCTGATTCATGTGAATGTATGGCAAAAACCACTACAATATTGTAAAGTAATTAGCTTCCTATTAAAATAAAACAAACAAACAAAAAAAGTTCCTCTACTCTTAAGTCTAACTTTATAAAATTTGGGAATCCAGTATTTTTACTGAGAAAGAAGTTTCATTTTAAAATAAATATTGATAGGAAATCAGGTTGAATAAATAAAAAATATTATACTTTATGAACTTTTGAAAATATATGTAAATTTTTTAGACAGATTCATGGTACACTCTAAAAACATCAATTTTATTATTATTGTTAATTGCTATAAAATGGTATTTTTAGTAAAAAATAATGTTATTCAATTATATCTCTATTCGTAGATTTTTGAGTAAAGTATTACATTCCAGTTTTTGGAAACTTTGAGCTATGAAAGAACAGATTTTTGTATAGAAAATGTTGTTAGCTAAGATTAAAAACAAACAAAACTTAGATTATACACACAATCTATCAATGCTATACCAAAATCTATGAAAACTTTTCTTTTCCTAAAATTGAATACTAAATAATTTATAGAAAATACATTTAAGAGTAGAAAAATGAACCCGAATGTTTCATTCAGTTCAATTCACTGTTAGCAATTTCATATACATCTAACACAAAACTGTATATTACCAAATGGGATAACTTGATAATATGCAGTTGTTTCATAAGCAATATTATGGCTTTTCCACTAAATGATGTATCTTGTTCATCTTTTTTTATTCTTTAATAACATTATATCAAAATAATTCAGTCTTACATGTGCAAATTATAATTTACCTATATTTTTGAATTTGTCATTTAGATTACTTACAACTTCCCCCCACGTATACAATGCTGTAACAACATCTAGTACTAAATATTTGTAAAGTCAATTTCTCGAGCATGAATTTCTAGAGGGCTGAGATGTATACATGCCTAAGAAATATGTTATGTGCCCTGCTAAATTTTGCCCCAAAAGTCTTGTGTAACTTTCTGTGGCGCTTAACATTGTAAGACATTACGTTTTAAACTACCCTGGCTGACAGTGGGGAGTCGTTTCCCTTTTTCTCCGCTTCTTTTCCGTCATGTATTCTTTTCTCTCTCCCTCTTACCCTCCTTCTTCCCTTCCTTCCTTCCCCTTTCCCTCTTCCTCATTCCCTGCTCCTCCTTTTGTACCTTTATTTACTTTTTCTTCCATTTTGCCAATTCAGTCATGAAAAAAAAAAAAAAATGGCACTTTACTGATTTCAATTTTACTTGAATCACTGGATTTGAATACTTTTCACGTTAATTTTTTATTTATATTTGTTTCTTCTTTTGTGAATTGTTTGATCAGTTATTGACATATTCAGTTTTATAAAGCTCTTTAAAGGTGTTAACCTTTGCCTGACAAGAATTTAAAATTTTTAGAGAGACATTTCTGGTCATTTTTATAGTATAGTGTCTACTTACCCATTAACAAGTTTTGGACACTTTCGCCTGTATTTCCTTTCAGTATTTTTTTATTTTTTGTTCCTTCCATTTATCCGTATTTCCCCCAATAATTTAAAAATGCTTACTCTACTCACATTCCTAATTCTTACATGACTAGGAGCTGTTTTCAGGCTCTGTTGCTCTCACTTCCTCTGTCTCTCTCTTTTTCCTTTTGATTTATCTGCCTGACTTTTGCCTGTACTTGTACAATAGTTTTAAAATTACAATGTCTTTATATATGTTTTACTAGTTTCAGAGTTAGTGACCCATTACTACTTCATTACCTTAGTTATTCATACTCATTTATAAAATACATAATTAAAAAAAATTGCAAGTCAAAATTCAGAATACAAAGGTCAAAAGTTTAGTTCAAAATGCAATGGAACCAAAATTGTAATACTCTATGTATATGGATAAGTAAAAACATAGATTCAAAGATCTGTATATTCAAAGATGTAATCTGTTCACTATTTTGTATATCCAAAAGGGTACCAGAATCTCATGTGTGTTCAGAGCATGCATGTGCACTATAAAAATGAAAGCGGAAAATTTATACTGGACATTGAAATTTGTCTATTACTAGAATATAGATTAATATGCCAAGGATGATTTCTTATTGTGTTTTAGGTAGGCTTTAATGATAATTTATGATGCTGTTACTAGAGCAGAAAAAATAAATGAATCATTATATTCAGTACATGTCACAAAATATTGTCAGCTATAGTGCAACCATTTAAATAAATGAGACTAAATTAAAGTTAGCAGCCAACCTTTTGGTGACTTAAATTGTTTATTGGCTTAACTTTCCAAAATATGCATTTCTACTTAGCACAGTATCTGTCACAAAAAGGAAAGCTTTATATTAAATATATAGGAGTAAGCTCTTTAAAAATTAAAAAAAATTTTCTCATATTTTCCCTCTAATGTTCACCATATTCAAATTGAAAAAATTCCTATTAGAGTTAGTTATTTTATTATTTTTCAATATTTATAATAGTCATGCTATTTAAATAAATGACTAAAATCTTCGAACACTTAAAGTTTAAGAAAAACATTATCGTCATCATAGAAATATAAGTTTTTTATGTGTGAATTTCAAAATGAGTGCTATATGTGATTTCTTTATACCATATTCTAGCCTGATGAATATCAATAATGATCACTTCTGATACTTTATGTGTAATAAATTGATGGTTTTTTATAGATTATAATGCTTTACTTCAGTTTGAAAAAAATTGCAATCACAATTATCAATAACAAGAAAGAGAAAACAAGAAAGAATGATGCCAAATAGAAGAAGAAAAAAGAAAAAAAATTAAAGATTGGTGTCAAAGCATAAGAAAATAAGTGAAAACAAATCTGTGACAAAAAATAATATGACATATTATGTACATTCACTCAGGTTCCTAGTGTTGACTAATATCACACTTCTCTCTGCACAAAAAGAATACAGATCTTTTATTCCATATGAGTTAGAAAAAGATGCTGGAGGTTTTAGTTTCTGCTATGCATTCTGGCACTGT
Source organism: Bos taurus (assembly GCF_002263795.3). Classification (NCBI taxonomy): domain Eukaryota; kingdom Metazoa; phylum Chordata; class Mammalia; order Artiodactyla; family Bovidae; genus Bos; species Bos taurus. Next base: position 31,813,541 of record NC_037335.1, read on the forward strand.
TCATTTTCTATTTGTTTACTCTCAGTTGAGTTAGTTTGAATGGAGCTAGATTAATAGCCCTATAAACATAACCCTATGCCATTATGCAATTAGTTTAGTTTAGTTTTGTTTTCTTGAAATATGCTGTTGGATGGAAGACTTAAATATATGTTACATATAACAAAACTGTGACCCAATGTGGGAGTCTCACTATTTTCTATCTTAAGAGTTCATTAGATAAAAGGGAATGCATGTTTTCTTTCTCTTAATGTTTGCTATCAGATATCACCAGGCACTCCATAGCAAGCAAAGCAACCCTTCCTTAGTCCTCCAGAAAACAACTCACCATGTGTCTGCATTGATGTATTTTGTCTTTTACCCAGTCCTTTCTCCTTACTGCAGCCTTTCCTTTATTCTCTTACTCTATTTCAGTCTTTTTAATCTTCAGACCAGTTCTAGTTGTTTTATTTTTCAATATTGAGAAAGTAATATTTACTTATTAAATTATAGCCTTCCGAGTTCTGAATAAATTTTATTGTCAAAACCATTCATCCCATATCATATTAAACACACTAAAATGTACCCATGGTCCACATTAAATAAATATAATTTATATGTAACTATAAAAGTTTAGTTATTATGTATTATAAGCATTGAATCAACCCTTTATTAAGTTTAATTTCACAGCTTTATTTTTGCCTTTGGAGCTAATGCTTCTTTTCAAATAGTAAATTTATTTTCCAGGCATTGGGAAAGCTCATAGAACTTAAGCACTGTGTCTAACAAATAAAATGGACTTGAATTTCATAGCGGATGGCCCCTACATATTTTAAATTGTCATCTCTCTCCTGAAATAGCTATCACTTTCAGTCTATTTTGCCATATTCTGATCACCTCTCATTCATTCTATTAGTGATGGAAGGATCTTCTGTTCTAAATAGTCTGAAATGACTGAATGCCCGATAGTTATCACTGGGCAGATGAGATTGGCAGCAGTTTATTGGCCACATGTGCTCACATTCCAGGAGAGGGGGTCACTGCAGACCACGCAAGGCCATGTGGGGGCTGTACTCAGAAGCAGAGTGAACCAGTGGGCACTGTGGGGGACAAGCTGTGTAGTAACTAGAGGGCGAGGTGACCTTCGATTTCCTCAGGAGATGTGATTGGCTTGTTTGTACAACTTTATGGCTGACAGGCAGGTGAAACTCACTAGATTAAGGACCAAGTGGCGTGCAGCAGGTCTGGGTTAGAGAGGGGAATCAGTGGGTAGGGATGGGGAACCTTCCGTGCTGGGCAGGGGGGCATATCTGGTGAGAGCAGGAGCTCTCATGGTGAGGCATTTGGGAACCAGTGAGGGGCACAGATATCAAGGCAACGCATGGAATGTCAGACCTTACAAAGCACACCCGCTTTGCAGACTTTCCCCTTCCTCCCTCCCTCAATCCTTAGTGCCCATAGGATTCCGGCTATAGGTGTGGCCCACATAGGAATTCCTTGGTGGCTCAAAGGGTAAAGAATCTGCCTGTGAAGCAGGAGTCACAGGTTTGATCCCTGGGTCAGAAAGATCCCTGGAGAAGGGAATGGCAACCCATTCCAGTATTCTTGCCTGGAGAATTCCATGGACAGAGGAGCCTGGTGGGCTATAGTCCATGGGATCACAAAAGAGTCAGGTATCAGACACTACTGAACAACTAGCACATAAGGGATGGTCTGTACTGAAGTTCCTGTTCACTATAATACGACATTGTTTTTCTTCTTAAATGATGAAAAATGTGCTGTCCAAAAGAGAAAGCTGTATTTCAGCAAGGATTATCAAAATAATGAAATTTGGCATTCTATGTTTTTAGTCGGTATGGGTTACAAATGTAAGGATTCCCCACCCTCCACTCCCAATCCATTATCATTGAGTTTTCTTTTCCCTGGTTTGTCTTTACATACATCTCTCTATAATTTTATATCTCAACTAGAAGACTCTGGGAAGTTACCTAGTTTTTAGCTTAATTATTGCCATTTAAAAATAACCATTACCTATGGCTGTCACTAATACTTCAAACACTATGTGTGTGTGTGCCTAATCAAACATTATTGTAATTTTCATAATGAATAATACATTTTTCTACAATAAAACATTATTCGCTTATTTTAGGCAAAAAATAGGAAACATAATTGTTAGAAACAATTCAAAGGTACATGTTATGATTAATTTTGGTATTGTTTCTAATACTTAAAAGTATCACTTCCCCCCCCCCCGCCCCCCCAGCAAGGATTGAGTTGTTAGAGAAAGTAAGCAGGATAACAGCAAGAGGAGTCAGCCAGGTTTTTAGTTCTTACCATGAGCATTGAAATCCAGTCTCCTCTCAAGATAGATTGTAAACCCAAAATATCTGCTCTTGATTAAACTGAGGAGATGATATTAAAAATATGCAATTCCAGTATACCACGGGCACTGACACTGAGCACTGTCTGAACAGGATGAATGTTATCTATTTGGACTCAAGCAAGGTCCTGTGGACCCCTGCAGAGCGGGCCTGAAGTCCATCGTGGCTGGACTGTGAGGAGCTTGTGGGCAAGGATGCCAGCAGAGGGATCTGGTTGACCTGGCCTGTGTATGCTTGGTGTTTGAGGCTCAGGGTATTGGTTCATTACCAGCTGTTGTGGAGGCATTTTAATATTTTAGTAACCAACATGGGGTATCAGTCCATCGTGGTTAAACGACTGCTGGCCCTGTAACTTCAGAATAAGGATGAAGGACCTAATCTGAGTCTTAATAATTGTATAGCAAGATATGTTCCTTCTATTTTGTAATCAGCATCGAGTGAACAGTGGTTTATGCTGTTAAATTTGGGCCCTTAAATTATTTTAAGTCCTCATAACTTCCATTTTTAACCCAATATTTATATTACTGAAGAGGCATGTTTTGACTAGTTGAATCAGTCATTTTTTCAGAAATTCAGTTTTACAAATGAATGAAACAGATAATATGATAGTCTGATGTCTATTTTATGAATGTTTCTTTACCTCAGCACTTCAAACTTGGTACTTTTAAGGCAGCATGAGAGAACTTACAGTATCATATATTAAAAGACTGAAAGATTATGTCTTTGTTTGAAATGCTTCTCCCTTTTTTTGCTACATGCCTTGAGTGATGGAATGTGTTTCTCTACCCTTTTAGTTTGGGGCTTGACCATGTAGTCTTCTTTGGCCAATAGTATGTGGATGAGAGTGAGAGCTTATCAGTTCTGCTCAGCCTTTTTGTACTTCTACAATTGGCATGAAAAAAGTATGACTCAGCTGGCCCTTTGCTTTAAGGACAGTGGGAGGCAGATGGGGTAAAACTGAATCCAACTCATAGCTTGCAGTCTAGCTTAGCAATCCCACTGATGGATGAGAAAAAAATTAAAGATTGTAGTTTTAAATTATAGAGATTCCCGGTGTTTTTTAAAAAGCAGTATGGTTGTATCATTACTTTCTTGATGCAAAGACCTATTAAAACACTGTACTAACTGAGAATGCATCCAAATGTGTGGAATTATGAAGTTTAACACTTTAAAATGCATCAAAAATATACATAGCCAAGTGTTCCAGAAGTTAAGGGATCACGTACTACAAATAATTCATTCTAATAATATGCTAATGGAGAAAGGTGTTCAACTAAATCTGTAGAACTCAGAAGTGAACCCTAGAAAATACGCCAAACATTTTGAACTCTTATACAAGCTACTGAAGTTTCTATAAACCAGAATGAAATTTTGAGGTCATGATCTCCTTGGATATTTATGCTCTTTAAATCATCAGAATAAAATCCAAGATCTGTCACAATAATTGATAATACCTGAGATTGGGTGGTTTCCACAATTCATATAGCCATTAAATCCAGGAACTGAGTCTTATCAAGATGAGCTAGGGGGAAAAAAAAAAAAAAAAAAAACCATGATCCTGGATTTTGCAGTATTTAAGTCTTGGTTATTTGTCTGAGATCAGTGTCAACTCTGGTGGCAAAGTTACTAATTAACAGTTCACGCTGAACATTGCTTAGGTAGTTGTTGAGGAAAATGTGGCTTTGGAGAAGTGACAATGGCAACATGATTTATTTTCCTGGGTGTCAAATATTATTTTATGAGTGTTTCATGGTTGTTACCTTAAGAAAGAATCTAGGCTTTTGGAAAACAGTTTCCAGTGCTTTCATGAACAGAGGAGACAGGGTTCCAGTCAGACAAATAGAAATAAGTAAGTTGTTTTAAATGCTGGAAAAATAAAATTAATTACTTGAAGCAGGATTTCCAATAAAAGCATATATTCTAGTCAATGACTTTTGAACCTTTTAGTCATCAGAATTCATGAGGGGGAGAAGTCTGAACCACTTAAAGATGTTTTACTACCAAAGGAGACTGTTTCATTACAGTTTTATCTGCATGCAGAATTCCTCTATTGAAACCATGTCAGTGAGAATTCAAGGTCTCCCACCTCCAAAATAAAACATAATTTAAATCATGCCATATTGCATTAATTGAGGTACCTGGATCCTTTTTAATCTAGTAGTGACAAATATTACAATACTGTTTATTTTTATTATCTCGAGACGGGTGAATCCTTACTCCATTTGGAAAGATTATTTCTTGCTTCACTACTCACTGATTACTCACTGACCCAGAAAAAACAACTTCATAACAACCCCTCACTTTTTACCAAGTTAGGAAACATGCATTTTAAAATAGTGCTAAGAAAATTATTATGGAGTAAGTCTCAACAAGCTATTTTCCAAGCACTGCAGTTCTGAGTTATGGAAGTGTGACATAAAAAATCTAGTTTTGACAGAAGATGTATGGTTAAGGTTTTATAGAATCTCAGCTTTGAAAGAATTCTTCCTAATCCTTTATTTTTAAAAGTCCAGCTGGATAGATTACATTTTAATTGTTCCTTTCCTCCTTTCAGGTTATTCTTCTCTTTCACCATCTATATTTGTGTTTCCAAAATTATCTAGTGTTCAATAGCCCATAAAAGCTTTGTTTATTGTTAGGTTTGAGTCTTAGGTTTTTTTGGCCAACAAAATAGTTTCCTCATTACTTTCAGTAAAATTTGGATGTAGGTCAAGGCTGAATCTTCATGCTTTGCTGTAATATTCCAACTCTGGCATTTATTTTATAGTTCAGATGACTAATAATATGTTGGACATTATGAATGACAGGATGTGAATAGTAGAATCAGCCCTATTACATGGCTTAGGGCAACAGATTTATAAGAAGAAAGTTGTAACACAGCTACTGTTGCCTACTGTTGTTTAGGGCTAAACTCAGGGCTGAAAATAAAGGCTAAAATTAGCTTTTACTGTGACAATTTGGTGTCTAAACAAGATGGAAGAGAACAATGTTTTCCTAACTGATATTTAAAACAATTTAAGTATTGTAATTTTATAGTTCTTTGAGTTAGACAAGGATGTGGTAACACCCCAACAAGATGTCCTTTTCATTATAGGGGACTGGAATGCGAAAGTAGGAAGTCAAGAAATAACTGGAGTAATGGGCAAATTTGGCCTTGGAGTACAGAATGAAGCAGGGCAAAGGCTATCAGAGTTTTGCCAAGAGAATGGACTGGTCATAGCAAACACCCCCTTCCAACAACACCAGAGAAGACACTTGGACATCACCAGATGGTCAATACCAAAATCAGACTGATTATATTCTTTGCAGCCAAGATGGAGAAGTTCTATACAGTCAGCAAAAACAAGACCAGGAGCTGACTGTGCCTCAGATCATGAACTCCTTATTGCCAACTTCAGAATTAAATTGAGGAAAGTAGGAAAAACCACTAGACCATTCAGGTATGACCTAAATCAAATCCCTTATGACTACATAGTGGAAGTGACAAATAGGTTCAAGGGATTAGATCTGATAGACAGAGTGCCTGAAGAACTATGGACGGAGGTTTGTGACATTATACAGGAAGCAGTGATCAAGACCATCCCCAAGAAAAACAAATGCAAAAAGGCAAAATGGTTGTCCAAGGAGGCTTTACAAATAGCTGAGAAAAGAAGAGAGGTGAAAGGCAAAGGAGAAAAGGAAAGAAATACCCATTGGAATGCAGTGTTCCAAATAATAACAAAGAGAGATAAGAAAGCCTTCCTTAGTGATCAATGCAAAGACATAGAAGAAAACAATAGGATGGGAAAGACTAGAGATCTCTTCAAGAAAATTAGAGATACCAAGGGAAATTTTCATGCAAAGATGGCCTCAATAAAGGACAGAAATGGTATGGACCTAACAGAAGCAGAAGATATTAAGAAGAGGTGGCAAGAATACACAGAAGAACTATACAAAAAATATCTTCACAACCCAGATAATCACGATGGTGTGATCACTCAGCTAGAGCCAGACATCCTGGAATGTGAAGTCAAGTGTACCTTAGGAAGCATCACTACAAACAAAGATAGTGAAGGTGATGGAATTCAGTTGAGCTATTTCAAATCCTAAAAGATGATGTTGTGAAAGTGTGGCACTCAAATGCCAGCAAATTTGGAAAACTCAGCAGTGGCCACAGGACTGGAAAAGGTCAGTTTTCATTCCAATCCCAGAGAAAGGGAATGCCAAAGAATGTTCAAACTACTTCAGAATTTCACTCATCTCACATGCTAGCAAATTCAAATGCTAGAATAATGCTCAAAATTCTCCAAGCCAGGCTTCGACATTATGTGAACCATGAACTTCTAGATGTTCAAGCTGGATTTAGAAAAGGCAGAGGAAACAGAAATCAAATTGCAAACATTCACTGGATCATCAAAAAAGCAAGAGAGTTCCAGAAAAACATCTATTTCTGCTTTATTGATTATGCCAAAACCTTTGACTGTGTGGATCACAACACACTGTGGAAAATTCTTCCAAAGATGGGAATACCAGACCACCTGACCTGCCTCCTGAGAAATGTGTATGCAGATCAAGAAGCTACAGTTAGAACTGGACATGGAACAACAGACTGGTTCTAAGTCGGGAAAGGAGTCTGTCAAGGCTGTACATTGTCACCGTACTTATTTAATTTATATGCAGAGTGCATCATGAGAAATGCTGGGCTGGATGAAGCACAAGCTAGAATCAAGATTTCTGGGAGAAATATCAGTAACATGCAGATGACACCACCCTTATGGTGGAAAGTGAAGTAGAACTAAAGTGCCTCTTGATGAAATTGAAAGAGGAGAGTGAAAAAGTTGGCTAAAAACTCAACATTCATAAAACTAAGATCATGGCATCTGATCCCCATCACATCATGCCAAATACATGGGAAAACAGTGGAAACAGTGGCAGACTTTATTTTTGGGGGCTCCATAATCACTGCAGATGGTGACTGCAGCCATGAAATTAAAAGACACTTACTCCTTGGAAGGAAAGTTATGACCAACCTAGATAGCATATTAAAAAGCAGAGACATTACTTTGCCGACAAAGGTCCATCTAGTCAAGGCTATGGTTTTTCCATTTGTCATGTATGGATGTGAGAGTTGGACTATAAAGAAAGCTGAGCGCTAAAGGATTGATACCTTTGAACTGTGGTGTTGGAGAAGACTCTTGTGATTTCCTTGGACAGCAAGGAGATCCAACCAGTCCACCCTAAAGGCAATCAGTCCAGATATTCATTGGAAGGACTGATGCTGAAGCTGAAACTCCAATACTTTGGCCACCTGATGTGAAGAACTGGCTCATTTGAAAAGACCCTGGTGCTGGGAAACATTGAAGGCAGGAGGAGTAGTGGACGACAGCGGATGCGGTGGTTGGATGGCATCACTGACTCAATGGACATGAGTCTGAGCAAGCTCCAGGAGTTGGTGATGGACAGGGAAGCCTGGCGTGCTGCAGTCCGTTGGGTTGCAAAGAGTTAGACAGGACTGAGCTACTGAACTGAACTGATAGTTCTTTGAAAATACATCCGAGGTCTCACTAAAAGTAAGGTGTGTATGTGTGTGTATATTTGTAAGTAGAAGCACAAATTAGCCTGGGAGGTTGTTGTAATGTTCTTTGTTAATGTTATGTGTATTAGTTGACTTTCTGGATTGATAACATTGTATAGGATACTTTCAATAAACATCTATTTTATTATATACTAAACCAACTATGGTATTTTCCTTTCAGAGTTAGTTTAGTTTATAATTGACTTAAAAAAAGAGAGGGCAGAAAAAAGTTAAGTTTCAAAATGTAACTTAGGCGTAGACATAAAAGAGTTTTGGCATATGGTACCTGAGCATTCACACACAAATGTATTAAGCTAGAAGTGAAACTACGAGCCGCTCAGTCATGTCCAACTCTTTGCGACCCTGTGGACTGTAGCTTGTCAGGCTCCTCTGTCCGTGGGATTCTTCAGGCAAGAATACTGGAGCAGGTAGCGACTCCTTTCTCTGGGGGATCTTCCTAACCCAGGGATCAAATCTGGGTCTCCCACATTCTAGTCAGATTCTCTACCATCTGAGCCACCAGGAAAGCACCTAAACCCAGTTAATACTTCGGTCAAGTTAGAATCTGATTATTGGGCATCTTATTAACTTTATATGGAGAAGGCAATGGCACCCCACTCCAGTCCTATTGCCTGGAAAATCTCATGGATAGAGGAGCCTGGTGGGCTGCAGTCCATGGGGTCGCTAAAGAGTAAGACAGGACTGAGCGACTTCACTTTCACTTTTCACTTTCATGCATTGGAGAAAGAAATGGCAACCCACTCCAGTGTTCTTGCCTGGAGAATCCCAGGGATGGGGGAGCCTGATGGGCTGCCGTCTATGGGGTCGCACACAGTCAGACACAACTGAAGTGACTTAGCAGCAGCAGCAGCAGCATTAACTTTATAACAGAGAGTGGCAAAGTGTTCTCCAGACAGAAGAATGAGCTGCTTAAAGGTGTATGTATGGAATGAGGGGGTGGGTTAGAGAAGTGTTGATTAGAGGTGTCTGAGTGCTGGGGAAAATGTGAGGGTTTATAGTACCAGATGTAATAATACTTTAAGGAAATGTCAAGTACCATATTTCAATGTTCAGATGTTTATCCAATGGTTCATTTATTTGTACTGATTCCAGGTCCAAGTATACTAATCCTGTGGTGACTAACCATTTATTTATTTATTTTTTGAAATTAATTTTATTTTATTTATTTATTTTTTAATTTTTTTTACCAAAATATAAAGTCTATATATTGTTACCAAGTAAGTGAAACATATAGATTCTTACTCAAAGGGAACTAACAGGTTAAAATGACACAATAGTCTTGACAAAACTTTGAAAATCTTTAAATAAACCTATATTTTGGGCTTTACCTTTTATTTGATTATAGAGGGATATCAATTCCTATTATCATTAATGATGGTGATTATGAGATTCTTATCCATATTAACAACTCATCTATAACGATAAACCTGATCAATTATATAAGGATTTTTGGAATAAAATAATAATAAAAAATAAAGCAATGACAAAAGGTTGCATGTCAGTCAGTCAGTTCAGTCAGTTCAGTCGCTCAGTTGTGTCTGACCCTTTGTGACTCCATGAACTGCAGCACGCCAGGCCTTCCTGTCCATCACCAACTCCTGGACTCCACCTAAACTCATGTCCATTGTGTCCATGATGCCATCCAACCATCTCATCCTCCGTCGTCCCCTTCTCCTCCTGCCCTCATCTTTCCCAGCATCAGGGTCTTTTCCACCTGAGTCAGCTCTCCATATCAGGTGGCCAAAGTACTGGAGTTTCAGCTTCAACATCAGTCCTTCCAATGAACATCCGGGCCTGATCTCCTTTAGGATGGACTGGTTGGATCTCCTTGCAGTCCAAGGGACTCTCAAGAGTCTTCTCCAATACCACAGTTCACAAGCATCAATTCTTCAGTGCTCAGCTTTCTTTATAGTCCAACTCTCACATCCATACATGACCACTGGAGTAACAATAGCCTTGACTAGATGGACCTTTGTTGGCAAAGTAATGTCTCTGCTTTTTAATAAGCTGCCTAGATTGGCCATAAGTTTCCTTCCAAGGAGAAAGTGTCTTTTAATTTCATGGCTGCAATCACCGTCTGCAGTGATTTTGGAGCCCAGAAAAATAAAGTCAGCCATTGTTTCCACTGTTTACCCATCTATTTGCCATGAAGTGATGGGAATGAATGCCATGATCTTAGTTTTCTGAATGTTGAGCTTTAAACCAACTTTTTCACTCTTCTCTTTCACTTTCATCAAAAGACTCTTTAGTTCTTCACTTTCTGCTATAAATGTGGTGTCATCTGCATGTCTGAGGTCATTGATATTTCTCCCAGTCTTAATTCCAGCTTGTGCTTCCTCCAGCCCAGCGTTTCTCATGATGTACTCTGCATATAAGTTAAATAAAGAGGGTGACAATATACAGCCTTGCCGTACTACTTTACCTATTTGGAACCAGTATGTTGTTCCATGTTCAGTTCTAAATGTTGCTTCCTGAGCTGCATACAGGTTTCTCAAGAGGTAGGTCTGGTGGTCTGGTATTCCCATCTCTTTCAGAATTTTCCACAGTTTATTGTGATCCACACAGTCAAAGGCTTTGGCATAGTCAATAAAGCAGAAATAGATGTTTCTCTGGAGCTCTCTTGCTTTTTTGATGATCCAGCGAATGTTTGCAATTTGATCTCTGGTTCCTCTGCCTTTTCTGAAACCAGCTTGAACATCTGGAAGTTCATGGTTCATATATTGCTGAAGCCTGGCTTGGAGAATTTTGAACATTACTTTAATAGCGTGTGAGATGAGTGCAATTGTGCAGTAGTTTGAACATTCTTTGGCATTGTCTTTCTTTGGGATTGGAATGAAAACTGACCTTTTCCAGTCTGTGGCCACTGCTGAGTCTTCCAAATTTGCTGGCATTTGAGTGCTGCATTTTCACAGCATCATCTTTTAGGATTTGAAATAGCTCAACTGGAGTTCCATCACCTCCACTAGCTTTGTTCGTAGTGATGCTTCCTAAGGCCCACCTGACTTCACATTCCAGGATGTCCTGCTCTAGTGAGTGAGAGTGATCACACCTTCATGATTATCTGGGTCGTGAAGATCTTTTTTTTTGTATAGTTCTTCTGTGTATTCTTTCCACCTCTTCTTAATATCTTCTGCTTCTGTTAGGTCCATACCATTTCTGTCCTTTATTGAGCCCATCTTTGCATGAAATGTTCCCTTGATATCTCTAATTTTCTTGAAGAGATCTCTAGTCTTTCCCATTCTATTGATTTCTTCTATTTCTTTGCATTGATCGCTGAGGAAGGCTTTCTTATCTCTCCTTGTTTTTCTTTGGAACTCTGCATTCCAATGGGTATATCTTTTGTTTTCTCCTTTGCCTTTCACCTCTCTTCTTTTCACAGCTATTTGTAAGGCCTCCTCAGACAGCTATTTTGCTGTTTTGCATTTCTTTTTCTTGGTGATTGTCTTGCTCCCTGTCTCCTATACAATGTCACGAACCTCCGTCCATAGTTCATCAGACACTCTGTCTATCAGATCTAGTCCCTTAAATCTGTTTTTCACTTCCACTGTATAGTCATAAGGGATTTGATTTAGGTCATACCTAAATGGTCTAGTTACTAAGTGGAAACAAAAATTGCATTAATTGCATAAGCTCTTTGTATTGTGATTAAAAATAGAACATCTAAATGTTTGATTCATTACAATAATGCACTTTTATTCATAGTGGTGATCCATACCCTCAATGTCTTGAGGACATTCATACTCAAGAAATTAAATGATATGTCTATTTCATAAAATTAGTAAAAAGCTAACTCAGAATTAAAAGTTAGGTTTCTCTCAGTTCCAACCAGTGTTTTTTCTATTCTTCTGAATGATCTTAAATATTTCTCCATCTCTCCCCCTCCTTTCAGGTGTTCACCCTCAGTACAATCTCATACTAAACCATAACATAGGAAACAGTTAAAAGTCAGAGCCCAAGTTTGCACAGAAGACAGTGACATGGAGCCCTCATCTCTCGCTCCATCTCTGCATCAGCCTGAGGCACCTCCACACAACCCAGCTTGGTTCCCACCAACAATACGTGGATGTTCACTGCCCAGTAGCACTCTCCCTCCAAAGTGAAGGGAACAGAAACTAGGAAACTAGCAATGACCATGTGCCTATTAATCCTCAGTTGTTGTGGATAATTTAAATCATGTACTTCTCAAAAAAAAAAAAAAAAAAAGTAATTTATATGTGGCTAAGTCTATCTGAAGCCACTCAGTGTCCAAGAAGTCATGGGCTAATTGGACTACAAAACATGATGACATTAGAACTGCATTTGGAACCTATTGAAACTTACTGGTGAATGAGTAAGTAAATTTTATTATTTTGTATTGTCCATGTCTTCAGTTCAGTTCAGTTCAGTCGCTTAGTCATGTCTGACTCTTTACGACCCCATGAATCGCAGCACTCCAGGCCTCCCTGGCCATCACCAACTCCTGGAGTTCACCCAGACTCATGCCCATCAAGTCAGTGATGCTATAGAGCCATCTTATCCTCTGTCGTCTCCTTCTCCTCCTGCCCCCAATCCCTCCCAGCATCAGAGTCTTTTCCAATGAGTCAACTCATTGCATGAGGTGGCCAAAGTACTGGAGTTTCAGCTTTAGCATCATTCCTTCCAAAGAAATCCCAGGGCTGATCTCCTTTAGAATGGACTGGTTGGATCTCCTTGCAGTCCAAGGGACTCTCAAGAGTCTTCTTCAACACCACAGTTCAAAAGCATCAATTCTTCAGTGTTCAGCCATGTCTTATGACACTCCAAATGCAGGGTTTGCTGGTAAAACAGTTCAAATCCCCAAGGGACTCTCTTATTTGCCTCCTCTAGCTCCCAGATTGTAGAGGTAGACTCTACAGTCTAGCTGCTCATGTCTTCCTGCTCATGTCTACTTAAGGAGACATGATAGGGCATAAAAGTTCTGGAATCAAATCACCTAGTGGGAAGTATGGGATGCAGAAGAGGTGGAAATGTTAGCTTCTTCTGAGATGAGGGAGTATGGAATATTTGGAGGTGTTTTCTTCCTTTGCCCTCGCACCTACCCCAGTGAAATGTGACTCCATAAATGCCCTGGATTTTGAATCATGAGATCTGTACCTTCTTTTCCCTTGGGCCAAGGCAGAGGGTCTTTAAAATAGGTGTAGAATCATCCTACACTCCCTACCTGTCACTGTATGAAGCAATATTCAGTAATCCTGTTTTGTTTCCCTGTCATCTTTTACTGCATCATGATCAGAAGAGAGCAGATCTGGGTCCTTCTTTCCATTAAAAGATAAGAGCCCCTCTCCTTTAAAAAAAAAAAAAAAAGGAGTAAAGAATGTGTTCTGAACATATATGCAAAATGATTGATACAAATAATCTGATGGTTCTCAGGCTCCTAACGGAACCAACTAAAGGAGGAGCCTCTTTTTCTTATTAGTACCATTGAGGGAGATGGTGGAAACTTTCTCTCACGCTTGTGTGTGTGTGCTTAGTAGCTTAGTTGTGTCAGACTCTTTGTGACCCCATGGACTATAGCCTGCCAGGCTCCTCTGTCCATGGGATTCTCCAGGCAATCATACTGGAGTGGGTTGCCATGCCCTCCTCCAGGGAATCTTCCCAACCCAGGGATCAAACTCAGATCTTTTGCATTGCAAGTGGATTCTTTACCTTCCGAACCACCAGGGAAGCTCTCTCATGCTTATGCTGTGGCTGTAAATGACCTGATGAAAGGACTCTTGGTGTGCAGCACATATGGGTAGCCCCCAAAAGCTGTTTCTCAAATCTCTTACACCAAAAAAAAAAAAAAATCTCATTTTCTTAGATAATTCCAAGACAGCTATGCTGATGTCAGAGTCTTTGCAATGGACCCTCAGAGAATGCCAGAGAAAAAAGAAAAAAAAAAAAAAAGTGAAACACCTGGTTTTGGCAGACTTTTCTCTCACCAGAGGAGGCAGGTTTGAGTGCCATCTGGTCAGCAGGAATGTTCTGCTTGTCCTTCTCCCCAGTCCATCTCCCTGTGGGTCACCCAGGGCCAGGCTGGCAGCAGATTGCAGCGACCCCAGCACTGCAGCTATCCTGGGACTCGGAGCCCTACAGCCTGCGGGCAGAGGTCATCCCTCCAACCTGTGTCCGTCTGCAGCCTCTCCTTTTGACCTTCCTGAATAGTATTTACAGCAGCAATTAGTGACCCTCCTGAGTCCAGCAGCTGGCCTGTTTAAAATCTTTTTGGTGTTTGAATACATTGTTTTAACCAGTTGACCTTTATTTGTACCAGTGAAACTAGATCAAACAAACAAACGAACAAAACAAAGTCTTTTGGTTAGTGACTAAAAACAGAAATTGCCATTTTAGCACTTTTCCTAGAGTCCTGCTTACCCCTGCCTTTACCTGCCAACAGCGATCACAGGAAAACAGCCAAGTGTTCAGATACACCAGCTGTGTGTTCATTCACTCTTCATATAACACCTCAGTTTCCAATGTGTTCTGTGGTATTTCCTAACTGCTATTGATTTACAGTGTATTCTGTTTCATTCAGATTGTGTTCTTAAGCAATCACTAATATCCTATCTTAAAAAAAAATGAAATCTGTTGTGGGAGAAAGGTCCATTCTAGAAAATATTCGAGTTTTCTGATATGCAATACTGGGAGAAGCTGTTTAATTCCTCCCCACTCCCATTTTCAGATCCATTTTGTCTGTCTTTTGTTAGTGTAACCTCTATGTGGCAGTCTTCTCCCAGCCTCTGTTACAGTTTTCAACATTTTTCTTTCCCATTGATCTTCAGGAAGGACAAGTGCATTGCTGTAAATTCAGTCCAGTAGACCAGAAGTGATAACGTCCTATTTTACAGAAATTCTGGGGAAGAAGATAAAGAAGGAAGTTTACATACTTTAAAATATCTTCATTAGGTATTTTCACTCTGCTGAAAGTCTTGCATCTCTAATTTTGGGGGAGGGATCTTGTTTCATATTTCCAGACCTTTAAAAAATGTAAATCTGTAATGTATGTAAATTATCTATATATTGCTTTACCTATGCCTCTCAAATCTTGCATCACTTCACTCATTGCATTCCCCAGAAACGATGGAACTTCCAATTATTGGAATCTGTCCTCCGGAGAAGGCAATGGAGATTATAAATAACTACTTCACCCCTTTTTTAATTTTCCTGTTATGCTCACATACCATCTACAAATTCAGACAGAAATAAGCTTATATAAGGGAGCAAAATTGGTGCAAACTGTGCCAGGATAGTCCCTGAGCTATATGAAATTCATACTTTCAAGAGATAAATTCTAGCTGTATATTCTACATTGGAATATCTTCTCCTTGCAAAACACATAGAAAGGACTTTTTTAAAGCACATTTACATATTGTTTATGAGGCAATTTGAAAAGAAGATCAAAACAACAATAACTTCACATTTCTTTGAACCTGTCTTGTGATGATTGGCAATTTGCAGTTTTTGCTTACACTGATGTGTTAATATTTCTGATATCATGATTTCATATCTCAATATTCAGTTATAATTCATATTCTAAAAGTTACACTAAGAAAAAATTCAGAAGAATCCAAATATGAAATGAATAATTCACGCTTTCAGTGCAGGAAAAACATGTTCAAATTGGTGTGTTTTTTTTTTTTTAACTTAAAGTTAACAATGGTTCTAATTCCAATGGAATGGTGGTTCTTGAGGAAAATAGGGCCTACTTAGCTTATTGTACATGTAAATCATGTTAAGCAAGAGAAACAAGGATTTCTGTTCCTGCTGATGTTATGTGGCTAAAAGGTGCCTTGTACAAATACATCCTTACGGATCCATCGCCAGTTTTCCTTGTTTAGCTGCATGGCCCAATGTGACTCTCTGTGTGGTCCTTCTCAGGGCTGCTTCCTAGAGTTGGCATCCAGGTAAGCCTATTGCTAAGCTATTGCCCAGATGATAACCAGTGCATTCTGTTATAAAGAATTAATGCTGGAAAGTCATCTTTAAAATTCCCAAAGGTAGAGACTTTTATATATTTAAAATGTTAACTAAATTCAAGATAAAATAATAAAAAATAATTATGTCCTCTTCAATCTGTTTTAATCCTCTAGTCAACAGGGTGACTGGTACTAATTTAAGTCAAGGGTTAAGTCAAGTAATTTGACTAATTTAAGTCAAGTTAAGGGTTGGATTTTGTAGGCTTGGGGCTTGCAAAGAAATTTTGTTGTTTTTTGGAACACTCAATCATGTCCGACTATTTGTGACCCATGGACTATAGCCCACCAGGCTCCTCTGTTCACAGAATTCTCCAGGCAAGAACATTGAAGTGGGTAGCCATTTTCTTCTCCAGAGGATCTTCTAAACCCAGGGATTAAACCCAAGTCTCTCTCATTGCAGGCAGATGCTTTACCCACCAGAGAAGGCCCTTTTTGGAATCTAGGTGCTAATAATTTACACTTACTGAGTATTTGTCATAGCCAGGCACTAGTTCCAGTGTTTTCTATGTGGGACGTCTTTTATTCCTCACAAAGACCCTATGAGTTGTGTATAATTACAGATAAGAAACAAACTGAGGCACAAAGAAAGTAAGCATCTTGGTGAAGGTCAAACAAACAGCTGAAATCAGGATTTTCACCTAGGCTGACTCGAGAATCTGTGCCTTTAAACAAATGCTAGATGGTAAAGAATTTGCCTTCAATGCAGGAGACACATGTTCAATCCCTGAGTCAGGAATATCGCCTGGAAAAGGGAATGACAACTCACTCCAGTATCATACCTGGAGAAATCCTTGAACAGAGGAGCCAGGCGGGCTATACAGTCCATGGGGTTGCAACTGAGGGACAAACATAAGCCCCTAACTATAGAACACTCAGGATGCAGAACGAATAGGTTCAGAGGTCACAAATGAAAAAGAAGCCCAGCAAAAAAAGTGTTATCAAACTGAAGTTCCCTGGAGGTTGATGTGCAGAGCTCAATATTATATTCTCCTACTTTCCCTCTTCAAGACAGCCACTTGCCCAAATTGGAAACATAGGAATCATGCTTTTTCAGTTCCCCTCACCACCTACCTCTAATCGTTTACTAGTCTGTGTTTATTCTTCCATAGAAGTAGGTCTTAAATCTCTTTTTTTGTATTTCTGCCTGAAGCATCTCTAACTTTTATTGTCTATTAAAGCTTTAGGAAGTCATTCTATAAAAGAAAGAGTTGAATTTGATAATTGAGTTGGAAAAAGCCTATGAATTTTCTCATCAGAAATTGAATCAGTTCTTAGGATAATGCTCAGATTCCTCTCCTTTACCTTAGAGATTCTCTATAGACTGGTTCCACACTGTATTCTAACTCTATCCTTTCTTGTCAGAGGAAGGGACAGGCTTGGCTCAGATAGTAGAAATTCATGGTTAGAAGTGGATAGAATAAAGCTTCCCAGGTTCTAAAATCAGGAAAATCAGTGACTTCTAGAGAGAAGCCAGGTATAGCAACCGAAGAAGGAAGCCTTAATGGGGAGCCAAAATCAAGAACCCAGAAGCAGAAAAAAAGAAAAGTGCTTAAGGATTTAATATACATTGTTCGTAATTGGTGAATGAAAGTGGGAGAAATAACAAATTGCTTATAAAAGGACAGGAATGAAGCACAAACCAATGTTTCTATTTATCTGACTCATTCTCACTCTACATTCAGGGTGTATGTACATTCATTTCTTCACCTTTGCACAAAATGCTTCTGTTTTCCCACTGGGGACTTCTTTCCCAGAATAACTTACAGTCTCTTCTCTGCTTCTATAAACCCTACCAATTAAGTAGGTCACGTCCATTTCTTTGTCATGGGGCTTCCCTAGTGGCTCAGTGGTAAAGAATCTGCCAGCAGTGCAGGAGACACAGGTTTGATCCCTAGGTTGGGAAGATCTCCTGGAGAAGCAAATGCCAACACACTCCAGTATTCTTGCCTGGGAACTCCCCCATGGACAGAGGAGTCTGCTGGGCTATAGTCTATCGGGTAGCATAGAGTTAGACACAACTTGACAACTGAGCACACACACATCCCTTTATCATAAAGCCTTCTCCAGTATGAATCTGGCCAGTTGCTCTTTTCCCTGAATATGTTTGCAGTACTTATTTATACGTGTTGTTATTGTAAACAGTTAATATTATATACTTTAAATTATTTGTATTTTTTAACTCTTTTCATAGTAGGTTTTTTCCTCGACAAGCTTTAGGTTTCTTCAGAGTTATATATGGGTGGGGATGAAGAACTTACTTCTTTCCTCATCTTTTTTCTTTAGCAGAAAAGTGCTCATCTAGTGGGGTCATATTCCATAACATGATTTGGGTTATATTTCCTTCAGTATGTGGTGACAATAAATTAAAGATTAATTAGCCATTGGTGTTTTTGTTCTGTTTACTTAGCCTGGCTTCCCTTCAAAGCAGAGCTTGTGTCAAAAGGGTAATATATACATATTTTATATGAGAATAGGTTTCCATAGTTTAGGGCTGAATTATAAGGAGAAGAGAAACAGGGAAGGAAAAAAAAATAAAACAATGAAATGATACATTATCAAGTTGACTAACACAATGGATAGCTAGTCCTTGATCCAGTGTAACTTTTACCCTGATGCTGTGAAAGATTGAAGGCAAAAAGAGAAGGGGGCAGCTGGAGGATGTGATGGTTGGATAGCATCACCGACTCAATGGACAAATTTCAGCAAACTCCAGGAGATGGTGGAGGACAGAGGAGCCTGGTGTGCTGCAGTCCATGGGGTTGCAAAGAGTCGGACATGACTTAGCTACTCAACAGCAGTGAAATTTACTTCAGAACTGCCTGCCTGGAGGAAGAGAGGGGAAAGCATTTATCCGGTGTTTCTCTACTTCCATTAGTCAAGAGAACACATGAGTATTCATTTGCACAGATTCTCATGTGAGCCCTGAGCATTTAGGCAGATGCTCTGCTAAGCTAGTGTGAGGAAATGAATCCTGGGGCAAGATGAAAGGGTTCTATGATGTGAGCCTGATGCAAAAGTACTGACAGTTTGCACCTGTGCAAAACTGATCCACACTTTGGAGCTGTTTCTGCAGCAGTGACTGGAGTGGGAAATGAATATGTGTGTGAGTGGTGGGGAAGGGGCGTCAAAGTGTGTATAAGAGAATCTTATTATACCACATAAGATTATTTCTGTTAGAGAACTCAGGTCTTATCTCTGAGCAAGCCCAGAGAGCTCTTTTGTTCACTCCTTTGCTCTCTATTTCCAGTATGTCAAATTTGCAAAGTACTGACTGAATCCTAGCAATGCTGCTATTTCGTCCTCACTTCTGTTGACTGCATCAAGGCTCAGTCATATCTTTTGAGCTCAGTGCTTATCTCATGGTAAGATTAAGACTTGGCTGTAGGGAGAAGGTAAATATCTGCTTAGTCTCCAAATTTAAATCACAGCTTCTAGAGGGTTCTGCAGTAGGAGTTCCAATCTTAAGCTAAAAATAAGATGGCAGCTCATTTTTCCATTTTCTCTTTGGTGTGTTTATATCTTTGTAAGTAGTTAACAGAAAAGGATGCCTAGGTCAAGATAAAATATTTTATTTAGGACTCCTTGCATGGCGTACTATTAAATGGTGCCTCAAAACTGTGATTTATTATTATTATTTTTTTGTATCTAAGACCACAACTGTCTCCCACAGACAACCTCTATCACCGTCTCACTTGCTCAGTCACACACACACACACATGAGACTGACATATTGGGACAGACAAAAGCCTGAATTTAAATAATTGAATTTGGATGTGAAAAAGTCTGGTTTAAGAACACAGTGAGAGTGAAGGAAAAGAATAAAAATGTCATGTTCCTTTTTTCTTTGGGAATGAAAAGTGATGAAAAATTCATTAATATGTATATAGTAATATATTCTAAAAATTCTTACATCAAGAAAATCTAGGGTTACAATCAAATGAAATGTATGATAAAATTAAGCTACTAATAATTAATAACATTTATTAAGATATATTTAGGTGAAATTGCTAAGCATATAAAATTAAATTTGAGTTCATTAAAAACAAAAAACTCAGTCTTTCTTAGCCAAACACAATTTCCTTGATTAAAAAAGAAAGCAAGGACACCATATTACTAGATATTCATATAATATTTTGCCCAAGGGATAATAATTACTGTTTATACTGCCAGATGAACAGCATTTAATACTCAAACTGGAAAATGAGTCTTGTTTACAATACTTTTAAGTTTTTGGGAAGAAAATGTACATTACTTGATCAGTAATGTAGATTTTAAAGATTAATATGGAAGCAATGTGTAGACTGTCTAGAAAAAGGGAAGGGGACAGAGTGAGGGGATGAAATGAAAGAGTAGCACTGACATATATACACGACCATGTGTAAAATATATAGCTAGTGGGAAGCTACTGTGTAACACAGGGAGTTTAGCCTGATGCCTGTGGTGACCTAGAGGGGTGGAATGGAGGTGGTGGGAAGGAGGCTCTGCAAAGAGGGAATATATGTATACGTACGACTGATTCACAGTGTTGTACAGCAGAAACTAACACAACTTTGAAAAGCAATTATACTGCAAAAAAATTTAAAAGTCATAAAGAAGGGAAAAGACATCTAGATTTCTGTGGATCCCTATTTGAAAATCATTGTCTAATTCAAGAAATTATCTTGAGATAATCAGCTAAACATCTAAAAAAATAAGACTTAATGTGTAGCTTTGTCACTACAATGCCTTTGGGTCCATGAAAATGAGCATTAGTTCTTATTCTTGGCACCTAAAACCAGCCAATAAACGAGAATGAGGATTCTAACACAATAGAGTCACAAAGATAGAGAAAATAAAGCGGCTTCTTTATTGTAACTTAATATTTATTATTTTTTTCCATATAGCTAAAAGCCAGAGGATAAGATGGTTGGATGGCATCACCGACTCAATGGACGTGAGTTTAATTAAATTCCAGGAGTTGGTGATGGACAGGGAGGCCTAGTGTGCTGCAGTCCATGGGATTGCAAAAAGTCAGACGTGACTGAGCGACTGAACTGAACTAAGAGCCAGAAGTGGTAGAGAGGAGTGAAAGAGATTAATGCAGGTACGTAGCATAAATATTGATACATCCATTTTTTAGTGGAAAACAGGGGAAGAAATAGGGTGAGATTTGAGTGAGGCAAATATAAATATTTTAGATGGACTTTATTCAAATTTTAGACTCTTTGCATCCTAGATTAGTGTGTCATGCAAAAACAATAATTCATAGGAGAAGAGGTATAAGGAGAGGAGATGAGAGGGAGAGAATTCCATTCTTTACTCAGACTCTGGAAATGACTTGAAACTAGATATCCTAGCAACACTTTCTGGGCTTCCTGGCTCTCTACCCCTAATTAACTTAATGCAGTTTTCTCTCCAACACAATCCAGACCTTCTTCTTTGTCAGACAGAGTTCAAGCTGCCCTTTCTTTACAATACTTCATTTTCTCTAATCCCTATTCACTTGGTTCTTAATAAATTTCTCCCCCCCTTTTCTTATAGTTATTAAGTGGACTTGACATCTTTTGGTTTAGGCTTTTAATTGACTGTTTCACAAGGAAGATACAAGGGCATTGTGAAGAATTCACAAATATTCTCAAAGCAGTTATTTTTCACCAACATACATATAACACATTAGAACTTTTGTAAATGGGAAGATTAATTTGAGGACACCAGGCATATATCCTACCAATTTTAAATAATATTTAACATTAGTGGTAAAGTACCCACCTGCCAATCCAGGAGACATAAGAGACACAAGTTCTATCCCTGGGTCTGGAAGATCCCCTGGAAGAGGGCATGGCAACCCACACCCGTATTCTTGCCTGGAGAATCCCGTGGACAGAGAAGCCTGGTGGGCTACAGTCCATAGGGTCACACAGTCGGACACGACTGAAATGACTTGGCCCAAGGCACAAAACATTTACCACGTAGTATGTACTAGTAAACACTATGTCTCAGGTATAGTATTTTATTTTAAGCCTTTTACATGTTTTAACTCATCTTCCAATGACCCTCTGAGGAAAGTACTATTAATATTCATATTAATGTTGATGCTATTAATATTTTCTCTATGAGGAACCTGGGACAACTTAAATTATTGTTATATTAGGTTATGATTTGGCTTATTGTTATATTGGCTTTATTATAAGCCTATTTCCTAAGGAAATAGGACAACTGTTGGGTAACTTATTCAAAGTCAGGTATAAGTAAGATTATTATTTCTGAATAATAGATACAGAGAAATGTGACCCAAGGAGTCTATATCCAAAAAACTTGAGCTTAACATTATATGGCCTCACTCTTCATCTTTGTAGTTAAAGGATACTGCCTCATGTACTTATTTTATAGTGATAAAATTTTAAAATCTGTGTTATCATGGATAATAAATGATTTCCTGCTGAATTGAATATCACAGTTTAATGTAGGGAGAAGTATATCCTAGCAAGATAATTTTTACAACTCAACTAAAATTTCCTAAAGTTTTCTGCTGAAATACACTGTTTTCTACTTTCTGTTGCTTTTTATATTTACTGAGATTTTGGAACCCAGAATTGGGGTAATTAGCAAGTGATAAATAACTAAATATTTATTGAGCATTTACTATTATTCTGATTTTTCATTTTTCTAAAAAGAATAAGAATAATAAGCCAATATAACAATAATTAAAAAAAAAAAAAAAGCCCTACAGGAACTGTCCTCAAGGTGCTTGCAAAAATATTGAATAATCTGTAATAAAACACAGGGATATATGGAAACTAGAATTGAAGCTAGCAGCCTATACATCTATTGGTATAGCTGCTATTCATCCTCCAGCAAGTTATCAAGGAACAATAAGCCACACTAGGGAAAGTTTCTAAACTTCCATTTTCTGTGATAGATGAACTTAACCCTTTCTAATCACAATAAAACACTTAAACTCTGTTCAAGTAGAGAGATTGTTGGAGGGATTTGATGTTGCAATTTTTCCTACTTTCCATTAGAAAATAACTTGGGAAATTCTACAGGAAAGTAAGTTTTTGGACTATTGAAATTATTTATCAAAGCGTGTTGGAGTAATATATTAATTTATTGGTATATAAAATTAATTTTTACTTTGTGGTTTAAATGTCTTAAGTACTGGAGAAAGAATAGTAAACAAAACATACAAAGCCTGTACCTTTGGTGCCTTACATTCTGATGAGAGAGGTAGGAAACAAACCAATGGTTATATGACATATAATAGAAAATAGACACTATACCATATCAGGTAGTGTCTGGTGTCATGGTGAAGAATGTAGTGAGAATGAATAGCATATTGGAGCTCATTGTTTAGATAGGGTTCTCCAAGGAAGGGTTTTGTGAAATGTAATATTTGACAGAGGCCTGAAAGAAGCAAGAGACCATGGGATGATAATATTTGTGGAAAATAGAATCTCAGGCTGAAGGAATGGCAAGTTCAAAAGTCTGAGACTGGAATATGTTGGAGGAATGACCAAGAAGCCAATAAGATACTGGCACATACAGTGTTGTAGACGAATGCTTGTTGAAATTAGGCAATGCCTGTGATAAATCAGTTCAGTTCAGTTGCTCAGTTGTGTCCGACTCTTTGCGACCCCATGGACTGCAGCACGCCAGGCTTCCCTGTCCATCACCAACTCCTGGAGCTTGCTCAAACTCAGGTCCATCGAGTCCGTGATGCCATCCAACCACCATCTCATCCCCTGTCATCCCCTTCTCCTCCTGCCTTCAATCTTTCCAAGCATCAGGGTTTCTTCTAATGAGTCACTTCTTTGCAGTGATAAAGGAAAATATAACAGTATGTAAAATATTAAACAATTAATTGCTATGTATAAAAGCAAATAAAACTGTATGATAATGTGTGTTATATAAATGTAAAGATGTACAAATATAAGTAAAAGACTGTCAATACATATTGTAGACATGCCATGTACCAGAAATAATACCAATTATTATCTCTGGTGTTTGTGACATTTTTCTTATTTGCTTTTCTGCGTTTTAGTAGTTTGTGCATTATGCACATATTATTTTAAAATCTTAGCTTAAATTGATCTAGTTAGCACAGCAGAGGAGAAGGCAATGGCACCCCACTCCAGTACTCTTGCCTGGAAAATCCCATGGATGGAGGAGCCTGGTAGGCTGCAGTCCATGGGGTTGCTAAGAATCGGACACGACTGAGCAACTTCACTTTCACTTTTCACTTTTCACTTTCATACATTGGAGAAGGAAACAGCAACCCATTCCAGTGTTCTTGCCTGGAGAATCCCAGGGACGGGGGAGCCTGGTGGGCTGCCATCTCTGAGGTCTCACAGAGTCAGACACAACTGAAACGACTTAGCAGCAGCAGCAGCAGCACAACAGAACTTTAAGAGTTATGTTACGCAAAGTCATTTAACCTCTGCTTTGAGTTTTACACATGGCTTTCACATAACAGCAAAGGCAGGGTTAGAAATATAATAAAAACATAGAAAGTCAAGTGAAAGTGTTAGCTGTTCAGGTGTCCAACTCTTTGTGACCCCATGACTGTAGCCCACCAGGATTCTCTGTCCGTGGAGTTCTCCCAGCAAGAATACTGGAGTGGGTTGCCATTCCCTTCTCCAGGAGATCTTCCTGAACCAGAGATCGAACTCAGGTCTACTGCATTGCAGGCAGACTCTTTACCATCTGAGCCACCAGGGAAGCTCATAAAGATATAAAGCTAAAGCCAATTGAATGACTGAAAATTACAGACTAGAGAATGCTAATGAATGTACGGGGTAATAAATACAATAAAAAAGTCTAAAAATTATACAAATTACTTATCAGAGAAAAGCCAAACATGGAATAGAGAATGGACCTTGTAAAGACCTATAATGGACCTAGTAAAGCATGATTCTGGGGCTTAACAGTGTAGAAGTGGTATATAGCACTTTGATGGATAATCAGGCAGAACCCGAACATGATTGCTGGTATTAGCTTAATAGCAATACAGAATTAATGAAACATTTAGCAGAAATTTAACATCAATTCATCATTATGTATTATCTTTAATCAAAGGCATGTTTAAGAAGAACTTTCTGTGGTTTCATATGGTAAGTGTTTTTCAAGGGAGAGCTAAATCCCCAGTGTGTTGAACACCATCCACTGTATTTCTTTTATTCAGACACATAAGGTTGGATTATATAAAAATAAGAAAACTTTTACCTTTAGTGCAATAGCTTTCTATCAATCAACCCAGAAGGAACAGCAGAGTGTTTTTAGTGTGTATTTGCTTGACTTGACACCAGTCAGTTTTGCATAAAAGAAAGACATCAGTGTGTATATGTAATCAGGATGCCTTTGAGTCAGGATGCTGCTTTCAAAAATGGAATTTTATTTTATAGCAGAAATAGACAACTGGCAGTTAAATGGTCCAGGCTCATTTCTATTTGTGCCATTAGTTTTGTTTATCACCTGAGGCATAACAATTTTATTATCTGATAAATGAAGAAAGCAGCACTAGCCTGTGCCATGCAGAGAGAAAACAGTGATGACCATTTTATCTTGCAACACACACCAGTGAAAAATTAGTTTTCATCTTTATAAATAATGCAGGTTTTATATGACTTTCCCATCTCCAAATATACCTGCAGCCTTTCTTTATAATGAGTGTATTCATCCTCATAGCTATTTAGAAGAGATCTACACAAGACAATAAATAAACATTTGTGTGGGTATATATACCATAATACCATAAATGTCACCTGGTTTCTCCCCCCTCAACTGGTGAATTTTCTCATTTTTTTTTTATTATATGTATTTTAGGTATTACATATGTATCACTAAATATTAATACAATCACCTTAAAGTTAGCAGAGATACAATTGTAACTACTTGCAAAGTGAGTGCATGATAGAGACACAGCGGCTGCCCTTCTCTGACTGTGTTATTTTCATCCACTCACCCAGCCCACACCTGTGCATTGTTGGCTGAACTTCATTAAGCCCTGCTGTTACTTTCATATCCAACCCCAGTACAGAGGTAGGCAGTTCTTGTGTTTTTCCCAAATAGTGCAGAAAGGTCACTGCCCTGGGAGTCTTACTGTTTTGATTTGCTTCTTGTCTCTTCACTTATTGTGTAACCCAACCTTCCTAGAATTCTCTTTTTTATCATCTCTAATATGTGACTGATAAAAAGTTTTAAAAAGGACTGAACAGGCTAGTGTATATAAAGTCAGTTTTCAAAATGTAAACCATTTTCCAAATGTTTTGGTAACTAAAATGTCAAAATTTAAAAGGTGATTTGCCACTGTGTTTGTGGCTTTCTTCAGTGTTATGCAGGATTAAGAAATAGGAAGTAAGGTCCCAAGATATAGCTTATGAACTGGTTAATGAAACAATACTTATGATATAGTAAGAAAAATAAATGGGCTTCCCAGGAAGTGTAGTGGTAAGGAATCCACCTGCCAATGCAGGAGACTCAAGAGACACAGTTTCAATCCCTGGACCAGGAAGATCCCCTGGAGCAGGAAATGGCAATCCACTCCAGTATTCTTGCCTGGAAAGTCCATGGACAGAGTCTGGTGGGCTACAGTTCATAGCGTCGCAAAGAGTTCGCAAAGAGTTCAACATGACTGAGCAACTGAGCACAGCACAGCATGAGAGATAATACACTTGTTAGGACAGCATTTGAAAACTATTGAAATACAAGGGTAGAAGGAGAGTCAATTGGTAATCAGTATTGATAGACAAATGATGATAAATGATGATATGGACAATAAGGGTTATTGCCCGAGGGGTAAATGGGCTTTGCGATGAGATGAATCCGTTGGACCTTGTGGAATTGGGTAGGCCAGGAGTATGTGGTTTAAAGCCTTGCATACCAAGAAAGGTAAGCATTAGCATGGTGGCAGATGAGAATAGAGTATCTTAATTGGACCTCTCAATTTACCTAGCTGTGTCTAGGATTACAAGTGGTAATATATTGTTTTAAGAAAAATTATGTCATTCTAAATTGGAAACCAATCTTTTTAATGATTTAAAAATCTCATTCTGTGTTTTCAAACGTTTATTTGCTAACAAATAAGTTTACCAAAAAAAATGAGGTAATATATTTCATGAAGATAAATTCTACTTATATTCCTTTCCTGTTGGAACTAAATCCAGGAAGCCAACTGGAGAAAACTAAGTGAGAAAAAGAAAAGTGAAAAACAAACAGAAACTAGGAAAATCTTACTATTATATTTCACTAAGGGTTTTATATCAGGTTTGTGGCATTTGTAGAGTGAAATATCTGTACTGAGTACCTGAAAAAAGAATAAAGACTTATTGAATGTCTTCAAGACTTCTTTGTTCTCCTCTTTGGTGAATGTTGAGCTGTATAAGGAATAGCAGAATGGGGGTTGGACTTAAACAGAAAATTAAATTGTGATTGATGAGGATAAGCAAATTACAGAAGAAATAAATCACTAGAGAAAACATTGATCTTAATTGTAGAATGTTCAAATTTCGGTTTCCAAAAGAGGTAGTTGGAAGAGGTAGGGGCTATATCCCAAGGAGAGTCAAAGTTGGAGGTAGACGAACATGTACAGACTATAGGAACAATATTCACAAGGATTCTTTTAGAACCTGAACCATTTGAATCATTGCTACAGTAGCATCTCACCTAGAAGTGTTTATTTTGTTTGTTTGTTTGGTTTTGTTTTTGTTCATCACAAATAGCCCAAGTAACTTTTCTGGACAACCAAGTTCTCTCCTATCTGGCCTACTTCCATCTCCAGATGATTCATCGACACTGGAGTTGACAGAACTGTCTCATGGCATCTAGGATAATGCAAAATACAGAGTGCCCAAGCATAGTCAATACCGATGGTGGTGACATGAGATAATGATCGATTTCTCTTCCTGCTTCCTCTCTTGTTAGTCTTTCTCTGTCCTTCTCATTTCAAACTTCCTCTCTTTTCCATGCAAGTTGAATACCTATGGTGATTTAATCATCTTTCCTTCTCACTCCTACAGACTGCTATTCTTTACATTTTTATTTACAGTTTGATTTAGGAGTATATTTTAAAGATTTATTTGCAGAGTGCATCGAATTTTAAATAAAACATGCAGTGAAATTCTAAGTTGTATCTCCAATATTCAAGTTATATCATTAATTCATTAGGTTTGTCAGTGACATGAATTATACAGCTAACTTCTCAAGTCATACAGCTGATTTGAATCCATAAATATCTCTATTAATAATAGCAATTTGTTTATAAGAACTGAGTTTACATGTTAATCTATAGTTTTTCTATTCCTAACTATATTCTTTATTCCAATGTCACATTCAAAAATGACAAGACTGAAACAGATTTATATTCTCAGAAGTTATTTTGCTGCTGTCAATTCATCCATCCATCCATCCATCCATTCAATCAGCCATCCATTCATCCTTAGTTAGGTGCCCACTATAAAACATGCTGACCACAGGACTCATGATTGCAAAAAAACTATCATAGTCCTGGCTGTTATGTAGGCTTCTAATATTAAAACCCAAGAAACAAATATTATTGGTAATAGACCTGGCACCTAGGGCCCCTACTTTAATTCCTGTTCTTTTAGAGGGCCACACCTAGGTCTTCCTTTGGCTCTGCCCCCACTTAAGTGGAAAATACAGAGTCAAGTGTATAGAACCACATGCCTAGTACAAAGGAGGTCATACTGTGGATAACCAGGACTCCAATACTCCCTGTAAAAATAACCTTAAACTGCTTCCTTCCAATGCCTATCTCAGACTCTCCCCTGGATCAGTACTTTGAGGTTCACCCAGGACCCAATGATGTTCACACTCTGAGGCCTAACGGTGTTAATGGGTCATGGATCTGGTATTCGAAGGACTGGAAGTGAAAAAAGAATGAGACAGATCATTAGCTTGAGGCCTTCATTTTTTTTCTGGTTCTAGGTCTTACAAACAATGGATGATACAACAATAGGTCCTACGAACAATAAATAATAGGATTTATATATAGACCCAAAAGTAATAAGATAATTGAAGGCTGATGTGGTTACTTTGCAGCTGGTATGTGGTAACATGCTTATCTTTAGGGATGACAGAAGTCTGGCACTGAACCTTGGCCAGGATAAGAATGCAATGTACCAAATAGTGATTTATGATATGCAGTATGAAGTCCAGGACTCCTCTGGAGGCATCTTATAACATCTTATTTACATTGTTTGTTAAAATTTTATAGATTGGTATTTGGCAGTTGGGTTCCAAAAACTGGCTTTAGCCAAGTGACCAGTAAAAGAATAGTTAACTTGTGCCTTGAGACAGGAGTATCTTGCATGGATCATGGTGGTTTACAATCTGAAGATAAAAAGGATGGGGATTAAGGCCCAGAGTTAAAACAAAATGGTCCAGGACATGGCTTCTGAACGTATCAAATTACATTGATGTTTGTCTTTGTTTTCTTTGTCCTTGCTATACAACACCCTTTTTGTGCATGCTCAGTCACTTCAGTCATGTCCAACTCTTTGCGACCCCTAGACTGTAGTCCACCAAGTTCCTCTGTTCATGGAATTCTCCAGGCAAGAATATTTGAGTGTGTTTCCACGCCCTCCTTCAGGGGATCTTCCTGACTCAGGGATTGAACCTGTGTCTCTTACATCTCCCGCACTGGTAGTTAATTCTTTACCACTAGCAGCATTACACACTTTATCTTTATTAAAGACTTAGCTTAGTATATGTTATAGAAGCTTGTGAATTCTTTCAGTTAGCTGACCCATACATATGTGAATGCTTTAAAACACATATATTTGGGATAGAAAATAATGAAAGTGCACACTCCTTTAGTTTGAGGGCCATAGAAGACTACCCTGAGTTGGTAATATTGAATCTAAAACCCTAAAGGATAGAACTGAAGTGCATTCATGTGGAGACTGTGAAAATTTTTGAGGAAAAGGAAAGAACAGTAGACCATTAGGAGACCAGTTCTGATTTAGAAAAGTTTTGCTTTGTTTTGGGATGGAAGAGAGACAGATTCAACAACTTGGCTTTCCAGCAAACATGCTTTAACATGTCTTTTTGTACTTCAGGCTCTAGTATCTGTCCTCCAGAAAAGGACCACGTAGGTCCCATCTAGGTCATCTGAAGTAAGGACAGTTCCCAGCATGTAAAGCCTGTCTAAAAGAGTATTCTTTACATAGGTTCATTTTTAAGGGGTTATTTGAAGTTCTTGTAAGAGATGGTGCCTGTCTTTCACACTGAAAATGGTTCACTAGATCACACCTTGTCCTGCCCTGAGATGATTTGGTTCAAGTCTGATGTAAATAATTTCCAGTCTTATAAAATATCTAGTTGTGATTTAATGATGTCACAGGATTTTCTAGAAGTACACTAATGTTACAGTCCTAGACCTCATGTGTCTTTTGGTAATCAAGGGCTTTCTTAAGAGTGCTATAATAATAAAACGTTTTTAAATGGCTCCATTTAGATACATGTAAGAATAGTCTATATTTTTCTCTTCCTAAATATTTTGTCTTCACTGGAAATAGCTCAGGTAAAAGTAAAGATATGTAGTATTACATTGCACCTAAAGCTACATAGCAAGAGGCTGACAGTTAGGGCTGTGTGTAGAGTATATGAGATAAAAACTGTGTCAGGGTTGTGAGTAGAACATACATATGTCTAGAATGAGTTTTATTGTAAGGACTTGACTCACAGCTATGGAGGCTGAGAAGTTCCATGTCTGTGAGCTGGAAACTCAGAAAAGCCAGACATCTGATGCTATGGGTTCCAGTCCAAGTCCAAAGATCTGAGAACCAGGAGTGTCTAATACAGAGGATCACTATCTCAGTTCGTCCAGTTAGGCAGAGTATGATTTCAACACTCCTCTACCATTTTGTTCTGCTGAGGAAACTCAGTGGATGAGATGCTGCCTGCCCACACTGGGAGAGCCACCTGCTCTACTCAGTCTACTGATCGACATGTTAGTATCTTTCAGAAATAATGAAAGACACACTCAGACATAACGTTTAGCCAGATTTCTGGGCTTTACATGATCCAGTCAGGTTGACACATTAACTTTCACAAGGCTACCCTTTGTCAGCTTGATACAATATGCATCTTCTCAAACCAGACTTAATCTCAAAATAAAGATAATAACAAGACCAAGATTATCCTAACATGATACAAATATGCTGTATACAACCAAAAATGCAGTCACTGTTTCTCTAAAGAGGAGGTGTGTAGAGTTGTTGAGAGGTATTTATTCTCCTTGGTATCCTGTAACTTAAATGCTAGGATATAAAATTAGCAAGTCTTAAGTACTATAGTATAAAGTCAATACATCTTATATGATAAAGGGAATATTAGAAGAGAGAAAACAAAAGTATCTGATATATATTCATCTTTGTATGTCATAGAAGCAGGAAGCGATGATTCTGCTAATGAGTATCTAAGAATTGTAATGAATAGTGCCATTCTATTTCTACCCATTGCTTCCTGGACCTGGGAATCTGGCTGTGTGAGAAATAGTATTTCTACCTAATAGAAATATTGGGTGCTGATTCAGCACATGTACAGCCTACTGGAGAATCTTACCCCAGCCCTAAAAGATATACCACCTAGCTGGTACTGTAACTGAGTCTTCAAAAGACCATTCCATCATTCTATCAAACCAGCCTCTTCAGGATGGTGGGGGCCATGGTAAGACCAGTGCATTTTAAAAGCATGGGCCCATTGCTGAACTTCATTTGCTGAGAAGTGAGTTCCTTGAGCAGAAGCAATACTATGTGGAATACCATGATGGTGGATGAGGCCTTCTGTAAGTCATTTTGGTAGAAAGTATTGCATGCAAGGATGTCAAATCTGTGTCTAGAGTATGTGTCTATTCTAGTGAGAGCAAAACATTGCATCTTCCGTAAGGAAAGTCAAGCTGTGTGATCAGTGTGCCACCAGCTGGTTGACTGATCATCCCAGTGAGTGGGGCCAATGAGGGACTCAGTGCTGTTCTCTGCTGTTGAAAGACTGGGTGCACAGTAGTAACTGTATCCATGCTGATGTTGCTGAGTAGAAGTCTTTGTTGCTGAGCCCATGCATAGCTTCCATCTCTGCCACCATGGAAGCTTTGTTCATGAGCCCATAGCTGGAGAAAGAAGCTGACTGGTATTCATAAAACAGGTCATCCTATCCTCTTATTATTAAAATAGTCTTCTGAAGTCACGGGACATAGGTATCTTCAGGATTTTTCCCGTTCAGAGAACTCAGTCTATATACTTCTTTCCTGGATTTCTTTGTCACCAATTTTCCAGTCGTGTTCCCTCCAAATCTGTGACTATCCAGCCACACTATTGCTCCTTGAATGAATTAATATACAATTTCATATCTAGGCCATTTCTCCTTTCTATCAAATTAGGCAACCAGATATACTGATTGAAATTCTGCACACTGGGAGGATTTCCCCTCACCATTCTCCTTTAAGATTATCCCAGAGAGGGGATGGAGTGCTACAGCTGTCCACTTTGGGGTGGTGCATGCATACATGCAGAACCATCTGTGAACCAGGCCCAAATCATCTATTCCTCTGTCAGCCAATCGTAGGGAACTCCCCATGAGGATGCAGGGGAGAGACAAGGCAGTGTGGCAGGAGAGGGAACCATGGGGATATGGGCCTCTTCTTTGTGTAATTTACCTATAATTTTAGGGCCCATTTGGGCGCAGTCATGTATGTATCATTTGCATTTGACGATGCAGTGCTGCTGTACATGCCCAACTTTACGGCTTTGTGGGTCAGATAATATCCAGTTCCTGATGGGCAGCTCAGGTTACACGCCATCTTGGTAGCCCATCATTAGATGTTTAGTCTCTATAAGATCTGTTGTTGTTCAGTCACCAAGTTGTGTCCAACTCTTTACAATCTCATGGACTGCAGCATGCCAGGCCTCCCTGTCCCTCACCATCTCCCAGAGTTTGCCCAAGTTCAGGTCCACTGAATCGGTGATGCCATCTAGGCATCTCATCCTCTGCCACCCTCTTCTCCTCCTGCCCTCAATCTTTCCCAGCATCAGGGTCTTTTCCAGTGAGTTGGCTGTTTGCATCAGGTGGCCAAAGTATTGGACCTTCATCTATAAGGTATAGTGGCAGACAAATAACTGTTTCTGAACATCAGAGTAGTTACCTGATTTGGGGTTTTGCTCCAAAATCCTAAGGGTCTGAGCCATAGCTCATTTATAGGAGCCTGCCAGAGGCCCCAGACAGCATCCCTACCTGCTGTTAATACTTCAGCCACCATTGAATCTGCTGGATCTCATGGCCCAAGTGGCAAGGCAGCTGGTACAGCAACCCAGACCTGTTGCAGAGCCCTCTCCTGTTCTGGGCCCCACTCAAAACTAGCAATTTTGGGGGTCACTTGGTAATTGGGCCACGGTGACATGCCAAAATGAGGAATATGTTTGTTTAACAGAATCCAAAAAGACTCACTAGGCATTTGCCGCTTTTTAGGTTATGTGTGAGGGTGTCAGAGGAAGCAACTTCTCCTCCACCTGAGAAGGGATATTTCAACATGCCCCATACCATTGACCCCTAGAAATATCTCTTGGGTAGAGGTCCCCCCATGGTGTTTCTTAGATTTATTTCCCAAACTCTGTCATGGGAATGTCTTATCAGTAAGTCTAGAGTAGTTGCTATGTCTTGATCACTAGATCTAATCAGCATAATATAACCAATGAAATGGACCAGCATGATATCTTGTGAAAAGGAAGAGTGATAAAGATTCCTGTAAATTAAATTATGACCTCAGGCCAGAGAACTGATATACCCGCTGATATAAAAGAGTGGAAGTGTATTGCTGCCCTTGACAGCTGAATGCCAGTTGATTCTGGTGGACCATATTTACAAGGATGGGGAAAAGATTCATTTGCCAGATCAACAGTTGCATACCAGATACAAAGGGACGTGTTAACCTCCCTGGTGGCTCAGATGGTAAAGAAACTGCCTGCCAGTGCAGGAGACCTGGGTTTGATTCCTGGGTCAGGAAGATGCCTGGGACGTGGAAATGGCAACTCACTTCAGTATTCTTGCCTGGGAAATCTCTTGGACAGAGGAGCCTGGTGGGCTACAGTCCATGGGGTCACAAAAGAATGGTACACAACTTTACAATGGAACAACAACAACAAAACCTGCTCAAACAATGAAACCACAGCTGATACAGCCACTATGGTTGGAGTCACTGCCTGATTAAGTTGATAGTTATCCATTGTCAGTTCTTTTGTGTCCATCCATCTTTTACACAGACCAAATAGGTGAGTTGAGTGGTGATATTGTGGGAGTCAACACTCCTGCATCCTTTGAGTCTGATGATAGCACTAATCTCTGCAGTTCCTTCAGATATGTGGTATTGCTTTAGGTTTACTAGTTTGCTATGTAGAGGCAGTTATAGTGGCTTCCATTTGGTCATTCTCACCCTGGTAACACTCACTCCACAGATCGGGTAACTAATGTGGAGATTTTGACAGCTGCTGATTGTATCTATTCCAATTATTCATCCAAGAAGTTGAGAAATAGGATGGGTTCAAAGACCCACTGAATCACTGTGCAGATGGACCTGTGGTAAAACGGTTGATGACCTTGATACCTTAGCAGTTGACTGGTGAATAGTGCTGTGGATTCGTGGTCTCCGAAGGAGAAGATTTAACTCTGGGACCAAAGACAGTTTCAATCACTCAGTTTTGTGTAAATTTTTATTTAAAGTGAAAGTGACAGATAAAGCTTCTGATGTAGACATCAGAAGGTGGTAGGAGAATACCTGCCTCACTAGTTTAAGCAGGGCCTTATGTGCTTCTCAACAGGCTGCTGAGAATAGATAAAAATAATACCTCAAGGTTCTAAGAGTTCCACAATACCCTTTCCCAAGGCATAAATCCTGAGACAGCTTCCTACAAGATTAGCCAGGGAGAATTGGTTCTGGGTGATATCTCTGGGCAAGATACACTGTTGCTATGTAATCAGGGGTACAAGTCTTGAGAAACAGGTTCCCCATCAAGATTTGTTACAATAATAATCACTAACATAGAGCCTAAGAAAAGTGTTTCCATAAGACATTGTGCTGTGTGATCCTTAGTTCCCAACCTAAAGAAAGGCCAGTGCTTGGGCGAAATACACTGTTGCACAAGGCTTAGGGAAAGTATGAGTGAGTATGTTCACCTCCTTATAGGGCCACAAGCTTTAACTCCCTCAATCTGACCTCCATAAGCCCCTAATGTGATTGATGGGGCACAGTGATGTTTGGGGGGCTCTTGGAATCATTGTCAGTTCAGGGGCAGTTTCCTCTAGTCCTTGGAAGACCTGATTATTCCTTTTTTTCCCAGTGCACAGTTTTCCTAGCAGAGGCTTTTGGTGCTTTCCAAAAGGTTGGGTGAAAGTTTAACAGAGTAAATTTTTGGTGGTACCTCAGGATCTTTCTTTAAAGAGACCCAGCCTCCTCCTCATGGAAGCGGTTCTGGGTCTATTAAGCGCTAAGTTCTAGGAAGTGAATAATATACTGTGAGGCTCTAATTTTATGATTCAAGTTAGACTTTTATTCATTCAACCAGGAATTTTTTTGCTCATGGAGATCCAGGAAGAATTTAGTAGGCTTCCTGATGCTTTTGAACTGTGGTGTTGAAGATTCTTGAGAGTCCTTTGGACTGCAAGGAGATCCAACCAGTCCATTCTAAAGGAGATCAGTCCTGGGTGTTCTTTGGAAGGAATGACGCTAAAGCTGAAACTCCAGTACTTTGGCCACCTCATACGAAGAGTTGACTCATTGGAAAAGACTCTGCTGCTGGGAGGGATTGGGGGCAGGAGGAGAAGGGGACGGCAGAGGATGAGATGGCTGGATGGCATCACTGATTTGATGGATGTGAGTCTGAGTGAACTTCAGGAGTTGGTGATGGACAGGGAGGCCTGGCGTGCTGCGATTCATGGGGTCGCAAAGAGTTGGACACGACTGAGCGACTGAACTGAACTGAACTGAACTGTATATGTTACTTCTAGGAACACCGTGAGCAACTACTCAATACTGCAGGCCTGCTTGAGTCAGATAATACTGATTGCTGCTTTAACTCTGCTCATTAAGGTAATCAGGTACACCTGCCTTTGGCAGTAGAGTGCCTGCACCTGGCCCCTTCTACACCAGGATCTAATTACTCCCCTTGTATTTAAGTTTTCCCAAGTAAGATTTGGGCTGTAGAGAGAATCTTGGAGCTCTTCAGGGACATTGGGGCTCCCAGAACAAGTTTGTTTCTCACAGTACCGTGAAAGGTGCATTTTCTTGACGGTCTCAGCAGGGGTGAGTAAAACTTTATTTAGCATGGTACCCTGAGCCCAGTGAAATGCGTGTATAATTTTTTTTTTTTTACTTTGTGTGTTAGGAACTATGCAAAATGAGCTCTTTTGCTTACAAGGTAGTGGGGCTCCAGTGAAATTTATATGGGGAATTTTAGTACCCTTGTTTGGCATTTCTAAAAAGTCTTCATTTTATTCAATGACTGCCGAGGTCTATTGGGTAAATTTGCCTGGTTTGCTTTATTTTTCTTTTAGTTGCTTTATTTCCATTCTCTAATTCTGAACCGGTGTCCCTGCTGAGAAGAATTCCATGCTCATGAAGTTTAGAAATGCCATGAGTTTTGTTTCTGAGAGTTTTGAGGCTTTCTGGAGGATCTTTGTGTTTTCTCTAATCCCACTTCTGAATAAAGGAGTTCAGGCTGTTCTGTTTATGCCAAGTGTCTCATTAGAGAGGACCCATCACACTTACAACACAAAAACATATATCATTTTTCCCCTGCTTTTTAAACTTTCTCTTTAGGCTTCAGAAATTGAGGAAGGGAAATCTGTTCTTTGAACTAGAATTTCAATTTTTTTTTAGTTGGAAGTTCTCTCAGATTTTATAATATGACTATATTGCTTGCTATTTTTTTTCTTTCTTCCACTATTAGCTATATTAGCCCTATAAAGGGACTATTTAAAAAAAAAAAAAGTCCTATAAAGGGACTATTTCCCTGGAGTAGGAAATGGCAACCCACTCCTGTATTCTTGTCTGGGAAATCTCATGGACAGAGAAGCCCAGTAGGCTACATGCCATAGGATTGCAAAGAACCGAACATGACTGAGTGAGCATAAAGGGACTATTAATTATAGTTTTATTAAAAAGTTAATAGCAAATCTGTTTTGCTGATGGGATTTCCCCATTTTGACTGGTGGTGATTTCTCCATACAGCACTCAGAAGATTTGTTCATAGAAAGAGAAAGATAAATTTCATGTGTTGCTGCCTTGAATTTTCAATGTATGTTTAGTGGTGATTGTGTAATGCCATAAAAATCACCAACACTTTTTTGAATTCAAAGTATTCCTCTTCTAGTTCACAGCATATTAAAATGAAAGATAAATAGCTGATTTCCTAAGTAACTATTGCCTATTCCAGCTAAAGAATATGGTTCCATTTGTCCCAGCTAAACCACATAAGTACCAACGATGAGTAATTTCTTTTTACTTGAAATACTTCTGAAATTATCAGGGCTTTATTCTTGCAAGTTAAAAAAAGCAACATTTTGAAAAACTGAGTATGAGAATGTGAAGAAAGGAAAAGAATAGGCGGTGGAGAAATGGAAATTAGAGAAAAATGGTCTACAACAACAAGGAGATGTCAGTTCCTATCACTGTGATGAATGAAATGCATACTGGAGGAAATTTAACTAAGACGTGTTATTGAGTGCTTTTTGTACAGGCTCCTCTGGAGAATGGTGCTGTTAAAGTCTGTGTAGCAGATTGGAAACAAGCATGGGCTCTCTAACTAGGATGACAGACTAAGTTGCTGCTCCAAGAAGTGTCAGTTCTGTAATCTTTGTGTCTGTTTACTCAATTACAACACAAGGATACTGTTAGCACTTGACTCATAGAATCTTTATGGACAAGAGACAAACTGATATATGTAAAGTGGATTGACAAGTACCTAGAATGTGGCTACTAATGCAGGAGTTGGGAAGTCTTAGGCAGGTATCCTCTATTGCAAATGAGTCATTACTCCCTGGCTATATTTCTCTCCTGTTTACTTTAGGAAAATATCTGATGCTCACTAAAATGTACATTCTAGTGCGCATTATAAGGCTTAGAGGCATATTACATGGTTTCAGTTGAAACAAGGGAAATCAATTCATCTCTGCAATATACTTCTTGACTATTTCTAAATATGATAAAGCAGATTACAGTCCTTATATAATTTTATTGCTGCTTTCATTGCTTTGTACTGGGGTTTATTCTATGTTTGTTTTCTTTGTACTTGTTCAGCTTTTAAGATAGGTTTCGTTTTATTTGGTTTGTACCAAAGAGACCACATTGTAAAGGCTGATCATCATTGCATTCTTAATATTGTTTTATTTTGTTTGTACAAACCATTCTTTGGCGATCAATAATCTTAACTCCCTAATTAGTCCAAAATACATTTTTATGTTCGTGGAAAAAGATTATTTCAAATTGATAACCTTTGAGACCTATGTTGCTGCTGCTGCTGCTGCTAAGTTGCTTCAGTCGTGTCCGACTCTGTGTGACCCCATAGACAGCAGCCCACTAGGCTCCCGCATCCCTGGGATTCTCAAGGCAAGAACACTGGAGTGGGTTGCCATTTCCTTCTCCAATGCGTGAAAGTGAAGTCGTTCAGTCATGTCTGACTCTTAGCGAACCCATGGACTGCAGCCTACCAGGATCCTGGGTCCATGGGATTTTCCAGGCAACAGTACTGGAGTGGGGTGCCATTGCCTTCTCCGGAGACATATGTTAACTTCTTTTTATTAACTTGTGATAATATACATTTTTACAGATTATGTAGAATTGAAGACAACTTTTGCTAATTTATGGGTGTTTTGATATAGTTTATTTCATCATATTAATGGAAATAAAAGTTTGAAATTAGTTTGTATTAAAGTAGTGCTTTTCAAACTTACCTTTAAAATATAATACTTTAAAAGAAACAACAAAAATATTTTTACTTTTGAGTTCATCTGGATATCTTGAGGTTTGAGTTATAGAATAGTAATTCATGCCCTGTGCAATAATGACATTCAGCCTGAGGCCTCCCTCCTAAAAAATGCATAAAGTATTTGGCCATAACTTATATTCTGCTAAGTCTTACTGCTTTGTTTCTGCATATTTTTACTATACACCTCCAATCACCAGAAATATTAGAGACTCCAAGGAAACTTTCTTCTTTGACATTATCCCTACTTGACATTATCCCTATTCAATGCATTGAATCTACATTGGCATGTTTAAATACGATCTGCAAGGAAATTTAGATAGTGTGGACAGGGATAGAAAGAATGGCTTTAGCAAACAGAATATTTTGTCATAAATAGCCCTCTCGTAGTCCATACAGTGGTAGCAGTAGTTAATGAGAAATGAATTTAGTGAAAAAAGGAAGATGAAAGTAGCCATTCTAATCAAATTCTGTCGTAATTTCTCAGGTGTCTGGAATTTATGGCACAACATTCAGCAAATCTCCAGTGATACATTTCCGTAACAGGAGTTGTAAATCCATTGGCAGTTTCATTAATCAGACAAAGAGCTGTGCAGTTATTGAAATAACTCCTCAAATAATTGCCAACTTGCCATGCAGTGACATTACTCCTAAGAGAAGGGCTTCAACAATTGATGATCGAGCCCTGGTAAATTAGCATTTCTGGCACTGAGACATCATTGTTGGGCATACCATGGTTCCGAGGAAGCAATTCCTGGCATTGTTTCCCTTCATAGGCAAGATTTAAGGAGTGTGATGATCAATAATTTCCTTATTTTGTGCATGAGAAGTGTGCAGGCTGTGCACTCATCCCTCTTTATACTGCGGTTAACTACTAAGCTATTAAAAAATTCAAGTGCCGCCAATTTAATTGCTTTAATATTTGTTGAGTGACTTTTTAAGCATTATAAACTCAAGGCTGCTAAGCAGTCTTATTTTATATAAGACATGACTCCCTCCTCCCAGGTAGATCCTATATTACCCTTCTGGGTATGTTACCATGGTTGCTCAGTTGCTAAGTTGTCTCCAAGCCTTTGTGACCCCGTGGACTGCAGCACGCCAGGCTGAATGATAGGCTACAGTGGAGTAAATGCCGTCACAGAGGGTCTACCACCAGAGGGGGAAATATTAGGTATCTAAGTGGGAAAAAGATTGGAATGGGAGTACAGTTATGTGTTCTTCCTCAAGCTTTTTGATGCTCTGTACCTTGATTTTTCACTTAAAAACAAATTGATAATTCCCTTCTATTGTATGATGAGTTCTTAACTTAAATTTCAAAAAGTTGGAAATAGAATTTTGTGTGGGAGGAAAAAACCCAAAAACATAAGTATTAAATTAATGGTATTTTATGTCTTGGAAAACTACAAAGACAGAATTTCAATATGTTTCTAGTAGATAAAAAGTAGTCATGTGTTAGTCATATTTACATGATATAAAAATACTTTTCTGCAGTTATTCCTTTTGTTTGTAATTAAATATTTTTTAAAATTTGCTAATTTACTTGCCTGCTCCTGGTCTTAGTTGCGGCATGTGGGATCTAATACCCTGGCATTGGTTGCATCTGGATCCCCTGCACTGGGAACTTGGTGTCTTAGAGACTGGACTGCCAGCAAAGTCCCTGCATTGTTCCTTTTAAGTATCTTGTATGTTCTCTTTTGGAGAAGGCAATGGCGCCCCACTCCAGTACTTTTGCCTGGAAAATCCCATGGATAGAGGAGCCTGGTAAGCTGCAGTCCATGGGGTCGCTAGAGTCGGACACGAGCGACTAAGCGACTTCACTTTCACTCTTCACTTTCATGCATTGGAGAAGGCCATGGCAACCCACTCCAGTGTTCTTGCCTGGAGAATCCCAGGGATGGGGGAACCCGGTGGGCTGCTGTCTGTGGGGTTGCACAGAGTCGGACACAACTGAAGCGACTTAGCAGCAGCATGTTCTCTTTTAGCTCTAGATTTAAATTTGCAAAGGAATGCAATTACCCTCAGTGAACTAAAGACATAATAGTAGAATACAATGGGCAGTGTAAAATGCTTTATAAATTTAACCATTTTACCTACTCTATTTGATCCATTCTTTAAATTCACATTTGTTTTTGTTCCATTGCAAGTTGTGTCCGACTCTTTGTGACCCCCACAGACTGCAGCACATCAGGGTTCCCTGTCCTTCACTATTTACTGGAGTTTGCTAAAAGTCCTGTTCATTGAGTGGATGATGCCATCCAAGCACCTCATCCTCTGTTGCCCCCTTCTCCTCCTGCCTTCAATCTTTCCTGGCATCAGGGTCTTTTCCAGTGAGTCAGTTCTTCACATTAGGTGGTCAAAATATTGGAGCCTCAGCTTCAGGATCAGTCCTACCAATGAATATTCAGAGTTGATTTCCTTTAGGATTGACTGATTTGATCTCCTTGTCCAAGGGACTCTCAAGATTCTTTTTCAGCACATAGTTTGAAGGCATCAATTCTTCGGCGCTCAGGCTTTTGTATGGTCCAACTCTCACAGCTGTACCTGACTACTGGAAAAACCATAGCTTTGACTATACAGACCGTTGTTGGCAAATTGATGTCTCTAATTTTTAACATGCTGTCTAGGTTGGTCATAGCTTTTCTTTGAAGGAGGGAAGCATCTTTTAATTTCATGGCTGCAGTCACCATCCACGGTTATTTTGGAGCCCAAGAAAGTAAAATCTGTCCCTGTTTCCTATGTTTCCCCATCTATTTGCCATGACGTGATGGGACCAGATACCATGATCTTCATTTTTGAATGTTGAGTTTTAAGCCAGCTTTTTCACTCTCCTCATTCACCTTCATCAAGAGGCTTTTTAGTTCCTCTTCACTTTCTGCCATAAGGGTGGTGTCATCTGCATATCTGAGGGTATCGATCTTTATTCTAACAGTCTTGATTCTAGCTTGTGCATCATCCAGCTTGGCATTTCACATGATGTACTGTGCATATACGTTAAATAAGCAAAGTGACCATATACAGCTTTGACATACTCCTTTCCCAATATTGAACCAGTGTTCAATGTTCCATGTCCAGTTCTAACTCTTGTCTCTTAAGCTGCATAGGTTTCTCAGGAGGCAGGTACGGTGGTCTGGTATCCCCATCTCTTTGAGAACTTTCCACAGTTTGTTGTGATCCACACAGTCAAAGGCTTTGTTGTAGTCAATTAAGTAGATGTTTTTCTGAAATTCTCTTGCTTTTTCAATGATGCAACAAATGTTGGCAATTTGACCTACTTGTCTCCTTGTTCTACAGAAATTAATATAGTCTTTTGATTATGCATTAGTTCTGATGTATCAAATTGCTTTCTATAAATGCCTATGAAGTTTTCATCTGTTTTTGTATATACAAAATAGTCAGGTGAAGCATCCATGATATAATTATTCTCCAATTTGAATTTTGCTTTTGAATATATCTTATTAAGTGTAAGCTGATGCAGTAAAACTTAATATAAAAATTCTGAATTTAAGAGCTTAATACTTGAAAATAAGAAGTTATACCAAAATATGGTAGACTATTGTAACAGAATATGTTCTTCTTCAAGAACACTACTCAAATGGCCAGTGTTTGCATTCACTTATAATAGACTTTATCAATTATGTATTTATTGTCATGATTAGCTATTTATTGTCATGTTAACTGTTGTACTAAAATGCTTATATGTCTGGGCAGTGTTCACCTCACCATTATGTTTAGTGACTATAGCAATGCCTGGCATATTGTATTACTGTGTAATTTGAGGAATTATGTCAAAATTATGTAAAATCAAGTATAAGTAGCTTTGTCAATTAAATGAGATTTTGTTGAGTATAAAAATAATTATATCCTCTTATTTGTGTATATGTGAAAACCTGAAATATTATTTTGCTAAATTCCAGTTCACCATTTGTTGCATTGGTAATAGAGAAATATAATC
Organism: Bos taurus; assembly: GCF_002263795.3. NCBI lineage: Eukaryota > Metazoa > Chordata > Mammalia > Artiodactyla > Bovidae > Bos > Bos taurus. Next base: position 31,856,365 of record NC_037335.1, read on the forward strand.
TTTGTTAACAAATAGGCTGAGTTTTTTTTCAAAGTTTGTCAGTGAGTGAAGTAAATTAGAAACGAGATGTGAACTGTTTCTTGGTAAATCACTTCACTAAGATGTTGATAATGACTTTACTTTTCCCATCACTGTCAAACTCTGCAAAGGTGAACTTTTAAAAGAAAAACATATTCCTTAAACAGAATTATCTTTAGACTTGGTTGAGACCAGGATATTGAGAACACTAGAGATTCTTATTGTTTTCTGTAAATCCCACATAAAAATGACTGCTCCCCATATTTGATGTCTATACTTTTTGCTTACAGTGACTAATTTTGTGATAAATTTTAAATAACAAAGCATTGTGAATTCTAAGTTTTTTTGTCCCCCCAAAATTTGCTTAGAGATAGTCTTCATCAACTCTTCCTTTGGGCTGAAAGCTGGCAAATGAGAGGGAAAAAAATATATAAGATAGTATCATGATTGTAAAAAGATACCTGTGTTGAAACCTAATCCACCATAGAATTCTAAAGAAATGGTTTATGTACCAGTTATTTCAAGCAGTTCCTTGATCAGGCAGATATAAGTTGCTTGAATTTGGGGGGAAAGGGGGTCAGGAAGATATGCCCCTTCTCATTTTAGAAAGAGAAAGCAATGGTTTTGCTTATTTCTTACCTGAATTAAAATCATATGATTTGTTGATGAATGAATATATTATTTTCTTTTATTAAAAGTAGATCTTAACAGAAAGTGTAAAAGAGCCTAATTACAGTACTGAGGAAAAGCCTGCTCTGGGTACTCTTCAACATACTTTATTCTGTGGAATTACCTCACCAGTCATACCTCACCTAATACTGTGTTGCCTTTTGCTTACATGAACAGATTCAACAGTCTTTGTTGCAAACACAGGCACAGGCCAGCTTTCTATTGCTTCCTCCGTGCTTTTTATGAAGGTTCCTCTCATCTAAGTGTTTTCCTAGACTTTGGGCTTTGAAAACATAAAGCTTTCTACTGCAAAACTGACATTTTGAGTAACTTCACGGATTAATCATTCAAGTTTAGCTCATCTCAAGGGCTCATGTCTTGAAACAATTATAAACTTGTAATTCTTTCCAAGAGGACAGTAATCCTCCTTAGGATAACATGATTATGAACATGCCACTTTTAATAGCCCATGGTAAAAAAATAGGCTGTTAATAGGATGTTAAGTCTGACATTGTTTGAATTTATTTGTGTCTAAATGAAAGCAAAATATTCTTGTGGTTTGAGGTTAATGTATGTATCCTCATTAAATTTTGTATGATTTGCTTCAGCACCAAAATACGCATTCTATTTCAAAGAACAAAAGAAAATGGATTTTTAATTCAGTGCCTTTTTTTATACCACTGAAAGTAAGACTAGAACCATCCTTTTGCTATGCTTTTATTTTATAATGCTATCCCCCCTTGACTTGTATGCAAAAGGTAGCAGATGCTTTGGGTTTTTGGAGCACACCTGGTTTTTATGCAAAGAAAATGTATAATTTGGACTATCAAGTGAATAATTAATGTCAAATTAATTCAAGATGCATTATAAAAAAATCACGTGTGAGATTTCTTGCTTTCTCTAGGAACTGCTGATATAGGCATCTTTATTTTGAGTTTTCCTCCACTTCTCACTAGAAAATTCCACTCAAAAGTAAAACACTTGTGCTGATTTTTCCCAGAAAAAATACATTTGCTGGGTTTTTTTGTTTGTTTTTTAAGAATATGTTCACGCTTGTACAATGCAGGTTTTTTGTGATGTACCTTGAACTGACATAGCACTTTCCAGAAGATGGCTATTTCCTGGGATATCACCCCAGAGATTTAGAAAAATGCCTGTGTCAGAGATCTGCCCATATTAGGACTATTAATGGCAGTCTCAAGATATATGCAGAAGGATTTATCTTGTCATGTGCTTGGTTATTTAGAATCCCTAATCTTGAAGTGACGTCTGTATTTAACCCCTGCCTTTCAGGGAATGGGCTGGGCTGGTTGTTGGACCAGTTATGCTGCAGAGTAATTTTGCTTTGTATGTCTACAGACAAATGAGTTTTTTATTTTTTCTTCAGATAAATGACATTAATCCTAACTGCTGCTCCACCCCCACGCTTTTATTTCCCCTTACCTAGGGAGATACTAAAATAGTCAAAATTTCTTTCAAAGTATTTGAGGAGAATGGGGACAAATGATAAGAGTTTAGCATGAAATTCTGTGGATTTAATGTCAACATATAAAAATAAATATTAAAATCTACCTGAAAATGGGAGTTGGAGAACTTCAGTGTATTTTAAACTTATAAATAAGTTTACAAGTAAACTTATAAACTTTGTTTGTAAGTAAACTTATAAACATTGTAAAAATAATCTTAGCTTCTAGCAAACTGATGTAATTTGCAGATGTTTAGTTAATAATAATTTTTGAAATAGTACTATACGTGCATGGGCTTCCCAGATGACTCAGCAATAAAGAATTCACCTGCAATGCAGGAGATACACACAGGTTCAATCCCTGGGTCAGGAAGAGCCCCTGGAAGAGGAAATGGCAACCCACTCCAGTGTGCTTGCCAGGAAGTTTCCATGGACAGAGGAGCCTGGTGGACTGCAGTCCATGGGGTTGTGAAGAGTCAGACATGACTGAGCGACTGAACATGTGTGCATTATATATACATACAATGTGTGTATGAACATAAACCAGCCCTGATATTGGTAGGCCCATCACATTGCACTCCTCAGTGAGTATCTTTTATAGCCACTGAAGCAAATCAGCTATTTTTTTTTTTCAATGTCTTTCATGCCTGATTCTCTCTAAAATGTAATAAATCAGGAACTCTGCATTACAACCCATCCCAAAAGCTAATGATCCTTCCCTTTTCACTTGAGACTACATTATCCCATCAAATAACCATTTGTAGCTATAGTTTTAATTCCAGTTCAGTTAGAATGACTGTGGGCTAGATAAGGAAACATACTTCAAAAAAAAAAAAATTTTTTTTTTTCATCTACAACAGTTTTGGCAGACTCTGCATGTCTCTCCCTTCCATGTTTCCCAATAAAATGGTGAACTACTACAGAGGTTCACCTCCATCACCATATAAAACGTCTTCAGATCTTTCCATTTTAAGTATCTAGTCACTGTGGGATAACATCTGTGCTATTTCCATAGGAAGGAGTTTGGCTCTAAGTATTTCACTCTCTGCCTGTACTCTGAGGTCAAATATCTGGTCAGGCTTTAAGAAAACAAGTGCCAGTGGCTGTCTGGACCGTGACCCACAGATTCTGAGAGAAGACAGACCTCTGTTTTTGGAGTGGGATGAAGACGGGACTTTCAAAGCAAGATCAGCCTTCATCCATGGAGACTGAGATTGCTGTTTCTTATTGCTGGGTTACCTTCTTATTGCTGGGTTACCTTCTTAGGCACCTCTTCAAAAGCTATTATTTTTTTAACACCCACAATAATGTCAGTTCCTAAGAAGAATTTTCTCCAATGTTTCAACAAGGCTTTAACTTTATCCTTTAAAAAATAGGTTTTTGAGCAGCATTTTTACAATTTTATTTCAGTAACCACATTAACAAAACCCACTCTCAATGGTAATAGTTCTTTCTTGGGATCTCAGAGAGATTGTTCAGTTCAATTCAGTCCCTCAGTTGTGTCTGACTCTTTGCGACCCCTTGGACTGCAGCACGCCAGGCTTCCCTGTCCATTACCAATTTCCAGAGCCTACTCAAATTCATATCCATCACTTTGGTGATGCCATTCAACCATCTCATCCCCTGTCATCCCCTTCTCCCACCTTCAATCTTTTGCAACATCAGTGTCCTTTCCAATGAATCAGTTCTTCACATCAGGTGGCCAAAGTATTGGCGTTTCACCTTCAGCATCAGTCCTTCCAATGAATATTCAGGACTGATTTCCTTTAGGATTGGCAGGTTGGATCTCCTTGCAGTCCAAGGGACTCTCAAGAATCTTCTCCAATACCACAGTTCAAAAGCATCAATTCTTCAGTGCTCAGCTTTGTTTATAGTCCAACTCTCACATCCATACATGACTATTGGAAGAACCATAGCTTTGACTAGATGGACCTTTGTTGACAAAGTGATGTCTCTGTTTTTTAATATGCTATCTAGGTTGGTCATAGCTTTTCTTCCAAGGAGCAAGTGTCTTTTAATTGTAATTTGATTAAATCCCTTTCATGACTCCTCATCTTTTGCTGATATAAACTGAGGTATTTAGTTAAAGTTTGTATAATATTAAATAAATACACAAATGAAATAGTAAAAACTGTTCTAAATAAATACAAGAATAAACATAACAGTTTCTGAGCATTTGGCAATATATACTGATAATTTTTGAGTAGATTTTCTGATGACCTTTTAGATTATGTACAAAGCTATTTTTTATCTCTCATAATTTTTATCTTTGAATTTAAACAGTTTATTTCCATTTGCAAACCCAGTTCAGGAATAACATCATGATGATTGAAAACTTCAAACTTCTAAGTTCGTTCTTGTTGTTTTTATTAAAACAAGGTTAAATAAGATAGTTTGAATTTTAGCAAATGGATCTATATATTATCCTCATGTTTGTTGTGTTCCTTTTTTTCTTACTTGAAACTGTTAATTTTATATAAACATAGACGAATTTACAGATAAACAAGCTGTATACCAATTTACATAAGGAACAGAGTTTATTAATTGTAATATTTCATAGTATTTATGCCATATATATAAAGAATTAAAGTATATATCTACTCCCCATATTCAATTCCTTACTTTTATCAGAGGCAACTATTGTATAAAGAGATACATGCAACATGCACAAGTGCACACACACACCATATTGTTTGCATCATATTGCCTCTTGTTTTGTTCGCTTAATAATTTAATTCTATTATTTATATGATCTCATTCATTTAGAAATATGTCTATAGATTTATGTTAAATATATTTATGCTATAAAATATATGTTTATATATATTTATGTAAAATAAATATAGTTTATTATATGTTTCCGTATGTGAATTGAAAAGACCCATGGCCCCAGAGGCTCAAGTTGCCTAATATGTAAATGGAAAAGGATGAAGCCCAGTTCTAGCTTCCTTGGGACCAAGGGTCCTCCACAATTCCAAGTGTGGGCTTTCTTTATATATTAGAAACATCTTTTAAATATGAATTCTTGTGTTATTATTCAATCTGAGACTCTTTTGTATTTACATATTCTGTTATATTTATTGTAAGTATTGATAGCTTGAGTTTTTCCTAATATCTTAGTGGTTTCCACTCAACACTTTTTTCTTAGATCCACTATTTTCCAACTTCATTTTTCTTGAATTGATCAAGGTTTTCTATTAGCTTGGTTGTAATTCCATTTTATTATTTTAATAGGTAGGATCATATTATCTGATGTATACTTTAATTGAAATACCTCTACCTTATTATCTCATGGACTTGACATGACAGACTTTAGAATGATTTGACACATAAACTTTAGAATGATTTACTGTTGGCTTTAAATTAAATCAGAAGTTACATTGCTTTCCCAGTTTAAAATCATTTTTTCACTTGATTCTAATTGATGATAAGTCTTTTGTATAAAATATGTCTGTTATCATCTTATTTTTTATTTCTCTTTGTATTTGGTGTTTTTCATTTTGTCTATAATACGTATAGGTGCAAATTCCTTATTAGCTATACTGCTTGGGAATCAATCTGACATTTTGGTGTGATAATCAAGTTTCATGTGTGTGTTTTTCCTGAATTCTGTAAGAAATCATAGTCATTGCCTCTTTGAGAATTTCCTTTAAACTCATTTTCTTTATGCTCTCCTTTTGTAGCTCTTCATAGTTATGTTAAATTTCTATATTATGCCTTTTCTCTATTTTAAAAAAATTATTATCTTTCTAGCTCTAAAATGATTATTTCTCTAGATCAACATTCTAGTTCATTAATTATGTCTTCAGCAAGACAGTCTGTGGTTTAAGATTTTCATTGTGTCGTTTAATTTTAGAAATTTATTATATCTTATAAAGCAGTCTTCCTTTACTGTATATTTTAAGTTTTTCTCTCTAATCATGACAAATATTAACCATTGCGAAAAACTTTTTGATGTCTCTTTATTAGCATGGATTTTCTTTGCTAGTTTCTTAATGTGATAAATTATTTAGCTTAATTTTCAAATGTTAAGCCATGCTTTGTTGTAAAACTCATGCAAAGAGTTGACTCATTGGAAAAGACTGCTGCTGGGAGGGTTTGGGGGCAGGAGGAGAGGGGACGACAGAGGGTGAGATGGTGGGATGGCATCACTGACTCGATGGACGTGAGTCTGAGTGAACTTCGGGAGTTGGTGATAGACAGGGAGGCCTGGCCTGCTGCGATTCATGGGGTCACAAGGAGTCGGACACGACTGAGCGACTGAACTGAACTGAACTGTGGTAAAACTTCCCTAATTTGGTAGGATGTAGCAATGGCACCCCGCTCCAGTACTCTTGCCTGGGGAATCCCATGGACAGAGGAGCCTGGTGGGCTGCAGTCCATGGGGCTGTGAAGAGTGAGACATGACTGAGCGACTTCACTTTCACTTTTCACTTTCATGCATTGGAGAAGGAAATGGCAACCCACTCCAGTGTTCTTGCCTGGAGAATCCCAGGGACGGGGGAGCCTGGTGGGCTGCCGTCTCTGGGGTCTCACAGAGTCGGACATGACTGAAGCAACTTAGCAGCAGCAGCAGCGGCAGTATTCTTTTAACATATTTTAAATCTAATTTGATAGTATTTATTTAAGAGTTTTGTGTCTTTTTTTTGTGGGACATTGTGGTCTGTGGGATTTTTGTTTTATTAATTGTAATAATTTTCTGGTATTGGTATTAGTGTAACAGTGGCATCATAAAATGAGTTGTGAAGTTTTTTCTTCCCTCCTATTCTCTGGAAGGGCTTATGCAGAACTGACATATGTTTTCTTTATCCTCTCAGTCAGTTTGGAGTTTGCTTCATGGGAAGATTTTTAACTATGAAAATAATTTTTTAGGTACCTATGATGTTACAAATATTATGAAGTTCTTCATGATTAAGATTTAGTATATCATGTGTTAAAAGAATATCATTTAACTTGTAAAAACAATTGCTATAATATTTCCTTAATATTGTTTCATTAGTGATATTTTTTCCTGTACCTTGAGCCTCTTTTTGTTTTTCTCATCATTTTAGTAAAGTACTTTGAAATGTCAAAAGCAGAGATCTTTTAAAAAAAATAGCTCTTACTTACTTATTGTATCTTTAAAATATTTATCTATTTTAGTAGAAGTATATTGTTTTCCTTGTTGTGTTAGTTTCTGCTGTAGAACAATACGAAACAATTAGAGGTATACATATATCCCCTTCTCTTGAGCCTCCCTCCCATTCCACCCCTCGACATCATCAGAGAGCACCAGGCTGAGTGGTGCTGTTTAGCAGCTTCAGTAGCTATCTGTTTTACACATGGCAGTATGTATATGTCAGTGCTACTCTCTTAATCTGTCCCACCTTCTCCTTCCCGTACTGTGTCCACAAGTCCATTCTCTACATCTGTGTTTCTATTTCTGCCCTGAAAATAGATTCATAAGTACCATTTTTCTAGATTCCATATATATGTGTTAATATATATTTGTTTTTTCTCTTTTTGACTTTTTATGACATACTCTAGGTTCATTTAAATCATAACAATGACACAGTTTCATTCATTTCTATAGCTGAGTAATATTCTATTGTATATATGTACCAACACTTCTTTATCCATTCATTTGTTGATGGACATTTAGGTTGCTGCCATGTACTGGCTATTGTAAATATTGCTGCAATGAACATGTGTATTTTTGAATTATGTTTTTCTTTGTGTATATGCCCAGTAGCAGGACTGCTGGGTCATAGGTTGGTTTTAATTTTAGTTTCTTAAGTAATCTCCATACTATTCTCCATAGTGGCTATGTCAATTTACATTCCCAACAGAGTAAGAGAGTTCCCTTTGCTACACATCCTCTCCAGCATTTTTGTTTTTAGCTTTTTTTGATGATGGCCATTCTAATCGGTATGAAGTGATACCTCATTGTAGTTTTGATTTACATATCTCCAATAATGAGCAAAATTGAACATCTTTTCATGTGTTTGTTGGCAATCTGTATATCTTCTTTGGGGAAATGTCTGTTTAGTTCTTCAGCCAATTTTTTGATTGGGTTGTTTTTGTGATATTGAAGTGCATGAGCCACTTGTATATTTTGAAGATTAATCCTTTGTCACTTGCTTTGTTTGCAATTATTTTTTGGCATTCTGGTGGTTGTCTTTTCATCTTGTTTATAGTTTTTATAGATTTTATGTTTAATTAGTTCCCATTTCTTTATTTTTTCTATTTCCGTTACCTTAGAAAGTGGGTCAGAGGATCTTGCTGTGATTTATGTCACAGACTGTTCTGCCTATGTTTTCCTCTAAGAGTTTTATAGGGTCTGGCCTTACATTTAGGTATTTAATCCATTCTAAGTTTATTGTATATGGTATTAGGAAGTATTCTAATTTCATTCTTTAACATGTAGCTGTCCAGTTTTCCCAGCACTGCTTATTGAAAATGCTATGTTTTATCCATTATATATTTTTGCCTCCTTTGTCAAAGACAGGGCTTCCCTGATAGCTTAGTTGGTAAAGAATCTACCTAGATATTTACCCAAGATAAAAATATTATGTGCAAAGATATACACAAAGACAAATGTAATGCCCATAAGTTGGGGAAAATCCAAATGTCTATCATGTGAATGGGTAAATAAACTGTAGTATATTTATAGTACCCAAACAATGGGATACCATTCAACATTTAAAAGTAATAGAGAATTGACAATTGCATGAATCCGGGCTTCGCTGGTGGCTCAGATGGTAAAGAATCCTCCTGTAATGTGGGAAACCTGAGTTCGATCCCTGGGTTTAGAAGATCCCCTGGAAAAGGGAACAGCTATTTACCAGTATTCTGGCCTGGAGAATTACATGAATGGGGAGCCTGGCCAGTTCCAGTCCATGGGTTTGCAAAGAGTCAGATGTGACTGAGCAACTTTCACTAACTAAACTAACATGAATCTGAAAATATTTTTTTGAGTGAGTGAGTGAATGCAGATGAAAGAATGTTATTATCAATAGTACATGATTCCATGTATATAAAACTCTGAAAAAAAAAAAAAAGCAACCTATGATGAGAGAGAGCTCATCAGTTGTTGCCTGGATATGAACAGAAGAACTGAGATTTGGGAAGGGATTACCAAGGAGTATAAAGAAACTCTTGTGGGTCATGTAGAAGCCCATTATTTTGTTTTCACTATGTTTTTGTTTTGTTTTTTTTTTTTGTATACACATGGCAAAAGTTATCAAATTGTATTATTTAAATAAATATGGTTTTAATTTTGTGCCAATTTTACCTCAAGAAAACTTTAGAGGAAAAAAGGACAAGATTCAGCACAAAGAAATGAATTTATACACAGGTAAGTTTGTCTTGATTATGCATTGGCATTTCCTCTCCATCTTTAAAATGGAAAAAATAGTGGTTCTGACTTGCTTATGCGGTTGCTTAAGATCAGACAGAATTATATCTATATGCTCTTTTAAAAAGTGTTACATAGCTATGAATCATTATTATAAAGGATCTGGTTAGATTTGAGCAGTACGGTTATGATGCACTGCATTTACATTTGTGTGTGTGTGCATGTGTGTCCCACTGGCAGAATTCTGGCTATGTTCCCCCGAAGGTTCTGATCCCTTCTTTGCAGGTGCTTTGCTTTAGTGAGAAGTGGAAAAAGGATAAATGGAAGGATCCTAGCAGCTAGCATTTTCTTCGGTACACGAGATAAGCAAATGAGAAAAACATGATTGGATTGGCATGTGGGAGTTTCCAGGTGGTGCAGCTGATAAAGAATCTGCCTCTCAATGCAGGAGATGTAAGAGACGCAGGTTCAATCCCTGGATCAGGAAGATCCCCTGGAGAAGGAAATGGCAACCTGCTCCAGAATTCTTGCCTGGGAAATCCCATAGACAGAGGAGTCTGGCTGGCTTTGGTCCATGGGATCACAGAGTCAGACACAACTGAGCACAAAACAAACATCATCAATAAATGTTTAAAAGGGTGGCTGCCTGAGCAAGGTGGATGGCTATGTGGTAGATGTAGCACAGCAGCAAGGTACCCCAGACTTGACTTTTTTGACCAACTCCTTCATTTCTCAAGTCCCAGTTTCCTTCAGCTTGCATGTGGATGGAGGATGAGTGTCTCCAAATTTCTAAATTGTTGTGTGTAAGGATTCCAAGTCAGGGTTTACTTTCCTGGAGCTGCAGAAGATGGCTGCAAGAAAAATGAAGGAATATGTTTCCAGCTTTTACTATGGTTTGCATACAATGATTATCTTTTATTTTATTTGGAAGTTGAATTCCAATACTGATTGGAAAAAAAAATGTTTGTTTCCCTCAAGAACTCTGCTTCTTAGCTTCTCCAAAGGGAAAATATTTATTTAAGCTTTACAAAGACACAGACATACATATTTACACAAACATACATTAATGTCACCAATGTTTGTGGGTCTAAATGTCATCAGAGGAATGTTGGAAATGGGTAATTAAAAAATAGACAGGAATGGAGCAATAGCCATTATCAGAAGCATGTCCTTTCAGAAGCAGCTGAGTAGTTTAACAGAGTTGGAATTGATAGAACTCCTTATCTACATATCTATAGCAGTCTTATTTTTAGAAATTTTAGTAAGAACTAATAATCTTTCTAATATTCAGGCTTACTAAACTTTGTAAGGTTTACATGGAGATAGATCATAGCTGACAGTGACTGTCTATGTATTTTATATTCTGAGGTCAAAGAAATAGCCTTTTCTTTGAGGTAGATAAATTACCTCCAGATTTAGGAAAAGGTAGCATTCCTGCCAAACCTGTATAGCAGACTCCTTGCCCTCTAGTTTCTATGAATAGAATGAGGGCTGAAAGGTGAGGGTAGGCTTCGTAAAGGAGAAATGAGTTCATAAAATCATAGACGATTTCTTCCTCCTCCCCTCATCCTTCAACTTGTAGCCGTAGAATGGAATACACTTACTGTGCTCACTTCACATTTATGAGTGCTTCAAGATAAGACAGTGTGAAATTGGACACATTTGCATCTTATTCCTGGCCGGTTGTTCGCTGAGTCACCTTGGTCCTATCAGAACATGGAGAAAGAATTTAGGAAGAGGGCAGAATGAACTAACAATTTGGGAAAGGGCAAATATTGCTTACCAGAGTTAGCTGAGGAGCCAGATCCACATGTATTCTGTGGGTTTGAGTAAATTGAGAAAAGGAACTGAAGGCAGTGTTGGCTGTCTACCACCCTACCCCAATTAAGGACTGTCCAGGAGAACAAAGACAGATCAACATTGTATGGAATGCAATTGTCTGGCATTGGTTAAGGGAAGCACTCATATTTCTCCAGTATTATTTGTTATTTAGCCTATGGTTAACGTCTGCTAGGTCTTCAGTGATCAGAAAATGAGCTCTAAAATAGGGCAGAGAAATAGCCACTGTAAAAAGTAGGAGGTCAGACTCACTAATGTCCCCAGCAACAGAGTCAGCAGGGCCATAACCACAAACAGTAATACAGCTCTCCACACCTACCCATGGCTCTTTATCCATTTAAGAAAATCTCCCCACTGCTGCAGCCTCTATGACAATAAGAATGATGGTAGAAATAGAAGAAATAACTTGATTTTTTGCAAGTAACCTCATACATATAGACTGAGCTGAGTCAGGAGTTGTTGTTTGCTGTTTAGTCACTAAGTCATGTCTGACTCCCTGCAACCCGTAGACTGTAACCTGCCAGGCTCGTATGTCCATGGAATTCTCCAGACAAGAATACTGGAGTGAATTGCCATTTCTTCTCTAGGGGATTTTCCTGATCCAGGGATTGAACCCACATCTCCAGCATTGACAGGTGGAGTCTTTACCACTAAGCCACCAGGGAAGCCCTGGGTCAGTGGAGTTTTGATTATTCACAGTGGACTAAGACTTGAACCAGGAAGTAACTTTAAAAAATGTTGAGGCATAACTGGGAAACTATTAATCAGAAGCTTTAGATTCCCTATCTTCCTTCTTCATTAATGTAAAGGAATGAGAGGAGGTTGGGGCGCTTGGAGAGTAAAGTTATTATTCATGTTTACCAAATATATTATCTCAATGAATGCATTAAATCTAAATTATAAAATAAACCCAATTAGATAAGTTTCATACAAACAACACAGACTCAACATATCCTCAATTAAATGTATTCATTATCTTTCTCTAGTCTTCCTTCCATGTTCCATATTTCAGTAAGTTGTGATGCTGTCCATTTGGTGGATAGGTAAGAGATATTTTTCTGTTTGATTACTCTCTTAGTTAATTCTGGCTGTTGTAACAAAGTACCATTGATTGAGTGACTTATAAACAACATAAATTGATTTCTCTGAAGTTCTGGAGGCTAGAAGTGTGAGATCTGGTGGGAACCTACTTTCCAGTTGGCATATGGCTGTCTTCTCACTGTTACCTCACAGAACAGGGAAAACTCCTTGGGGGTCTCTTTGATAAGGGCACTAATCCCATTCTTGAGGGCTCCCCCTCACAACCTAATCATATCCCCAAAGCCCCACCCTTTAACACAATCATATTGGGGATTAGGACTTCAACATCAGAATTTTGGGGGAGACAAAACCCTTCAGCTGATAAGCTGCTGCTGCTGCTAAGTCGCTTTCAGTCGTGTTCGACTCTGTGCGACCCCATAAACGGCAGACCACCAGGCTCCCCCATCCCTGGGATTCCCCAGGCAAGAACACTGGAGTAGGTTGCCATTTCCTTCTCCAATGCATGAAAGTGAAAAGTGAAAGTGAAGTTGCTCAGTTGTGTCCAACTCTTCACAACCCCATGGACTGCAGCCTACCAGGCTCCTCCGTCCATGGGATTTTCCAGGCATGAGTACTGGAGTGGGTTGCCATTGCCTTCTCCGACTGGTAAGCTACTGTCAGACAATTATCAATACATCTGACAGTTTTCCTCAACAACTTCCATGTCTACTTACTTCTTTTCACTCATTCTCCTCATCATTACCTTGGTTAAGGCCTGTCATTTCTCAGCTGCCATTATCTTAGGGCCTCATATCTTATAGCTCCCTGCCATGATGGTGAAAATAATTTTTTAAAGCATAAGGGGATTGCCCACCCTTGCCCACTGAAAGTTATCTCATCACTGCCCTCAATATGAGTTTTAAATGCATATGTAACTTCAAAGGTCTACTCACATGTGAACTTCAATAATAATTTACAAAGTCCTGCACAGTCCATTTATCACTTTGTTTCCCTTTCTTCCTGTCATTTCCATCATGCTTGAACATCTAGCTTAGGGGCTTAAAAACCATGTCCCAAAGAATGTTAGGCTTTTACAAAGTACTTTCAGAGACTATTGGATATGTGTGTGTGTATGTATGTATGTCTGTGTTGTGAGTTTTTCTTGAAGAATGCAGGAGCAACTGGGGGGAGAACCTCACTCCAAGACTGCTTGGAAACCTCATATTCAATCAGAGTAGCTATATAGGTGGGGAACAGGGAGAGGGTATATATTGGGTCTCCAAGTGCATGGTTCTTTAAGGAAAGAGTGTCATGGCTTAAGGACTGATCAAATAAAACAAAAACAACTTTCAGGACCACTACTCTGCCTTACTGATCGATGAACAGTTTCTTGGAAATACCATGCATTTTCTTTTTGAAGGTTCTCTTACTTTCCTATAATCTTGTTCTGGAAGATTCCTATACTTTCTTTCATTCTTATCACCTAGTCACCTAGGTAACTCCCACTCATGTTTCAACTGTCCAGAAGCCACATATTTCAGGAAGACTTCACTGAGTTTTCAAGATTAAATTCACTGTCTTTGTTTTTCTCTATATTTTCAGCACTCATCATGGTTGATTATAATTGTTATTTATCTGTGAAATTAAAGTGTTAAGTCAAGTTTGACTCTTTATGACCCCATGGGCTGTAGCCTGTCAGGCTCCTCTGTCCATGGAATGGAATTCTCCAGGCAAGAATACTGGAGTGGTTTGCCATTTCCTTCTTCAGGGGACTTCCAGACCCAGGATCAAACCCAGGTCTCCTGCGTTGCAGGCAGATTCTTTACTGTCTGAACCACCAGGAGAGCCCAATTTATCTGTGTTTTTTCCCAAATGGCAAACTCATGAAGCCATGCAATATGCTGGTTTCATCATAGCACTCAAAGGTCCTAAAGGAAACTGCCAACATCTATTTATCTTAAGATAGATAAACTCTTAAAAGGAAAGTTTAGATAGTCAAAGGGAGAAGATTCTACGCCATCAACTTTCCTCCAAATCTAAACTCAAATTTGACACTATTTTTGAAGAAATAAGTAGGTTAAAAACCCTGTTTCCTCCAAAAGTAGCCCTTATTTTTTCCCAGGAACTTCTTTTGCCTTTTTGTTTCACTGCCTATTTCAGTAGATTTTTCTCTATTTCTGCATTTGCGTCTTTAGGATTGCTGGCTGCTGTTTGTAAATATACTTTGCAAAAGAAAATCTTAAATGAATAAATCATGACATTCATTTGCTTGATGGAAAACACCTCAAAGCCCTATAAATAAAGGATGCTTATTTGTTTACTTAATTTATCTTATTCATATCTCTTTGAGAAAAAGATATGTTTCAATATTTTTAATAAAGTATCAGAGGTTTCACCTTAATTTAAAACCTTTTAAAATATTTTTCTTATATATTTCTGACATATGTAAGGAAGACCAATGAGCAGACTAGGATAATGTGATTTCAGTGACAACAGAGTAAAAATAAACCAGGATCACTGCAGAAGGGTTTGTTTTTGAATAGAAATCCATTTACACTGATCTGATCTGATGAAATTATGAACAATTAAAATGCATGCTTACTTGAATTGAAATGAAAGTTTATAAAACAGCTGAAATAAAGGAATACCAGGTGACCTTTTTTATGTTCTTGGAAAAAAAGAGAAACAGAAATGGTAGAATCATTATAGAAAACCATATGTAGTGAAATGATTTTGAATTCTTTCAAGTAAATAGGAGATGTACATTTCTGGGCATCTCATTAAAATGTTCCAATTCATTAAAATAAGCCCTTTGCATTTAAAGAAAAAGAGTGTGAATCAACAGAGGTATTGCTATTAGCTTTTCATGTCCTGTATTAGGGTTTTTCAATTTGCAGAGCCTGATAGATCAAAATATCTTCAGTAAAACAATCACCAGGCATAATCTCACTCACACATCTAGAGGTATATGACCTTGTACAGATTGCATTACTTCTCTGACATCTGCTTCTCTTCACGGACAAATGTAGGTGAAAATCTTTACCTTGTATGTTCCTAAGAGTTTTGAAAGCAGCGATGCTTGCAGTATACCACAGGCATGTGTGTATGTTCAGTTGCTCAGTTGTATCTGACTCTTTGTGACCCCAGGGACCAAAGCCCAGTTAACCTCCTCTGTCCATGGGATTCTCCAGGCAAGAATGCTAGAGTGGTTTGCCATTTCCTACTCCAGGGGATCTTCCCGACCTACAGATTGAACCTGAATGTCTCTGGCGTCTCCTGTGTTGGCAAGCAGTTTCTGTAGCACTGAGCCACCTTGGTAGCCCTATACCAAATATAGACCCTGACGTATAACATGTGCTCAGGGATTGACATTTTTCAAACTGATGTCACAAGTCAAGGAAATAGATACCCCAGTATTCTTTTCATGTTAAGACACTTTATGAATAATAACTGTGATGGAAAAATCTTGAATGAGTGAGAAGAGGGGTAAGAACTGTGCAAATGGTTATTTGTATATATGAGATATTCTTATTTCATAACCAGGAATGACTGAGGACTGCAAATGAGTAAAAGCACCCATAAACAGAGATTTCTAGTTGACAGGCTACCGATAAAACAGTTTTTATTCTAATATGATGAAGTAAGCTAAGCAAACATATGATTGAAGCTGCAGTGTAACAAAGAATGCAGAGTATACTTTTGAAGTAGAAAATGATATGTTTGTTTACAATAACTTTGACATATATATTATATGTAGATATGTGTATGCATATATCATGTACTATCAGGTACATATGTATGTATATAGAATATTTGTATATGTATATACGTATACATATGTATTTTTATCTATCTGAAATCCTTAGTATAGTACAAGGCCCATAGTTGAGAGTTAAATGAAGACATTGAATAATTATGTGGCAAAACAAAAAGTGAGAGAGACTTCAAGAATAATCATCCCAGTTGAAAACTGTAGGAATAGATAGGGGAAACATCTTAAGACCTAAGACTTGAAAATTTTAACATGCATGTAACACACACCACACGCATACCCAATAATGTTCGATACAAATACTAGGAAGACAGGTATCATAAAAGAAAGGAATAAGACAAAGACTTGCGTGTCATTTTGTCATTATTGTTGATTTCTCTGTTGAAATCAATAGAGCTGATTTATACAGCTGTTTAAACGCTTCTTTTTAAAAATTTCCCCTCGTCTTTAAGCTTCCTAGGACTCAAAAATAGTGCTCCTTTTCAATTGCAAAATTTTAGCTTTCTATTCTAAATCACATTTTATTTTTCCTTTACATCCTTAATCTCTCTCCTAGAATGTAGTCTTGAATTCCTGATAAATATGAGTAGCTCTCTACTTGCTACATTTGGATTAGTGTCATCTCTCATTATTCCTCTCTGAAGGTACCTGGGTTATCCTCTCCTCAACTTTTTTAACTTGTTTTTTCTCTTTCTTCATCAGTCTGTTTCTAATTATGGAAATTATGTAATTGTTTCTAATTGTGCATGTGTGTATTCAAATCCACTTCCAGATCTTCCATCAGTCTGGTTTTGTAGTTCATTTCCCCAGAAACAACTTGACAGACCAAGCAGATGGAGTCAAGTTCTTACTTCTGAAGTCACTTAATATTATTAATATAGTTTCTTTAGTTTTCAAATACACAGGGGCTTCATGGCATTGTAAAAAGAAAACTGATGTAAGATAGAACTAATTTCAAATACTACACAGTTCTACCCATTATTTTTCTGCTGCTGCTGCTGCTAAGTTGCTTCAGTCGTGTCCGACTAAGCGTCACCCCATAGAGGGCCAGCCCACCAGGCTCCTCCATCCCTTGGGATTCCCCAGGCAAGGACACTGGAGTGACTTGCCATTTCCTTCTCCAATGCATGAAAGTGAAAAGTGAAACTGAAGTCACTCAGTTGTGTCTGACTCAGGACCCCATAGACTGCAGCATACAAGGTCCTCCATCCATGGGATTTTCCAGGCAAGAGTACTGCAGAAGTAATTTAAAGCCTCTGGAACCTCAATTTTTGTCATTGGTAAATTCATAATAATGTCTCATTTTCATAGGATATTTTAGTATTCCCCAATTCAGGTATGACCTAAATCAAATCCCTTATGATTATAACAGTGGAAGTGAGAAATAGATTTAAGGGACTAGACCTGATAAAGTGCCTGATGAACTATGGATGGAGGTTCCTGACATTGTACAGGAGACAGGGATCAAGACCATCCCCATGGAAAAGAAATGGAAAAAAGCAAAATGGCTGCCTGGGGAGGCCTTACAAATAGCTGAGAAAAGAAGAGAAGTGAAAAGCAAAGGAGAAAAGGAAACATAAAGCATCTGAATGCAGAGTTCCAAAAGAAAGCCTTCTTCAGTGATCAATGCAAAGAAATAGAGGAAAACAACAGAATGGAAAAGACTAGAGATCTTTTCAAAAAAAAAAATTAGAGATACCGAGGGAACATTTCATGCAAAGATGGGCTCAATGAAGGACAGAAATGGTATGGACCTAACAAAAGCAGAATATATTAAGAAGAGGTGGCAAGAATACACAGAAGAACTGTACAAAAAAGATCTTCACGACCAAGGTAATCATGATGGTGTAATCATTCACCTAGAGCCAGACATCCTGGAATGTGAAGTCCAGGGGGCCTTAGAAAGCATCACTATGAACAAAGCTAGTGGAGGTGATAGAATTTCGGGTGAAGCTATTTCAAATCCTGAAAGATGATGCTGTGAAAGTGCTGCACTCAATATGTAAGCAAATTTGGAAAACTCAGCAGTGGCCACAGGACTGGAAAAGGTCAGTTTTCATTCCAATCCCAAAGAAGGCAATGCCAAAGAATGTGCAAACTACCACACACTTGCACTCGTCTCACACGCTAGTAAAGAAATGCTCAAAATTCTCCAAGCCAGGCTTCAGCAATATGTGAACTATGAACTTCCAGATGTTCAAGCTGGTTTTAGAAAAGGCAGAGGAACCAGAGATCAAATTGCCAATATCCACTGGATCATGGAAAAACCAAGCGAGTTCCAAAAAAACATCTGTTTCTGCTTTACTGACTATGCCAAAGCCTTTGACTGTGGGTCACAATAAACTGTGGAAAATTCTGAAAGAGATGGGAATACCAGACCACCTGACCTGCCTCCTGAGAAACCTAAATGCAGGTCAGAAAGCAATAATTTGAACTGGACATGGAACAACAGACTGGTTCCAAATAGGAAAAGGAGTACGTCGAGGCTGTATATTATCACCCTGCTTATTTAACTTATTTGCAGAGTACATCATGAGAAATGCTGGGCTGGAGGGAGCACAAGCTGGAATCAAGATTGCCGCAAGAAATATCAATAACCTCAGATATGCAGATGACACCACCCTTATGGCAGAAAGTGAAGAGGAACTAAAAAGCCTCTTGATGAAAGTAAAAGAGGAGAGTGAAAAACTTGGCTTAAAGCTCAGCATTCAGAAAACTATGATCATGGCATCTGGTCACATCACTTCATGAGAAATAGATGGGGAAGCAGTGGAAACAGTGGCAGACTTTATTTTTTTGGGCTCCAAAATGACTGCAGATGGTGACTGCAGCCATGAAATTAAAAGACGCTTACTCCTGGGAAGGAAAGTTATGACCAACCTAGATAGCATATTAAAAAGCAGAGACATTACTTTGCCAATAAAGGTCTGTCTAATCAAGGCTATGGTTTTTCCAGTAGTCATGTGTGGATGTGAGAGTTGGACTGTGAAGAAAGCTGAGCACCTAAGAATTGATGCTTTTGAACTGTGGTGTTGGAGAAGACTCTTGAGAGTCCCATGGACTGCAAGGAGATCCAACCAGTCCATTCTGAAGGAGATCAGCCCTGGGATTTCTTTGGAAGGACTGATGCTGAAGCTGAAACTGCTATACTTTGGCCACCTCATGCTAAGAGCTGACTAATTGGAAAAGACCCTGATTCTGGGAGGGATTTGGGGCAGGAGAAGGGGACAGCTGAGGATGAGATGGCTGGATGGCATCACCGACTTGATGGACATGAGTTTGAGTGAAACTCCGGGATATGGTGATGGACAGGGAGGCCTGGCGTGCTACGATTCATGGGATCGCAAAGAGTCGGACACGACTGAACGACTGAACTAAACTGAATATACATATAGGTATGTGATTTAGGTTGCTTTATGAATAATCAACACACAAACTTGTAAGTATGGCACTTATACATACATATTTATACATACAGTATTATAATTACTGTATTGACACAATTACATAAAGCAGTCAATTCAGCTCCTGAAATGAGAAATAGTACATGGTTATTATTTTCCTGATTTTTGTCATATATGAAGTAGTTCATATAAAAGTGCCTATCCAAGTATCCATGTGTTATGTTGAACCCTTCTTCCCATATTGGTTGTCACCTTTCTTCAAAAGACCTTTTTTAAAAAGTATGAATTGCTTCTCTGACTTCCTGTTACCTAACTTCCAGTTTTCGCATTGCATGTTAGCAATTATGTTAGATGGTGAGATGACAAAAGGAGAGAAGGCAAGCCCAGAATTAGCCAGAGTCAGGAATTATTAACAACTGAAAATGTTTAAAGAGGAATGGTATTTGCTCAAACATGGAAAAGGCATTAGGTCTAGAAAAAGTGGGAAAATTTGTTTGCTCTCTCAAAGTTCTTTTCACAGAAGGTAAAATTGAGAATCAGCTTAGAGTATTTGCAATTATTTTTTTCTAGCAAAATCATGATATTGCATCCCAATTTCCAGCAAGATACTGAGAGATTCCTTCTTATTTGTCTTATTTCAGGTGTGGTGTAAGTTGAGTATTTCAGTTTCAAAGAAACTAGCTTAAAGCAAGGCTTACCTTAAATGTGTGTGACAATTAAACCCGACATAATAGAAAACAAGTTAATCACATGCGTGGTGTTTACATTTCAAGAAGAGTAAACAATAAGATGGCTTTTTAGGGAAAGACGATTATAGTTTGCTTTGCTGTGCTCATTCAGTCTCTTTAGGGAATGCAGAAATTTGGTTTTCTTCTGCCTTATAACTTTTAGATGGCAGAAAGCCTACCAACCTGTCTTTATTCTGCTGCACTGTCTCCCAAATACTCCCTTGCCCTTGATGATATTAAGTATCAAGGACTTTTTGAATCCTTTAATATGGTTCTTAGCATCTACCCAGCTTCTGGCTAGCTCTAAAATATTGTTTATAGTTTCTGTTATAAGAGCCACGCAGGACCAAGAAATGATGAATATTATAATTTAGATAGTACAGAAGTGACACCCACAGACCTAATGACTTACATGATATTATCAGACCTTTTCTTCATTAATTGGGCAATGAATATTAATTTTCAACAGCATGCAAAATTACTGTGATTTATTTTATCCTCCTTTGTTAAAATCCAGGGCGGGTGGGGATGCCTGATTGCTATGTTTCATCATTTTGAAGCTATAAAAGTAGAGTGTAACTAGGACACACAGAAATGCTGAGTGTGTAAATGCAAGGACGGACAGGAGAGTCCGGGGATCCTCATCACTGTAAAGCGACATTGAGATTATAGAGGACGATTCTGCCTTCTGGCTTTGCCTAAAGTTACTGGATTTGAACTAGGTTACAGTCACAGTACAAGGGAAATAAATAATATGCCTCGGATTTTGTGAACGCATTTGCTTATTTCTGTGTGCAAGAAGTTGTTGCTTACCACAATATTGGAAGCAGATTCCTTTACTGCATCATTTCTACCCTCCGGATAGTGGTAATTTTTTATGACCTCAGAGAAAAGCTTCTTTATGATAGAACATTCAGAAAATAAAAAAAAAAAAAAAAAATCACAAATGGAATAAAAATCTGTTAAAAAAGTCAGGGATAGCCATTACTAAAATTTTGCATGCATAGTCATATTTGTCTCTTTTTATGTATATTCAGGATTATATTTGTATAATGTGTATCTTTTAAATTTTAGGAAGTTATTTCTGTTTGAGTACACATCCTTCTATAATATTTCTAAACACCTATATATTTCTCAGTAGGTGTATAGACCATGATTAAATCAATTCTTGTTTTTCATATGTATATTTGGTTTCTCACTTGAAGCAACTACAAAAAATTATTTGACCAATTTCCACATACACAAGCAACCTTAGATACATTTGTGGCATTATTACATAAACCTCCCTGTAATAAGTGATTAGGGGCACCAAAAGTAGAATCTGTGAATTACAGGCCTATGGATGGCTCTTAGACTTTAACACTCATTCTCAAATTTCCATCCAGAAAACTTGTGCAGTTACTCCTTCCGCCTGTAGTGTATGGATGTCCCCATTAACATACTGAAAGTGCACAGTGGAAAAAATAGTAAATAAAAATAATTAGTGAATAACAAATGTAAGACAGGAGTTGATTTTAAAAGATTTTTTAAATGAAAAATAAAATTTCCTAAAATTTAAAGAATATAGAATTCAAGCTTGAAATTGAGGAATAAAAATGGTTAGGGGATATTTCTGGAAAATACAAAGCTATTTGCTAATTAGGTGTAGTCCCTATGCTC
Organism: Bos taurus; assembly: GCF_002263795.3. NCBI lineage: Eukaryota > Metazoa > Chordata > Mammalia > Artiodactyla > Bovidae > Bos > Bos taurus. The sequence goes on from NC_037335.1 coordinate 31,878,275, forward strand.
TTGAAGACAAATCAATCAGCCTCACTTTTCCTTTTGCACGGTAAGAGAAGTTACTATAAAAGCAGAAACTATAAGAGGATTCCAACACAGTACAGTCCATATGTGTCTGCAAATTGCAGTGAGCACCCAGTAAAATCTTGAGGGGAATTATACTAAAGATAGAAGTTTTTAATGAACTGGGGAACTGAAAAGAGCACATAATTCTATCCAAGATGTTTCCTATAAGTTATACTTACATGGGAATTGGTATAAACAAGAGAACTTACACTCATTTTCTAAATCACGTATTTATAGGTGACCTGCAATCCTGTCATATATAAACTGTAAATCCAAGGTCCTTACTGTCTGAATTGTTCATAGGTATGTATTAATTAAATTTTCATACAGGAGCAATTTATCCTTTGGAAGGGACAGAAAAGCTAATTTTGCTAATAGTTACAATCCCTGGTGGTTCAGATGGTTAAGAATCTACCAGCACTGCAGGTGGATCAGATGGTTAAGAATCTACCTGCACTGCAGGTAGACCTGGGTTCAGTCCCTGGGTTAGGAAGATTCCCTGGAAAAGGAAATGGCAACCCACTCCTGTATGCTTGCCTGGAGAATCCCATGGACAGAGGAGCCTGGCGCACTACAGTCTGTGGGCTGGCAAAAAGTCGGACATGACTGAGCAGCTAACACTTTCACTTCACAATGTAAACTTAGAACAATTACCACATATGTTTCTATTTTACTTTAGGTGGTAAATCATAAAGGAATGTGACAATCTGCATGTGTAAATTCAGTTGAATCAACAGTGCTTTATGGAGTGTCTCTAACTTGATAGCACAACTGACTTGGTAGTTAGATTATAGAGGAGGGGAGTGGTGTAGGATAGAATTTTATGTAGCATAACAGAGAAGGACTTTAAGAATAATTACCTGGACAATATGGCACTGTCTTTTACAGTGGTCACTTACTGATAGGACTGTATTTGTTCAAATTGCCAATCCATTTCTTCATTCCATTTCAGAGCTCTCGTTAGCTACTACTCATTGAGATTTTTCTTTATGTGCTCATTTCCAAAGGGGTAATGGCTGCAACATCAGCAGAATAGGCAGATATGGCAATCCAGACCTCTTAGAAACAGATGAGCTTATCTATCTTAGAGAGACTTCTTTTATATGCTCTATTCTGGCAATGATCTTTTAGTATTTAATATAATGTGCTAAATACAAGTTTAAGATTTTAAAAAATATATATACATACATTAAATAACATCTTTATTAAATATTATATGCCAGGCCTTTTGCTGTGTCCTACACAAATGTCAAGATTAACAGGAGAAATATCAATAACCTCAGATGTGCGGATGACACCACCCTTGTGGCAGAAAGTGAAGAAGAACTAAAGAGCCTCTTGATGAAAGTGAAAGAGGAGAGTGAAAAAGTTGGCTTAAAGCTCAACATTCAGAAAACAAAGATCATGGCATCCAGTCCCATCCCTTCATGGCAAATAGATGGGAAACAGTGGAAACAATGGCAGACTTTTTCTTTTGTGGGGGGCAGGGGGGCTCCAAAATCACTGTAGATGGTGACTGCAGCCATGAAATTAAAAGATGCTTACTCCTTGGAAGAAAAATTATGACCAACCTAGACAGCATATTAAAAAGCAGAGACATTACTTTTGCCAACAAAGGTCTGTCTAGTCAAGGCTATGGTTTTTCCAGTAGTCATGTATGGATGTGAGAGTTGGACTGTGAAGAAGGCTGAGCGCCGAAGAATTGATGCTTTTGAACTGTGGTGTTGAGAAGACTTTTGAGAGTCCCTTGGACTGCAAGGAGATCAGACCAGTCCATCCTAAAGGACATCAATCCTGAATATCCATTGGAAGGACTGATGCTGAAGCCGAAACTCCAATAATTTGGCCACCTGATGTGAAGAGCTGACTCATTTGAAAAGACCCTGATGCTGGGAAAGATTGAAGGTGGGAGGAGAAGGGGACAACAGAGGATAATATGGTTGAGTGGCATCACTGACTCAATGGGCATGAGTTTGAGTAAACTCGGGAAGTTGGTGGTGGACAGGGAAGCCTGGAGCGCTGCAGCCCATAGGGTCACAAAGACTCGGACACGACTGAGCAACTGAGCTGCACTGAACACATGTGTCATCTCTGTATTTTTAATTTCATTGGTAAGAAAATAATTGCACCTAACATTTATATCACACAATATCACAGTCAAACATCCAAGAACTTTATATATCATGTCTTATTTAATCCTTACAGGGTTAAATATTTTAAGGTAAATACTAGTATTATCCTTCTTTTTCATTAAGAAACTGAGGGGCAGGTAGGCCCAGTATTACAAACGTACAATGTGGTGTGCTTGGAATTCCTTCTGAAACAGCCTGAACTGAGTCATAGCTACAAGCCCTACATATAGATCTTTGTTAATCAAACTATGATTTTGTTTTCACTGCTCTGACTGGTTAAAAAAAAAAAAAACTACATTGGGGGGAAAATTCACATAATGATAAAGAACTGTATGGTAGCACACTGAGCTTTGATTCCAATCTTGCTATCATTTTCATTTTCCTATCTTAATTTTTGCTTGCCATTTTTTTTAATTAAAAAAAAACTCTACTTTTATTGTTCGAATTCTATATATGTCTTCAAGTTTTTCACTGTTTAATTCATTTTGGGAGGAGGTGGCATAAATAAGGAAATTTAGAAAATCCCATTGATTCCACCAACAACTTTACTGCCTTGTTAGGTAGGTTTTTGTGAATTCTGGGGTTAAAAGACACAAAATGTTTTGGTCAAGATCACATAGCTTCTCACTGCCTAACTAGGCTATGGTTCCTTAAACCCATTCCCTTTCATTCAACATTCATTCAACAGATATTTATTGATCACAAATGTTAATTCTTTTTCTGGGATTCCATGCTGCCTTTTGTTCACCAAAGCAAGTTTGTAATATTGGTGTCCCTCAGATCTTTGTACTAACTGTGCATTAATAAGAGCATAGCAGATGGTTTGGGTGCTAATCTTTAGTGGTAACTGTGGTGGCTGTAACAGAGGATTCTGTGCTATAGGCATGCTCCACAGGCCTGTGTGCAGAGCTCTAACCTTAAGAAAGCACTGGTGAATATTATGTATGACCAAATGCAGTGTAGGTATCTACTGTCCAATATAGTAGAAACAGGTCACATGTGTGGTTACTGAGAACTTGACACATGGCTGGTACTAATTGGAATGTGCTGTATTTGTAAATTCCATGTCAGATTTTGAAGACACAGTAAGAAAAACAATGTAAACATTTAATTAGTGATTTTTATGTTGACTGTAGTATTTTTGTTAAATGAAACATTAAAATTAATTATAAATTCATTAAAATTAAAGCAAAATTTAGCTGTTTATTTTTACCCTTTTAAATGTATGTACTAAAGTTTTATGTGGCTCTCATGTTGGGCAGCACTGATTTAGAGCATAAAAATAACTTATTGTAACTTTCACTTTCTATTTCTCTCGTATTTGATTCAAACAAAAGAAATCATAGAATAGATAATTGCAGTCTGAAAACTCATCCATTTTACAATACTCTAATGAATTTCTTAGCTTCTCTTAGGTTTACATTTTTTATTATTTATTAGTTGGAGCTGTTTATATATTTTGGATATTAATCCATTACATATTATGCCATTTGCAAACATTTCTGCCAATTATAGCATAAATTCTTAACTCTTTAATACGTTAGAAGTCTCATAATTTATAAAGAAGATTTTCATTTTTTCTGCAGTTAAACTTGTCATTCTTTTTCTCTATGACATCTTGGCTATATGTGGTTTAGGAAATAGTGTCCTCATACCAAAATTACAATTTTTTTCTATTTTTCTTTTAATGTTCTTTTATTCATTTGACATTTAGCTTTTTAACCACCTAAAATTTAAATTTTCATATTTTCATGTAAGCCTCTCACCTACTTTTAAAATTCTTACTTTTGTATGGGTAAAAAAATATTCTAATGTTATAAATTGAAAAGCCTATCTTTCCCATTTTTATTTTTAATGCAATCTTTATCATATGATACATTCCTATATAGCCATGGGTTTGTCTTTGGATTATTAATTATTTTGAATCAGTTCTTGCAATGGACTGATTGGATCTTCATCCAGTCCTCTCCATTTATATGTTGAAACTTTAAGACTACTCTGATATTATTTGGAGGAAGGGCCTGTGGGAAGTAATTAGGTCATGAGAGTGGAGTCCTCATGAATAACATTACTAGCCTTAGAAGAGGCTAGACATGTAGCTAGCCTTCTTTCTGCCATATCAGGATATAAGTGGAGGTAGGAGGTGTGGTGTTGAAGATTCTTGAGAGTCCCTTGAACTATAAGGAGATCCAACCAGTCCATCCTAAAGGAGATCAGTCCTGAGTGTTCATTGGAAGGACTGATGCTGAAGCTGAAACTCCAATCCTTTGGCTACCTGTTGCGAAAAGCTGACTCATTAGAAAAGACCCTGGTGCTGGGAAAGATTGAAGGCAGGAGGAAAAGGGGACAACAGAGGGTGGGATGGTTGGATGGCATCATTGGCTCAATGGACATGAGTTTGACTAAACTCCGGGAGTTGGTGATAGACAGGGAGGCCTGGCGTGCTGCAGTCCATGGGGTCGCAAAGAGTTGGACACAACTGAGAGACTGAACTGATTGAAGTGAGGCAGGGTGCGGACCTGAAAAGAGTCCTCAGCAGAACCTAACCAGGCAGGCTCTCTGATCTTAGAGTTCCAGTTTTCAGAACTGTGAGAAATGAATGTTTGTTGTTTAAACCACCCAGGTCTATGGTAAATTGCTATAGTACCTCAGAGTAACTAAGACAGTTATTATTTTTTTATTCCTATGCTATATTTTATTCTTTCAATTTCTCTTGACTTTTACTTTTTATCCTGCTGTGACCAGTCTTTCCTCATTCTTCTTCTTTTAAAATGTATGCTTTCCTCCCCACTAGTCTCTCCCTTCCAGAAGAACTTTGTAATCTGGAGGTCAAGATGCATAAACCATATTACTTATTATTTCAATTACTTTTGATTTATTAAAAGAACTGGCATTGTAAAAATATTGAGTCTTTCCATGTAGAATATAGATTCCCTTATAGAATCCCTTTTCTCACATGAATTTCTTTTTATTAAATGTCTGTACTGATTTTATGTTAATTCCTATATATTTTGAAGCTTAAATTGATATTATAATTTTCCATTACCTTTAATTGGGCATTACTGTTATTTAGGGAGCTGTTGATTTTCTAATTTTTCATTTATCCTTCCAAGTATGTTTGTAGCTTTTTGCTTCCATATTGTATTAACTAGGACATTTAGCATACTGCTATAAAGTTGTATATTTATGGTCATCTTTGAGTTGTTCTTGGCATTTGAATATTTTCACCTTTAGGGATCATTCTTTTGGAGTTTTAGTCCCTGTGCCTTATTAGAGAAGCCTCATTCTTTTTCTATACTTTTACATTCTGGTAGTGTACAGCAACAAAGAAGATTTAAAAAAAAGTTTATTTCATTGGTAAAAAAAAGACAAGAGTTTTTATTTTGTTTTAAGTAAATTTATTTATTTTTAGAGAATATATCTAACACCCTACATCTTCTATCATTAAACTCAAACTTTTCCTTCAAAATGTATCACAAATAAGCCTTTGCAACCCTCCCATAATGAAAACAATTCCATTCTACTGTGCTCCTGTAGAAGTTTGTATATAATTCTTACAGATATATATTATATATAATTCTTACATATATTTACTGTAATAGTTCCAAATCTATTAGGAGTCATTGTTCAAGTAGTTATATATCCAATAGCTACATGAAAGTGAAAGTGTTAATTTCAGTCGTGTCTGACTCTGAAACCCCATGGACTTGTAGCTCACCAGGCTCCTCTGTCCGTAGAATTCTCCAGGCAAGAATACTGGAGTGGATTGCCATTCCCTTCTCCAGGGAATCCTCCTGGCCCAGGGATTGAACCCAAGTCTCTGGCATTGCAGGCAGATTCTTTACCATGTTAAAGCTGAATATGCAGCTATTTATATTTAATTATTTGGGCTTCCCTGGTGGCTCAGCTGTAAAGAATCCACCTGAAATGCAGGAGATGTGGGTTCAGTCCCTGGGTCAGAAGATCCCCTAGAGAAGGAAATGGCAACCCATACCAGTATGCTTGCCTGGGAAATCCCATTGACAGAGGAGCCTGGTGGGCTTTAGTCCATGGGGTTCCAAAAGAGTCAGACACAGCTTAGTGACTAAACAGCATCAAATATTTAATTACGTATCACCACTTATTGCTTCATATGGGGCTTCCCAGGTGGCTCAGTGGCAGAGAATCAACCTGCCAAGCAGGAGACACAGGTTCGATCCCTAGGTCAGGAAGACATGCTGGAGGAGGAAAGGGCAACCCACTCTGATAGTTTTGCCTTTAAAATTCCGTGGATAGAAGAGCCTGGCTACAGTCCATGGGGTCACAAAGAGTTAGACACGACTGAGCATAGAAGTAGCAACATTGCCTCGTAGAGTTAAAGACTGGTATAAGTTGTACTGTGTAAAGCCAAAAAAGTTTCTTGGAAGACTCAGGGTTCTTGAACATTCTATAGCTTCTCTTTTTTCTTGCACGCTCCTCCAGTGCTATCATTCTATATGTCTATACCTGTTTTCTTAAAACTAAAAAAAGGTTTAGACAAACATGTTTTTTATCTCCATTAACATGAATATAGTGATTTTGAAGTTTCCCCCTCTTCCACACGATGTAGAGAATTCACATTTTTGTGACACCCTTTCCCAAAGCCTATGCAATTTCATGCCTTCTGCATCTAAGTCACATAATAAGTGGTAATAAAAAGTTTTTAATTCTTGCGTTGGGCTTTTAAATTTTGACTTCTTAGTACACGGTCAGACTTATCACAGTTTAGTAGTAGAAAACATAATATTACTTCCCAAAATATAAATGCTAACAACTGTTTAATGCAAGACAATGTACTGAAACTTTATTTATGTATCTGGTGATGTTTTTAATAACCTGTAGAAAAAGAGTTGATATGCTAAATAAATGTTTTCATAAGGACAGGTATAAAACACATCAAAATATATATTTTAAAAAGGTAATTTTTAAAAATAAAATCCAGAAGATTGTGGACTCATTAAGCATAAAAATGGTTTATTTATGCATCATTCTTCCTTTAGTTGATTAGTAGGAGAACATTTTAGTAGACTTCATTCCTAAATAGAATCTTGTTTATTTTAGAGACATGAAATTTTCTCTTTCCTTCCCACATGTTCTTTGTTAATTGTATCATTTAAAAACTATTTAGAGTCTATGCCTCTTCCTCATAGAATTATAAGAAGCTCAGTTCAGTTCAGTCACTCAGTCGTGTCTAACTCTTTGCGACCCTATGAACTGCAGCACTCCAGGCCTCCCTGTCCATCACCAACTCCCGGAGTTCACTCAGACTCACGTCCATCGAGTCAGTGATGCCATCCAGCCATCTCATCCTCTGTCGTCCCCTTCTCCTCCTGCCCCAAATCCCTCCCAGCATCAGAGTCTTTTCCAATGAGTCAACTCTTCGCATGAGTTGTTCACAGTGTAGAAAAGTATAGTTGTAATAGATTTTAGAAATTGCCCAGTGTACCTCAACTAACATGTTTTCATATTGTTGCATTTGTTGATAATATTTTATCACAATTTGATGAATACTATATTACCGTTTCATTTATTATAGGTGATATTTATATATTTAATATTTTTATTATAAAATGATAAATATGAAAAATAAGTATATGTCAATATGTTTTACTTATCATTATTGGATCATTTTATATCTCTGTGTTTCATATATATTCAACATTTATTTGTCTTAATCCATCATTCAAGGCTCATCATTTTCTTAACCAGCTAATTAAAAAAAAAAATTAATATCCCTTTTTTCTGCTTCTCATGACAAGACCCTGTAATATGTTTCTATATTGTCAATTTGATCCATTAGTTACTGGCTTAAAATATTCTGTGATGTCAGATCATCTTAAATATGTAAGGTCCTTCCTAAGTTGTCCCTTCTTCCATGCCTGGTTTTATCTCTTGCCATTCTAATACATATCATATAGATCTGCTGTTAGGAACTAAATTGTAATTTCACCAGCTACCTCCTGTTCACCCCCTGCTGAGACTTTTCATGTGCTATTTTCTGTCTGTAATGCCTTTAAATCTCTATTCTCTTCACTTTTATAATTCCTAATTGACCTTCAAAATTTTTCTCAAGTATATTACTCTGGGGGATGTTTTTAAAAATGCACCCCAAACCTAAGACTACATTAATTGCTCTTTTTTGTGTGTGCTTTTATAAGGTTCTACATAAAACTTGATCAAATTCCTCGTTACTATGCATTATAATTTTATACTAGCTTGTGTTCATCTCCCATGAGACTGACATTAGGGATCCCTTCAGCTGATTAACTCCTACTCCTCTGTATTATAATATTAACAGTCAACTCTACACACCAGCTTACTAAAGTTGTATATTATCGTGTGTGTGTGCATATGTATGTAATCTCTCAAAGATTATAAGCTTTCTGAAGAATTTCTCTGAGTTTGTTTCTCCTATATCTTTGGAAATATATAGCTCAATGTTGAAGTATACCAGGAGTAAGGACCAAGTTTTAAAACAGTGTTCGGCAGTGGAATGAGCAAAGAGAAGTAGGTTTAAATCACGGATTTGTCAGTATTTAACTGTTTCAAATTGCGTATTTCATTTAAACTCTGAGTTTTAGTTTCCACATCCATCAATAGCCATAATGTCGTTTGCTTCATGAGAGCCTTTGTCACTTTAACTGAATTAATGTTTATAAAATGTTGAGTGCAGTGTGGACGGTGGTTTAGTCGCTAAGTCATGTCCAACTCTTGCTATCCCATGGACTATACCCCGCAAGGCTCCTATGTCCCTAGTATTTTCCGGGCAAGAATACTGGAGTAGGTTGCCCATTTCCTTCTCCAGGGGATCTTCTGGACCCAGAGATTGAACCGGGTCTCCTGCACTGCAGGCAGATTCTTTACTGATTGAGCTACCAAGGAAGCCATATTTATCTAACTTGGATCTTGTGAACTTCAAACTGTTCAGATATAGATAGATTAATAGTCCCATTTTGTGCATAAAATTTGAAGTGCTGAGAATCTTTTTTATGGGTGCTGTATTGTTGGTGGTTCCTTTGGTATCTCTGATTTTCTTGAAGAGATCCCTAGTCTTTCGCATTCTGTTGTTTTCCTCTATTTCTTTGCATTGATCGCTGAAGAAGGCTTTCTTATCTCTTCTTGCTATTCTGTGGAACTCTGCATTCAGATGTTTATATCTTTCCTTTTCTCCTTTGCTTTTCGCTTCTCTTCTTTTCACAGCTATTTGTAAGGCCTCCCCAGACAGCCATTTTGCTTTTTTGCATTTCTTTTCCATGGGGATGGTCTTGATCCCTGTCTCCTGTACAGTGTCACGAACCTCTGTCCATAGTTCAACAGGCACTCTGTCTATCAGATCTAGGCCCTTAAATCTATTTCTCACTTCCACTGTATAATCATAAGGGATTTGATTTAGGTCATACCTGAATGGTCTAGTGGTTTTCCCTACTTTCTTCAATTTCAGTCTGAATTTGGCAATAAGGAGTTCATGGTCTGAGCCACAGTCAGCTCCCGGTCTTGTTTTTGCTGACTGTAAAAGCTTTTCCATCTTTGGCTGCAAAGAATATAATCAATCTGATTTCGGTGTTGACCATCTGGTGATGTCCATGTGTAGAGTCTTCTCTTGTGTTGTTGGAAGAGGGTGTGGACCTAACAGAAGAATGAAATGGTATGGACCTAACAGAAGCAGAAGATATTAAGAAGAGATGGCTAGAATACACAGAAGAACTGTACAAAAAAGATCTTCATGACCAAGATAATCACAATGGTGTGATCACTGACCTAGAGCCAGATATCCTGGAATGTGAGGTGAAGTGGGCCTTAGAAAGCATCACTAGGAACAAAGCTAGTGGAGGTGATGGAATTCCAGTTGAGCTATTCCAAATCCTGAAAGATGATGCTCTGAAAGTGCTGCACTCAATATGCCAGCAAATTTGGAAAACTCAGCAGTGGCCACAGGACTGGAAAAGGTCAGTTTTCATTCCAATCCCAAAGAAAGGCAATGCCAAAGAATGCTCAAACTACCGCACACTTGCACTCTCACACGCTAGAAAAGTAATGCTCAAAATTCTCCAAGCCAGGCTTCAGCAATACGTGAACTGTGAACTTCCTGATTTCAAGCTGGTTTTAGAAAAGGCAGAGGAACCAGAGATCAAAGTGCCAACATCCGCTGGATGATGGAAAAAGCAGAGAGTTCCAGAAAAACATCTATTTCTGCTTTATTGACTATGCCAAAGCCTTTGACTGTGTGGATTACAATAAACTGTGGAAAATTCTGAAAGAGATGGAAATACCAGACCACCTGATCTGCCTCTTGAGAAATTTGTATGCAGGTCAGGAAGCAACAGTTAGAACTGGACATGGAACAACAGACTGGTTCCAAATAGGAAAAGGAGTTCGTCAAGGCTGTATATTGTCACCCTGTTTATTTAACTTATATGCAGAGTACATCATGAGAAATGCTGGACTGGAAGACACACAAACTGGAATCAAGATTGCCAGGAGAAATATCAATATGCAGATGACACCACCCTTATGGCAGAAAGTAAAGAGGAACTCAAAAGCCTGTTGATGAAAGTGAAAGTGGAGAGTGAAAAAGTTGGCTTAAAGCTCAACATTCAGAAAACAAAGATCATGGCATTTGTTCCCATCAGTTCATGGGAAATAGATGGGGAAACAGTGGAAACAATGACAGACTTTGTTTTTCTGAGTTCCAAAATCACTACAGATGGTGACTGCAGCCATGAAATTAAAAGACGCTTACTCCTTGGAAGGAAAGTTATGACCAACCTAGAGGGCATATTCAAAGCAGAGACATTACTTTGCCAACAAAGGTCCGTCTAGTCAAGGCTGTGGTTTTTCCTGTGGTCATGTATGGATGTGAGAGTTGGACTGTGAAGAAGGCTGAGCGCCGAAGAATTGATGCTTTTGAACTGTGGTGTTGGAGAAGACTTTTGAGAGTCCCTTGGACTACAAGGAGATCCAACCAGTCCATTCTGAAGGAGATTAGCCCTGAGATTTCTTTGGAAGGACTGATGCTAAAGCTGAAACTCCAGTACTTTGGCCACCTCATGTGAAGAGTTGACTCATTGGAAAAGACTATGATGCTGGGAGGGATTGGCAGCAGGAGGAGAAGGGGATGACAGAGGATGAGATGGCTGGATGGCATCACTGACTCGATGGACGTGAGTCTCAGTGAACCCTGGGAGTTGGTGATGGACAGGGAGGCCTGGCGTGCTGCGATTCATGGGGTCGCAAAGAGTTGGACATGACTGAGCGACTGAATTGAACTGAACATAATTTTAACTGAACATAATTTTAACATAAATTTTAACACAATTTTAACTGGTAGAAAGTAATATCTACTATTCTTTGTTAGTATCCTGTAACCTTACTATTGAGATGTACAATAGTAGTTGCTCAAAATATTTTTGTAAATATTACCCTTATAATGTAAAAGCTTATTTATATTATGTAATAATTCCACCCAGATATTCATAATTAATGGTATATCATCAATGCTGACCAAAACATCTAAAATAAGTAAATTTGGAATTAACACAAATTTGATCAGAATTTAGAGAAAAAACAATAAGGCCAAACCACACTAACAAAAATATGTTAATTTAGGACACATATTTCTTTTTTTTTAATTTAATTTAATTTTATATTTTAACTTTACAATATTGTATTGGTTTTGCCATATATCAACTTGAATCCGCCACAGGTATACACACATGTTCCCCATCCTGAACCCCCCTTCCTTCTCCCTCCCCGTACCATCCCTCTGGGTCGTCCCAGTGCACCAGCCCCAAGCATCCAATATAGTGGGACATATATTTCTAAATGTTAAAGATAATACTAGAAAACTTTTTGAAAAGTCAAAAGTTATTTTGTACTTTTAAGTTTGCAAAAATAAACCTATATTCAAATATAAATCATGGGAAAATCGAATATTTGCAATATGCAAAATTGATGCTGCCATAATGTACTACTTAGCAATCTTATTTTTTGTGTTAGAGCACAAAGCTCTTGATAATTGAAAAAAAATAAAAAGGAAAAATTTACTCATTAATTTCCTACAAATTTATGTATTCTAGGAACATATTTCCCCTACTTATATATTAATATGAGGGAATAAGTCTTGAATTGTGTTTTGATTTTACGTAAATAGCATAACTTTTTCCATGCCTTTTTAATTTCCAGAACACAGTAGACATTCAGTGTAATATAGCTAATCTAATTAGTATTAAATTCTAGGAAAGAAAAATTTAATACTGAAGTTTTGATCTTGTTTTAAGTCAAAACTTCAGATCTCTATGAGCACCTTCTGAACTTTGTAACCTGGTATGAGTATTATCATTTCTCAGGAAACATTTTGGGTGTTGTCATTCAGTCGCCAAGTCGTCTCCAACTCTTTGAGAGCCCATGGGTTGCAGAATGACAGGCCTCCCTGTCCCTCACCAAATCTCAGACTGTGCCCAAGTTCATGTCCATTGAATTGGTAATCCCATTCAGCCATCTCATCCTCTGTTGTACCTCTCTCTTAGGTTTCGCAGGAGGCAGGTAAGGTGGTCTGGTATTCCCATCTCTTAAGAACTTTCCACAGTTTGTTGTGATCCACATAGTCAAAGGCTTTAGCATAGTCAGTGAAACGGAGGTAGATATTTTTCTGAAATTCCCTTGCTTTCTCTGTGATCCAGTGAGTGTTGGCAATTTGATCTCTGGTTCCTCTACCTTGTCAAAACCCAGATTGAACTGTTCTCAGCTCATGTACTGCTGAAGCCTCACTTGAAGGATTTTGAGCATAAACTTAATAGCATGGGAGATGAGTACAATTGTCCAATAGTTTGAGCATTCTTTCATACTGCCCTTCTTGGGAACTGGGATGAGGACTGATCTTTGCCAGTCCTGTGGCCACTGCTGGATTTCCCAAATTTACTGACATACTGAGTTCAGCACTTTAATAGCATAATCTTTTAAATAGCTCTGCTGGAATTCCATCACCTCCACTAGCTTTATTGATAGCAGTGCTTCCTAAGGCCCACTTGACTTCACACTCCAGAATGTCTGGCTCTGGGTGAGTGACCATACCATCATGATTATCTGTGTCATTAAAATATTCTTTTGTACAGTTCTGTGCCTTCTTGTCATCTCTTCATCATCTCTTCTGCTTCTATTAAGTCCTTTATTGTTCCCATATTTGGATGAAATATTCCTTTGACATTTCCAATTTTCTTGAAGAGATCTCTAGTCTTTCCCCTCCTGTTTGCTTCTATTTCTTTGCATCATTCATTGAAGAAGGCCTTCCTGTCTCTCTTTGCTATTCTCTGGAACTCTGCATTCAGTTGGTTTGCAGAGTTTTCTTTTCCTTTTCCCCCTTGCTTTTCATATCTTTTCTTTTCTCACTGTTTGTAAAGCCTCCTCAGACAACCACTTTGCCTTCTTGCATTTCTTTTTCTTTGGGATGATTTTGTTCATTGCCCTCTGTACAATATTATGAACCTATTATAAACAGTGCTGTGATGAACATTGGGGTACACGTGTCTCTTTCCCTTCTGGTTTCCTCAGTGTGTATGCCCAGAAGTGGGATTGCTGGATCATAAGGCAGTTCTATTTCCAGTTTTTTAAGGAATCTCCACATTGTTCTCCATAGTGGCTGTACTAGTTTGCATTCCCACCAACAGTGTAAGAGGGTTCCCTTTTCTCCACACCCTCTCCAGCATTTATTGCTTGTAGACTTTTGGATCGCAGCCATTCTGACTGGTGTGAAATGGTACCTCATAGTGTTTTTGATTTGCATTTCTCTGATAATGAGTGATGTTGAGCATCTTTTCATGTGTTTGTTAGCCATCTGTATGTCTTCTTTGGAAGCAACCTAGATGTCCATCAGCAGATGAATGGATAAGAAAGCTGTGGTACATATACACAATGGAGTATTACTCAGCCATTAAAAAGAATACATTTGAATCAGTTCTAATGAGGTGGATGAAACTGGAGCCTATTATACAGAGTGAAGTAAGCCAGAAGGAAAAACATAAATACAGTATACTAATGCATATATATGGAATTTAGAAAGATGGTAACAATAACCCTGTGTACGAGGCAGCAAAAGAGACACTGATGTATAGAACAGTCTTATGGACTCTGTGGAAGAGGGAGAGGGTGGGAAGATTTGGGAGAGTGGCATTGAAACATGTAAATATCATGTAGGAAACGAGTTGCCTGTCCAGGTTCGATGCACGATACTGGATGCTTGGGGCTGGTGCACTGGGACGGCCCAGAGGGATGGTATGGGGAGGGAGGAGGGAGGAGAGTTCGGGATGGGGAACACATGTATACCTGTGGCGGATTCATTTTGATATTTGGCAAAACTAATACAATTATGTAAAGTTTAAAAATAAAATTAGAAAAAAAAATATTATGAACCTATGTCCATAGTTCTTCAGGTACTCTGTTTACTAGACCTAATCCCTTGAATCTATTCATCACATCCACTGTATATCATAGGGGATCCGATTTAGGTTATACCTGGCTTGCCTAGAGGTTTTTCCTACTTTCTTTAGTTTAAGCCTGAATTTTGCTATAAGGAACTGATAATCTGAGCCACAGTCAGCTCCAGGTCTTGTTTTAACAGACTGTATACAGCTTCTCCATCTTCGGCCACAAAGAATGTGATCAGTCTGATTTTGATATTGACCATTTGGTGATGTCCATGTGTAAAGTTGTCTCTTGTATTGTTTAAAAAGGGTGTTTGCTATGACCAGTGTGTTCTCTTGGCAGAATTCTGTTAGCCTTTGCCTTGCTTCATTTTATACTCCAAGGCCAAACTTGCCTGTTATTCCACGTATCTCTTGAATTCCTATTTTTGCATTTCAATCCCCTGTGATGAATAGGACTTTTTTTTTTTTTTGGTGTTAGTTCTAGGAAGTCTTATAGGTCTTCATAGAATTGATCAGCTTCTTCGGCATTGGTTGTTGGAGCATAGCCTTGAATTACTGTGATTTAAATGGCTTGCCTTGGAAATGACCCAAGATCATTCTGTTGTTTTTGAGGTTGTGCCCAAATACTGCATTTCACACTCTTTTGTTGACAATGAGGGCTACTCCATTTCTTCTGTGGGATTCTAGCCCACAGTAGTATAATGGTCATCTGAATTAAATTCATCCATTCCTGTCCATTTTAGTTCACTGATTCCTAAGATGTCAGCATTCACTATTGTCACCTCCTGCTTGACCACGTCCAGTTGACCTTGATTCATGCAATACTGTTCTTTACAGCACTGGATTTTACTTTCACCACCAGACACATCCACAACTGAGCGTCACTTTCGCTTTGGCCAGCCACTTCATTCTTTCTGGAGCTATCCGTAGTGGTCCTCCACTCTTCCCCAGTGGCGTGTTGGACACCTTCGGACCTGGGAGGCTCATCTTTTAGTGTCATGTCTTTTATACAGTTCATGGGGTTCTCGTGGCAAGAATACTGGAGTGGTTTGCCATCCCCTCCTCCAGTGGATCCAACATTTTGGATGCTTATATCCTATTCAAGCTGCGTCCTGCTCCTTGCCAAGCCACCCACAGCCCTGAAGTCAGAGCTGGTCTCAGGGTGCTGACTTCCCAGTCACAGCAGTTTGTCTTCTCCTTTGCCACATTCGTCGTTTGTCACAGGACATGAGGAAGATGTGTGTGGCCAGCCCCGCTAGCGTTTCTTGGTCTGGGCCTTTCTGGAAGGCAATTATCCCTTGGAAAACATACAAAACCTCTCACTGTTGCTTCAAAATTAGATGCCAACATCTAGTTTTTGTCTTTTAATAGAAGTCAAGCTTTTATAACAAAGAAACATAGATTATAACTACTCAAATCTCTTATTCTGTGTGACAAGAGATGTATAACTTCTACTTTCATGCTTTTTTATGGCTGTATTTTGTGCTGCCTGTTACTTAGATATATGTAGGAAAAGAGCATAGCTAAAATCTTGCCTAATGCATTATTCAAAGAAAGGATCATTCATATATTTCACTCATTAATACAACCAAACTACAGAGAACATGTCTAAAGACTGCTTGATATCAGAGGGCTGACCGTTCTTGAGTAGTAAGTATTCTCCTTTGTGAAATATTCTGTGGGTCTTTGAAATTGTCAGAAAACCTCTGTAGCTCAGAGTATACTAGGAACATAAGAAAACAGGGTGAGTTATTGGATTTTAAATATACAGATGTAGTAAAAATCAGTTGCAGGGTGAGATGGAGTGCAGTATAGTTTTCAGGTTCTATTAATAGATAAATGCATAAATTTTCAAGACAGTCAAATACCACTACTTATATTTCCTTTTTGAAAAAATATATTGCTAAATTTATCTTAACACATTAGCATTATAAGCCTTAAAATCTCTTCTTTAAAAATATGCTACCCATCTGTTTTTCCTGTATCTCTAAAGATGCATTGCTTCTGAAAGTATAGATACACTTCTCATATATCAGGGAACATTTAAGTATGTTAAAGTATAAAACTGTGGCAAATATATAAGTTCTTGAGTTACTGCATTTTTCCCTGGAATATTGGAAGACATGAGTACTGGCAAACTCACTGCTTCTACCAACCCCACTTCCCTAGATTCATTGAGTTTTAAACTAAATGATAACTAGTTGCATTTGAGTATTAGACAGAAAGTGAATTCCAGTTCAAGAGTTACCATTTGAGTACCCCAGAACCACAGTGTACTGAGATGAACCCACAAAAGGGGAGTTCATTTCCCTGCTAAAGGCTGTGAGTGTTTTTATTTCTGACACCAGATGGCACTCGTACATTTGTAATCAGCTTTGATTTTTTTTTTTTTTTCTTTAAAATTTTCCCCCACATCTCTCTTTTTCAGGAAGATTTTGCTTGAAAGATTAAAGTCCATATATGTTTTCTCTCATGTAAAACTTAGTTGAAGACTTTCATGTATTGATTAAAACTCATAGCTCATTTTCATTTTTTTTTCTTTCTTTTCCTTCATTGAGCAATATTGTTAAAGAATATTGAATATCACAGGAACAACTGGTAAAGAGGATCTGCATTAGTGACCTGAGGGAGCTGTCCAAAAAGTCACTGTCTAGTTATTTAGAAATCCAATTCATTTAGAAATTGCTCTAATTTTCAAAGTGATTTTAGCCTGGGTTTCATTCTTCTGTCTTATTAGTATAAGAAGAAACACACTAGTAACTAGGAATTACATTTATCCATCATCCATAAGACAGCCCTGTCTATGTGCAAATTAGTTTGATGTGAAGCCCCACGGGTGTCTGAAATTATTCCTCTTACAAACAGTCTCGTGTTCTGCCTCATTCTCACGTTTCAAGATCTTTGTCACTTTATTTTGCTTAAACTGTCAAACAGATAATAGCATAAAATTAGGCTCCATATTATAAGAGCATTAGCCATTGCTGCTCCTTTGTTTTTTTTTTTTTTTCTTTTCTCCTTCTCTCTCCTCTCTTTCCCTCTGAATTTAATATAACTAATTTGTACTTGGGAGAGATATGGCATGCTATAAAGAACATTCTCTATACCCTGTCTCTTCGTTTTAACAAAAGCTTTGCAAGTGGGCCTTAAGCCCTTACAGCAGTTGCCTTGCCCTCCACCCCCAGGAATTTATCAACCACCTCTGAGACACTATGTTTAAACAGGGGTTCCCCACCATCAACAATAATGAGAGAAGCACATATCCCTGCCATGTATATTGTAGAAAACTGACAAAATTTTAAATTGAGGGAAACTTTTGCAATTTTTATTCTTTATTTTTGCCTTTTAGTGAAAAGTGGTGGGAAAATACAAAACATATTAAATGAAATTCACAGGACAAAGGCAATAATCACATCCTTTACAAAAAATAAGTCTGAATGTGAGAGTGAAGAGATGAATTTCTCAAAAAAAAAAAAAAAAAAAGAAAGAAAGAAAAAATAAACCTATTTCCCCTGGCTAAAATGCAAATTGTTCTTCTCCTTATAATGAGCCCCTTATCTAGCTCAAGAAATTCATTTAGAAACTTGAATTTTCCCCTGTTATTAGTTGAGAGGATTATTGACCAAAGTGCTTTGGTTGACTTTCTTATGCTAATAATAGCACCTAGATTGTGATAATGGTCTTAGCACCCAGACTCCTGGAGAGTTTTGATCCTATCTTTTCAGGAGGAGTCTATATTACTTTTTGGAAATATTCCCACATAAGCCACCAAAAAGTATTTTCTTTTAGAACAGACAGTTTTTCTCTTGGCAACCCTTTCCTGATGCATTGAAACTTTAATCAGAATCAAAGTTGAAAAAATTTGTTTTAAAAGCTTGTTGAAAATTGAGCAAGATTAAGGAAACAGAAGAGAAGGCATTGAACCTTTTTCTTTTTACTCAACTGCTATAACATTAAGATTTTTACATTAGTCAATCTTCTATTTATTTGAGGAACTGGATCTCCTGCAACTCAATATATATTTTCCACGTAGCAGTGTTTTGTTGTTGTTGTTGTTGTTTGTTTGTTTGTAAGTGATAATGAAACAGAACAGAACCCTGTGGGGGTACACCTTGTCCACATTGTTTGTAGAAAATTGATTTCATTCTGCTGTCTTGACCTTTCCTGAATTCTAAAGGGTAGATGCAAGCAGTTGCTTATCAGGAAAGGAAGGGAATGCAGAAACAAAAGAGGAGCAGTCAAGAAACAAGAGAGAAGCCCTGGTCCTTCTACTTCATCAAGGAATACTCATAACAATACCTTTGAGTTCTCCTCTAGGATCTAAGGGCTTCCCAGGTGGCCATAGAATCCACCTGCCAATTCAGGAGACATGGCTTCTTCAGACTGAACACAGGAGTCCTAGAACATTGTTTTGTTACCTCACCACCAAGCAACCACCAACAACCAAAAGAAAAAGTGCATAAAGTAGTAGAAGATAATCTGAACCAAGAACAAGCTGGATTTAGAAACGGCAGAGAAGACAAGATCAAATTGCTAACATCTGTTGGATCATACAAAAGGCAAGAAAATTCCAGAAGAACTTATACCTCTGCTTCATTGACTATGCTAAAGCCATTGATTGTGTGTTTTACAACAAACTGGAAAATTCTTTAAGAGATGGGGATAACAGACCACCTTACCTGCCTCCTGAGAAACCTATATGCAGGTTAAGAAGCAGCAATTAGAACCAGACATGGAATAAGAGACTGATACAAAATTGGGAAAGGAGTATGACAAGGCTATATATGGTCATGCTCCTTATCTAACTTACATGCAGAATACATTTTGTGAAATGACAGGCTGGATGAAGCACAACTGGAATCAAGATTGCCAGGAGAAATATCAATAACCTCAGATATGCAGGTGACACCACCCTAATCAGAAAGCAAAGAGGAACTAAAGAACCTCTTGATGAAAGTGAAAGAGGAGAGAAAAAGCTGACTTAAAAACTCAACATAAAAAAAAAAAACTAAGATCATGGCCCCTGGTCCCATCACTTCATGGCAAATAGCTGGGGTAAAAGTGGAAACAGTGACAGATTTCATTTTCTTGGGCTCCAAAATCACTGCATATGGTGACTGTGGAAAGGTTGTTGCTGAGCTGAGAACAATGCCGGGGTTCTTGGCCATCAAAGGAGAGGAGTTCAAACTGGGCCCAGTGATGAGGCTTGATCACTGAGAGCTTTTGTGTGATAAAGTTTTATTAAAGTATGAAAGAGATAGAGAAAGGTTCTGACATAGACATCAGAAGGGGGCAGAAAGAGTGTCCCCCTGCTAGTCTTTAACA
The DNA here is from genome assembly GCF_002263795.3 of Bos taurus. Taxonomy (NCBI): domain Eukaryota; kingdom Metazoa; phylum Chordata; class Mammalia; order Artiodactyla; family Bovidae; genus Bos; species Bos taurus. The sequence goes on from NC_037335.1 coordinate 31,898,223, forward strand.
GGAAGTTATATACCTACTAGCAGGTTGCTAATGAGAGAAAGAAATGTTTCAAACCTCAGAGAATGGCACCAGGCCCCTCACCCACAACATGCGTTTTAGGATAACATTGGCACAAGGTGACTCATCCTGGGCCATAGAATGATTGAGGTGAATCTGGAAGAAAGGCAGGTTTCCAAGCAAACACATAGTCTCATTAACATAGATTAGGAGAACAATTTTATGAGTAAAACATATTGATCTGTTGAGACATTATCAGTTCTGAGCCTTAGGCATAACTGACTTGAAGAAAAGAGTCTTGGGTAAACACATGGTTCATTAACATAGCTTAAGAAAAATATTTGCATAAGAAAAACCCATTGGTTAGCTCAAGGTTTGAGAAAAGTTAAGTTCAGGTGCAACCAGGTGCCCTCATGGCAACACAGAATTTTAAAAGAAACCTCCTTTTAATTTTGTATCACTTCAGTTCAGTTCACTCTCAGTTGTGTCCGACACAGTTGGGACCCCATGAATCACAGCACACCAGGCCTCCCTGTCCATTACCAACTCCAGGAGTTCACTCAAACTCATGTCCGTCGAGTCATTAATGCCATCCAGCCATCTCATCCTCTGTCGTCCCCTTCTCCTCCTGCCCCAATCCCTCCCAGCATTAGGGTCTTTTCCAATGAGTCAACTCTTCGCATTAGATGGCCAAAGTATTGGAGTTTCAGCTTCAGCAACAGTCCTTCTGCATCAGTCCTTCCAAAGAACATCCAGGACTGATCTCCTTTAGGATGGACTGGTTGGATCTCCTTGCAGTCCAAGGGACTCTCATGAGTCTTCTCCAACACCACAGTTCAAAAGCATCAATTCTTCGGCACTCAGCTTTGTTCACAGTCCAACTCTCACATCCATACATGACCACTGGAAAAACCATAGCCTTGACTAGACAGACCTTTGTTGGCAAAGTAATGTCTCTGCTATTTCATATGCTATCTAGGTTGGTCATAACTTTCCTTCCAAGGAGTAAGCGTCTTTTAATTTCATGGCTGCAGTCACCATCTGCAGTCATTTTGGAGCCCCCCAAAAATAAAGTCTGACACTGTTCCACTGTTTCTCCATCTATTTCACATGAAGTGATGGGACCAGATGCCGTGATCTTCGTTTTCTGAATGTTGAGCTTTTAGCCAACTTTTTCACTCTCCTCTTTAACTTTCATCAAGAGGCTTTTAGTTCCTCTTCACTTTCTGCCATAAGGGTGGTGTCATCTGCATATCTGAGGTTATTGATATTTCTCCCGGCAATCTTGATTCCAGCTTGTGCTTCCTCTGGCCCAGCGTTTCTCATAATGTACTCTGCATACTCTGCATAGAAGTTAAATAAGCAGGGTGACAATATACAACCTTGACATTCTCCTTTTCCTATTTGGAACCAGTCTGTTGTTCCATGTCCAGTTCTAACTGTTGCTTCCTGACCTGCATACAGGTTTCTCAAGAAGTAGGTCAGGTGGTCTGGTATTCCCATCTCTTTCAGAATTTTCCATAGTTTATTGTGATCCACACAGTTAAAGGCTTTGGCATAGTCAATAAAGCAGAAATAGATGTTTTTCTGGAACTCTCTTGCTTTTTCACTGATCCAGCAGATGTTGGCAATTTGATCTCTGGTTCCTCTGCCTTTTCTAAAACCAGCTTGAACATCTGGAAGTTCATGGTTCAGGTATTGCTGAAGCCTGGCTTGCAGAATTTGAGCATTACTTTACTAGCGTGTGAGATGAGTGCAATTGTGTGGTAGTTTGAGCATTATTTGGCATTGCCTTTCTTTGGACCAACTCTCACATCCATACATGACTAATGGAAAAACCATAGTTTTAACATATGGAACTTTGTCAGCAAAGTGATGTCTCTGCTTTTTAATATGCTATCTAGGTTTGTCATAGCTTTTCTTCCTAGGAGCAAGTGTCTTTTAATTTTGTGGCTGCAGTTGAGAGGGTAACAGGCAGGAAGGCTAGGGGCGCCCAAATGGAGGAAATAGGCTGCAAGTGTAAGATGTTTTTCCTCTCTCAAGTGGTAGGAGGAAACAACTCAAAATTGACTCAAAATTGAGTCTAACTCTGTATTGTATAGAGAAGGGGAAAAACATCTGACACTTGTAGTTTGTTTCCTCCTACCACTTAAGAGAGAGAGAAAAAAGGTCTTACACTTGCAGCCTATTCCCTCTGTTTGGGCACCCCTAGCCTTCCTGCCTGTTACCCTCTCAACTGCAGCCACAAAGTTAAAAGACACTTGCTTCTAGGAAGAAAAGCTATGACAAACCTAGATAGCATATTAAAAAGCAGAGACATCACTTTGCTGACAAAGTTCCATATGTTAAAACTATGGTTTTTCCAGTAGTCATGTATGGATGTGAGAGCTGGTCCATAAAGAGGGCTGAGCACTAAGAATTGATGCTTTTGTACTGTGGTGCTGGGGAAGACTTGAGTCCCTTGGACAGCAAGGAAATCCAACCAGTCCATCCTAAAGGAAATCAGTCCTGAATATTCCTTGGAAGGATTGATACTGAAGCTGAAACTCCAGTACTTTGGCCACCTGATGCAAAAAGCCAATTCATTGGAAAAACCCGGATTCTGGAAAAGATTGAGGGCAGGAGGAAAAGGGGGTGACAGAGAATGAGATGGTTGGATGGCATCATTGACTCAATGGACATGAGTCTGAGCAAAAGCAAGGAGAAAATGAAAGGCAGGAAAGCTTGGCATGCTTCCATGGGTCGTAAAGAGCTGGACACGACTGAAAGACTGAACAACAAATGTCTCTGATGCCCTTCCCACATAACTCTCCCTTTAAAAGCTTTCATGGTCAAGCAGAATCTTCAGAGTTGGTTTCTGGACATGAATTTATCTTCTCCCCAGGTTGTGGACCTCATGAATAAAGCACTCTTTTCTTTTAAACCAACACTTATCTCTGGAGTATTGGCTTTCAAGTAGGGAGTGGCCAAACCATAACAGCAAACAGAGCTTGGCCCAACCTTGACCAGTAAGGAAATGGCAGTAGTGTCCAATGAAAGGACTTCTTCCATGTTTGCGGCAGAACTGGCATTCAAGAGAGGTTCAGTACTGACTTCTACTGCAGGGTAGTATCCTATTTATTATGTGAAGTTATTAGAATGCTCGTTTTACCCCAAATTCTCCATTTCAGAGGGGAAATGGCTTCAGAGGGGAAGCCAGTGTTTCCATTTGCCTTAATGGATCTTATGATCCTATGCCATCTGGCATCTCCTCATTCCATTACCTCTCATCTTATCCCCATCCCTCCATCCCCACCAAAAGCATTGAAAGCACCCTGTTCCCACCATGCTGAACTCTTTTCAGTACTCCCAAAGCACAAACTACAATTGCAAGGTTGGGATAATATTACCCCAGATAGCTGCAAGACTAAATTTCTTTAAGTCTTTGTTTACCTTTTACCTTCTCAATGAAACCTACTCTACATATCCTATTTTAAATTATACTCTCACCCTTGTGTCACTGTGGATTATTCTCCTGCTGTCTGTAATTTTGTATTTATTGACTCATAGCATATATTAACTCATATGCCTTTATATTTTGCAAGACATTTTTGGTATGCCAAGATGAAGATAAGGGTAAGCACTCACAGCCAATTGAAATAGGTATAAATAATACTCCTAAGTTTATATCAGTAGAATGCTTTCTTTATTAAGTTTAAATATGAAAAGATATCCTTGTTTTTAGACCTAACTTATTTTTAAAATTCAACAGTCACTCTATAGAAAAATGTTTGGATATGTCTAAAGATTGCCAGCTGAAAAAAGAAAAAGAAAAATGCACAATCTAAAAGTTGTGAGTTCAGTTTTGTTTGGGGACCTTACTGAGGAATATAGCCTGGGAGGCAGCCTCTCAGATAGATCCGAGGAGCTACTCCAAAGAGGTAAGGGGGAAGGCAGGATATATAGAAATATGTTACATAGGAGTACCAAAAAGTACATAGGAGTATAAATAAATAATGTAGTCATATATCAAAGAGTATTGCTAATCACAAAAAGCTGACATCTCAAGGTAATGATTTTAGTGTTTTTCTATGCATGAGAAGACACAAGAATCAGGGTTTGTTGAAATTATTCCTTAGATGTGCATCTTTACTATCTAGGGTTAGTATTCAGGGCACAGAATGCCTCCTTTTCTTTTCCATCCTGAATGCCCCTCAGGATGCACCATGTGTGGAGGTGGGGGGCTGTAGCTTGATGGCAGACAACATGTATTGTTTACTGCAATGGCAGAAAACATTCTTTGTCTGCAGGATCAAGATCTCCTTTATAGGGGAATCTCATATTTTCAAGTGTGGAAATAAGAGAACCTAAATGAGAATGAACACAGGCTCTTATTTGGAGCTTGCTATAGTCAAGGCTATGGTTTTTCCAGTGGGCATGTAAGGATGTGAGAGTTGGACTGTGAAGAAAGCTGAGTGCCGAAGAATTGATGCTTTTGAACTGTGGTGTTGGAGAAGACTCTTGAAAGTCCCTTGGACTGCAAGGAGATCCAACCAGTCCATTCTAAGGAGATCAGCCCTGGGTGTTCTTTGGAAGGAGTGATGCTAAAGCTGAAACTCCAGTACTTTGGCCACCTCATGTGAAGAGTTGACTCACTGGAAAAGACTCTGATGCTGGGAGGGATTGGGGCCAGGAGGAGAGAGGATGACAGAGGATGAGATGGCTGGATGGCATCACTGACTCGATGGACGTGAGTTTGAGTGAACTCTGGGAGATGGTGATGGACAGGGAGGCCTGGTGTGCTGCAATTCATGGGGTTGCAAAGAGTCGGACACGACTGAGTGACTGAACTGAACTGATAGTAAGAAAGCCAGTAACTATTAATTGTGTTTGGCAGACACTGAAAGGCAGACAGGGCAGTGAGAAAGCTTTGTTAATGAAAAACTAGGGAAGGTTTTAGGTTTGCTTTGATTGGAGGTTATTGGCATTGATCGTGGTGTCCATAATGCCCCCCACAGCTTGTGTAAACTCCCTAGTTCCTCACTACAAGCTCTTAACCCCCCTTTGCTTTCTCATGAAAACTTGGAATTGTAAATTCTCTTCTCCATGTCACAGGACTGTTTTTCTCAAGGACCTGGGAGTCATCCTTTTGAAAAGTAAAAGTGAAGGCTGCTCAGTCATGTCTGACACTTTGTGACCCCCATCAACTACACAGTCCTTGGAATTCTCCAGGCCAGAATACTGGAGTGGGTAGCCTTTCCCTTCTCCAGGGGATCTTCCTAACCCAGGGATCAAACCCAGATCCCCCTCATTGCAGGCAGATTCTTTACCAACTGACCCACAAGGGAAGCCAGGGGCATTCATCAAAAAGAAAGAGCCCCTCTCTCCCAGTCTCTGGGGGGTTAGGGGTTTAACTTTGATAAGAACAACTAGTAAACACAGGGGGCTAAACCACATTGACATACCTCCCTGTCAACATTCACCAAAGTTTTTATATTAGTTCTTTCCAGCATTTAAAAATCCTTCTGCCTTTGGTTTTAGAGAGTTTAATTCAGTTTCTCTGTCTTCTTTCAATGGTCTTGACCTCTATAGAAATAATTTTGAATAATTTTTACACTAGAAGATTCTGCTGTAATTTTCTTTGACAGAATGAGGAAGTTGGAAGCAGTGTAACTGGAAGCTAGGTAGGCTATGTGACTGATTGGAGAGTATATTTGGGTTTTTCTATAATATTTGGTCTTGAGTTGGAAGCAGGAGCAAAAAGTAGAGAAGATGACAGTCGTTGACCAAACTCTTACCTTTTGCCTATTGCTACAGAAGTGTCAACTGGCCTTCTGGACTATTTGCTACAGAGACTGTGGGTCAGCCTTCTCTAGTAATTTATGGCCTGCCCATTGTCTGTACATTCAGTGTTTCACAAGAACACTGATATTACTGAATATAGGAGATTCCAGCATTGAATCTGGAAAAGAGAAAGTGTGTATTATATAGGTGTATTCCTTTTCTTCCACTTGTCCTATAGAAAATGCTAGAGGATCCCAGGTGAGATGAAGCAACGATGTAACATTGAGGAACTACTTGGATAAAATTAAGGAGAATCTGGATTATTGCAATGCTGAATTGGAGTATGAAAGGTCAGGGTTACTTCTTCACTTTTCAAGCAAAATTGAAATAGGAAGACTTTTAGGGAATATCATAACTTTCAAATGAATATAGGAATACAGTTTCAGTGGGATGGTAAAGACAGATGATGACTTGCAAGGCATATGTGAGCGCGATTCTTCCCAGTCCAGTGGGAAATCTGGTAGAGAGGGTTTTCAACAGGTCTGGCTGCCAGAAACCACTGGATAATCGTTCCCAGCACTCACTGCCAGACATAAGCACAAAGCATCTGCAGTATAATAAAGACAGACTAAACAACAAGCAACCCAGACTGAACAATATAAAAGCCTCAAGACAGTCACTTGGAACTAAAGTGTTTACAATGACTGACTTCTTGCTGCTTTATCTTGACCAAACTTCAGTCAGGCTTCTATTTCCTACAGTCCCCCTTTGAACCCTACTTACCTGCAGGCTTGAGCATGCACACACAAAAAAAGAGGGAGGCACCTGTTATGGACTGAATATTTGTGTATCTCTTCCCTCTCCCACCCAATTCATATACTGAAATCCTAGACCCAAATGTGGTGATCTCAGGAGGTGAGGCCTTTGGGAAATCATTAGTTCACAAGGAAGAAATCCTGGTGAATGGGATTCGTGCCCTTATAAGAAGACACAGGACTCTCAGTCTCTGCTTTCCACTCTGTAAAGAAACAACATGAAGAGAGCCATCTACAAGCAAGGAGGTAGGCCCTCACCAGGCAGTGGATCTCTTAGTATCTTGATCTGGGACTTCTCAATCTCCAGAATGAAGAAATGAATGTGAATTGTTTAACCACCTAGTCTATGATGATTTATTATAGCAGCCCAAATTGACTAAGTGCCTTCTCCTGAGCTTTTCTTGGGAATCAGCTAAGCACCCAGTGAAACCTTTGCTTGTCAAAACTTTCTGGTCATTCTCCTTGCTTGTTCAGCTTCCTCTCCAAAGATTCTGTTTACCCTTCCCTTATGTTATTTTTTTTTCTTTGTTTTATTTTTTAAAATTTTATTTTATTTTTAAACTTTACAATATTGTATTGGTTTTGCCAAATATCGAAATGAAATGTTATTTTTTTTAATTCTGACTTTATATTGGAGTATAGTTGATTTACAGTGTGTTAGCTTCAGATGTAGAGCAAAGCAATTTAGTTATATATGTAATCTATTTCAGATTCTTTTCCCATATAGTTTATTACAGAACATTGAGAAGAGTTTCCTGTGCTATGCAAAGGGTCCTTGTTTTTTATTTTATATGTAGCAGTGTGTATATGTTCGGAGAAGGCAATGGCACCCCACTCCAGTACTCTTGCCTGGAAGATCCCTTGGACGGAGGAGCCTGGTGGGCTGCAGTCCATGGGGTCGCTACAAGTCGGACATGACTGAGCAACTTTCCTTTCACTTTTCACTTTCATGCATTGGAGAAGGAAATGGCAACCCACTCCAGAATTCTTGCCTGGAGAATCCCAGGGACGGGGGAGCCTGGTGGGCTGCCGTCTATGGGGTCGCACAGAGTCGGACACAACTGAAGTGACATAGCAGCAGCAGCAGCAGCAGCAGTGTGTATATGTTAATCCCAACCTCCCAATTTATACCTCCCACCCTCACTTTTCCCCTTTGATAACCATAACTTTGTTTTATAAATCCATGAGTCTATTCCTGCTTTATAAACAAGTTCATTTGTATCATTTCTTTGATTTCACATATGTGTCATCATGATTTGTCTTTGTCTGACTTACTTTACTAAGCATGAAAATCTCTAAGTCCATCCATGTTGCTTCAAATAGCATTATTTCATCTTTTTATGACTGAGTAATATTCTAGTGTGTGTTTGTGTGCACACCATATCTTCTTGACCTATTCATCCATTGATAGATATTTAGGTTGCTTTCATGTCTTGGCTATTGTAAATATTGCTGCAATGAACATTGGGATGCATGCATCCTTTGGACCATGTTTTTCTCCAGATATATGACCAGGAGTGGGGTCATTTGATAGCTTTTTTTTTTTAGTTTGTTAAGGAATCTCCATACTGTTCTCTGTAGTGGCTGTACTAATTTACATTATCACCAACAGTATAGCAAGGTTCCCTTTTCTGTACACTCTTCTCAGCATTTATTGTTTGTAAACTTTCTAATAATGGCCATTCTGACTGCTGCAAGATGATACCCCATTGTAGTTTTGATTTGCATTTCTCTAATAATTAGTGATGTTGAGCATCTTTTCATATGGTTTTTGACCATCAGTATTTCTTTGGAGAAATGTCTATTTAGATATCTCACCATTTTTTTGGAAAGTATATTTTATTTATTTATTTTTAATTTAAATTTATTTATTTTAATTAGAGGCTACTTACTTTACAATATTGTATTGGTTTTGCCTTACATCAATATGAATCCGCCATGGGTGTACACGTATTCCCAATCCTGATCCCCGCTCCCATCTCCCTCCCCATACCATCCCTCAAGATGGTAACAATAATCCTGTATGCAAGACAGCAAAGGAGACACCATTTTTTTGATTGGGTTGTTTTTTTGATTTTGAGCTGCATGAGCTGTTTTTATATTTTGGACTTTAATGCCTTGTCAGTGGCATCATTTACAAATATTTTCTCCCATTCTTTGGGTTGTCTTCTTGTCGTATTTATGATTTCCTTTGCTGTGCAAAAGATTTTAAGTTTAATTAGGTCCCATTTGTTTTTGTTTCCCATTACTCTAGAAGATGGATCTAAAAGATATTGCTGTGATTTATGTCAGTGTTCTGCCTATATTTTCCTCTAAAAGTTTTATTGTATCCAGTTTTTTGTTTAGGTATTTAACCCATTGTGAATTAATTTTTGCATGCGGTGTTAAAGAATATTCTAATTTCATTCTTTTAACATGTAGCTGTCTGGTTTTCTTAGCAGCACTTATTGAAGAGACTATCTTTTTTCCATTGCATATTCTTGCCTCCTTTGTTGTAGATTAATTGATCGTAGCTGCATGGGTTTATTTCTGGGCTTTCTATTCTGTTCCATTTATCTATATTTCTGTCTTTACAGTAATCAGAACTATATTGTCTTGATTACTCTAGCTTTATAGTATAGTCTGATTCCTCCAACTCCGTTTTTCTTTCTCAACATTTCTTTGGCTACTTGAGGTCTTTTTTGTTTCCATCAAAACACTATTAAGTAAAAAAGTTTTCTCTTTTATTTGAGACACTTGCAGACATTAATAGTCACAGTGTTGTTCCTGTTGCAATAGTCCCTTTCTCTCCCTTGCAATAATCATTCTGAATAAAAGTCTCTACTTATTAAGTCCTAACTTGTTTTTCTTTGATAGAGCCCATAGAAGTAATTAATTAACAAAACAGCTAACATTTCTGGAGAGCTTACTCTGTAATAGGTGATGTTCTATGTACCTTACATGAACTACATCATTTAATGCTCCAACAAGCCTATAAGGTAGGTATTGTGATTATGCATTTTTTTTGCAAGTGAGAGAACTGAGGATGAGACAGATTTCTTCCTCAATGTGGGGCAGCTGAGAACTGGCAGACAAGACCCAGACCTGAGCCGTTTGACTCTATATCTGGTCTTCAGCACCACACTCTATTACCTCCAAGGGGAAAAAAGAGAGAAGCGGCATGCTGCGTAGAAAAACTTTTACAAGAAGATTAAATCTCATTGATCTGATACAGTAGCAGCTTGGGAGGTCACATCATTTTTAAAGAGGAAGGTATTTTTTCTTCCTCCACTCCTCGAAGCCAATCTGTTAAAAGAAAGCTTTTTCTCTCTTGTTGATTCATAAGATCTGGGTACAAGTCAATATTGATTTGTCCTCTGCTCTTTTTCCTGATATGTGGAGATGAAAAGAATCAAGAGGTTCCTCTTAGAGATTTCCTCCATGTTTTATGAAAATGAGTTATGGCTTACTTCTCCTAGACAGGAATCTTCAAGCTTTTCTGCAACTGGTTGTGTTCCCAAAGTGGAGTCTGACTGCTGCTTAAAAGCCAATAATGAGGCATAAGTTTGTGGAAAGGAAAGTTTGCTTTATTTTGGAAGCCAGCAACCAGTGGGGGAGGGTGGACTTCTGTCCAAAGGTCAACTCCCCCTGACTGGCAACCAGTGGGCAAGAACTTTTACAGATGGAGAGAGGGGGCCTATTTACAGAAATAGTACAGTCAGCTCTGACAGTCATCTTAAAATTGGTCATGCAATGGTCTGATCAGTGTCATCTTGATTGTTTAAACTACAGTTCATCTTTAATTCCAGGATCAATTTTTTCCAATTTCTTTGAGGCCAGCCTTCTGAATTGTGGCAGCTTAATGTCATGGTTACAGTCCGGTTGGTTCTCATGTAGTTAACTTCTTCCATCTAGATAGGGTTTTAGCCTCTATAAGACAGCACACAGGACATGTGTCAGAATATTATCTCTATCCCTTGAAGAGTAACTAAAGGCCCTTGGCCATGCTTAATGATTAAACTATTATTAATTACTCTTGTTGGACTGTTTTCCTTTGTTTTTGCATTTTCTCACTTCTCTGAATAAGCTTACTCTTTGGCTAAAGTTTTTTCACAGACAAAAGGCAGCCTGAGGACATGAGGGGCAAGAATCTTAGCATCGTGCTCCTTTTCAGTTGACTGTAATCTGTAATTTGATTATTAAGGATGTTGGCTAGAAGAGGCCCCATCATAATCTTGGTTTTAAGCTGTATTCTTCTATTATCATTAATCACGAAGTTATTTTCCTTTCCATGTACTTCCTATGTCACTTGCTCAGTTGCTTCTGAACACCAAGGGGAGACAGATTGTAATTAATCGATACCTTAAAAAAATTTGCTTTCCATTTCATGTCACTTTACCAGTTTAAAAATTTGACACAAGATAAACTTCTCATCTGCATTTCTAAGAATCTCTCCTCTGAGTCTCCTGGAGTTTCAGAAGGTTTCCAGAGGCAATGTGGCATTTTCATGTTGTAAGTTCTGAAGAGATGAGGTAGTGCTTACAGTAGAAACTTTTAGTAGAATTATTTGGATGGAACTGGATGACTTAGAACTCATAAGGGTAGTAATGTTAATGAAATGAACAGAAGATGCCATTGCATTACATGTATATATTCTCTTAGCACAATTGTATTTTCCAAAGATGCACCTAGATTTCAATAATGGCCATTTTTTAAGGATTTTAAGCTATGTGGAACTCCATTATTATGTTATTAAAATTCTTGGTTACCAGTAACACATTGCATACACATTGCATACAGCCAGAAATGGATATGTGGCTGATGGTGTCTGATGGTGATCATTGCAATGCTTCTGAATAGTCTGGCAATAAATATTTTGGCCACTGTTACTACCCTATAATAATCAATAATTAATTGTTCCATAGCTTTAGAATATATGTAAGCAGATGCTTTGTCTTACAAGTGGTTTTTTATTTTTTATTTTATTTTTTTATCTTTATTTTATTTTTAAACTTTACATAATTGTATTAGTTTTGCCAAATATCAAAATGAATCCTCCACATGTATACATGTGTTCCCCATCCTGAACCCTCCTCCCTCCTCCCTCCCCATACCATCCCTCTGGGTCGTCCCAGTGCACTAGCCCCAAGCATCCAGTATCGTGCATCGAACCTGGACTGGCAACTCGTTTCTTACATGATATTTTACATGTTTCAATGCCATTCTCCCAAATCTTCACACCCTCTCCCTCTCCCACAGAGTCCATAAGACTGTTCTATACATCAGTGTCTCTTTTGCTGCCTCGTACACCAGGTTATCGTTACCATCTTTCTAAATTCCATATATATGCGTTAATATACTGTATTGGTGTTTTTCCTTCTGGCTTACTTCACTCTGTATAGTAGGCTCCAGTTTCATCCACCTCATTAGAACTGATTCAAATGTATTCTTTTTAATGGCTGAGTAATACTCCATTGTGTATATGTACCATAGCTTTCTTATCCATTCATCTGCTGACGGACATCTAGGTGGCTTCCATGTCCTGGCTATTATAAACAGTGCTGCGATGAACATTGGGGTACACGTGTCTCTTTCCCTTCTGGTTTCCTCAGTGTGTATGCCCAGCAGTGGGATTGCTGGATCATAAGGCAGTTCTATTTCCAGTTTTTTTAAGGAATCTCCACACTGTTCTCCATAGTGGCTGTACTAGTTTGCATTCCCACCAACAGTGTAAGAGAGTTCCCTTTTCTCCACACCCTCTCCAGCATTTATTGCTTGTAGACTTTTGGATCGCAGCCATTCTGACTGGCGTGAAATGGTACCTCATAGTGGTTTTGATTTGCATTTCTCTGATAATGAGTGATGTTGAGCATCTTTTCATGTGTTTGTTAGTCATCTGTATGTCTTCTTTGGAGAAATGTCTATTTAGTTCTTTGGCCCATTTTTTTTTAAATTTTATTTTATTTTTAAACTTTACAATATTGTATTAGTTTTGCCAAATATCGAAATGAATCCGCCACAGGTATACCCGCCTTCCCCATCCTGAACCCTCCTCCCTCCTCCCTCCCCTACCCTCCCTCTGGGTCGTCCCAGTGCACCAGCCCCAAGCATCCAGTACCGTGCATCGAACCTGGACTGGCGACTCATTTCATACATGATATTATACATGTTTCAATGCTATTCTCCCAAATCTCCCCACCCTCTCCCTCTCCCACAGAATCCGTAAGACTGATCTATCCACAGTTATCAAGACAGTATGGTACTGGCACAAAGACAGAAATATTGATCAATGGAACAAAATAGAAAGCCCAGAGATAAATCCACGCACATATGGACACCTTATCTTTGACAAAGGAGGCAAGAATATACAATGGATTAAAGATAATCTCTTTAACAAGTGGTGCTGGGAAAACTGGTCAACCACTTGTAAAAGAATGAAACTAGAACAGTTTCTAACACCTTACACAAAAATAAACTCAAAATGGATTAAAGATCTAAATGTAAGACCAGAAACTATAAAACTCCTAGAGGAGAACATAGGCAAAACACTCTCCGACATACATCACAGCAGGATCCTCTATGACCCACCTCCCAGAATATTGGAAATAAAAGCAAAAATAAACAAATGGGACCTAATTAAACTTAAAAGCTTCTGCACAACAAAGGAAACTATTAGCAAGGTGAAAAGGCAGCCTTCAGAATGGGAGAAAATAATAGCAAATGAAGCAACGGACAAACAACTAATCTCAAAAATATACAAGCAACTCCTATAGCTCAACTCCAGAAAAATAAATGACCCAATCAAAAAATGGGCCAAAGAACTAAATAGACATTTCTCCAAAGAAGACATACAGATGGCTAACAAACACATGAAAAGATGCTCAACATCACTCATTATCAGAGAAATGCAAATCAAAACCACTATGAGGTACCATTTCACGCCAGTCAGAATGGCTGTGATCCAAAAGTCTACAAGCAATAAATGCTGGAGAGGGTGTGGAGAAAAGGGAACTCTCTTACACTGTTGGTGGGAATGCAAACTAGTACAGCCACTATGGAGAACAGTGTGGAGATTCCTTAAAAAAACTGGAAATAGAACTGCCTTATGATCCAGCAATCCCACTGCTGGGCATACACACTGAGGAAACCAGAAGGGAAAGAGACACGTGTACCCCAATGTTCATCGCAGCACTGTTTATAATGGCCCATTTTTTTGATTGGGTCATTTATTTTTCTGGAGTTGAGCAAGTGGTTTTTTTAAAAATGGAAACAGATGAATTGCCGTTGATCTAAGATCACACTAGCTGGCAAAGTAACTTCAATCTTATAAACCTCTCTGTAGGAATATGATTTTGTAGTTGAAGATCTGTCGTAGTGCCCAAACTTTTTTTCCAATGTTTTGTCACTTGCTAGTTATGGTATCTTGATATAAGTATAGCTTAATCTCTCTGCATTTGATTTTCTTCATTTATTAAACGAAGACATGATACTTACTATAAATTGATGGTTTTAAAGTTTGCATACCTAGTATCCAAATTTACCCATACTGATGTCAGCTTTATTTTGAAATCCTCTCTTCTGTTCTGAGATATGTTATTTGGAAAATATGGTCTCTGTTTTTAGTTATATGGTTTAGATCAGAATACTTAAAAACAGCTAGGCCATCCCATTGATAGACAGGAACATGATCATATTTGAGCCAATGAGACATGAGGAGACAATGTCTTGGGCATCTTGGAAAAACATGTCTTTTCCTTTCCATAGAAGCTGTGAAAAGAGATGTTTGCTTGTCCTCCAGATAATGGAGTTAAAGATGTGCTGCCTAGGGGACAGTCTAGGGAGGCCACAGCTGTGGTTTTCTAAGCTTAGAATCAGTGCTGAAAGAAAACAACACATAAAAAAGTATAGAAGAAAGAGAACCACAGTTACACTTGGAATCTTGATGACTATGAATTTGCAGATCAAAACCTGTCTAAATTCACACATACTTCTAGGTTTTTGTTTATATAAACCACTTATTCTATCTGTTTATTTAAAGACATCTAAATTTTAAGTTGTTGCTAATAAGCAAAGAGCCTTAACTGATAGGATTGCTTTAAGGATTAAAGGTAAATTTATAAAGACTATATAAATGGCCAGTTTACATATGGGAGCTGTAGCTCTTAATGTGGTAGATTCCTTCTTTAATTTTCATGCCAAGGGAAAGAACTAAGACAGAAGTTATATCCCCATTAACACATTAAGTGTTTATGAAATGTAGTTTGGGGAGCATGTCCTTTAAATAAGGATTTATTTGAAGTCACATAAAAATGAACTAGAAGGATTGAACTCATTTTAAGATTAAATTAGAACACTCTAGAAAATATTTGAATGGAATATTTAGAATCAACAAATTTTTGTAACTGAGAAGTAAGGGAAGTAAATCATAGTTTTACCTTATACTTTTAAATATCAGGATAAATATTAACCAATAGTATGGGGAGAGGGGAAATAGCCCTGATATTTATTAAAATTTACAGTCTCATTGAATTTCCTAATGCTTTATATCAAATAATACTTAATACACTTGCACTTTTTAACACACAGAATGTGTTATCAGCATTCTAGTGTTATTGCCTAAACTGAAAATCAAAACTTTAACTCGTGTTACACACTCAGATGCCCACCAGTCAGTCCCTGACTTTATTTTTTTCTATAATTTACACAAAGCAGGAGTAAATGTAAAGGGATGGCTTTGTTTATTAAACTGAATTTCTAGCAGGTTTTAACTTTAAAAATGTATATGCATGAGGTTTGCATGATTTCATGACCTCCCAATAATTAGTTGGTTTAATTAAGTCAGTGAGAGAGAAAAGACAAACTAATGGCTCTTCATCACTTGGTCCAAACGATTGGTTAATGAGAGTAAAAATAATAATGAAATATGTCATGTGTTCTCTAGAAAGGATCTATGAGTATTCATCAGGATTTTAGCTGTTAGAGTCAGAAATTCCATTTACTTTGTTGAATATTTTTCTGTCACAATCATAGACCTATCTCACCACAGTAAATGAATACTATTTTGTCTATTATGTAGAGAGATCACGTTCAAAAATTAAGTTTTAATTCTACTGATACAAGCAGTAGAATTAAAAAGAACTTCAGGAATGCCTTGGTGAGTCCTATAATTTGTTGAATTTCCCTAGGATTGATCTATTTTACAACTTCAAGTTCACACAAAGGAACATACAATGGTACTTATAAAACTGCTCTTCTAGGAATTCTCCAAGGTTGTGAAGCTACACACTAAAAGTAACAGAGTTGAAACTTTTTCTCTTTAGATCTTACGTTTTAATCTATCATTTTTTTCCCCTTCTCATGGGTGAGTATTTGAAAAGTTGTATCAAACTTTAACATGAGTGTTAAATGTTCAATTGTGTCTTCATAAAATCTGTATGCTGATATCCTAACCACTAGTACCTCAGAACATGACCTTAGTTGGAAGTCATTGTAGACCTAATTTGTTAGGACAGACTGTCATCAGGGTGGAGTAGGATGGGGTCCTAATCCAATATAATATGTCATTTATAATAAGGGGAAATTTGAATACAGAGTCAGGCACATAGAGAAGATGATGTTAAGGTATATCTACACATCCACAGGGAGGTGACAGCCATCTACAAGTCAGGAGTGGAATAGAGCCTTCCTTCACAACTCTCCAACTATTGTGACACCTTGATATTGGGCTTCTAGCTGCTAAAACTAAGAGACAATAAATTTCTGTTAAGACACTTATTTTGAGGTACTTTTCTATGACAACCCTAGCAAACTAATACAATCACCAAAGAGAGATCTTCAAAGAGGGAGGTAACTAGAAATTGGTTTCTCATCCCTGGAAGAAATCTGGCATTAAGATGATTTCTACTATGTACTCTCTGAAAAGGGAATATAAAGGAAATGGTACAAATAATAAAGTATCTTTGAAAAATATTCATTTCTTAAATATCCAGTGATTTCTTTCTGAAAGTATAAGAGGTAGCCTCTTAGTTGTGTCTGATGCTTTGCAATTCCATGGACTGTAGCCCGCTGGGCTCCTCTGTCTGTGGGATTCTCCAGGCAAGAGTGGATGGGTTGCCATGCCCTCCTCCAGAGGATCTTCCCAACCCAGGGAGCGAACCTGGGTCTGCTGAATAGCAGGCAGATTCTTTTCTGTCTGAGCCACCAGGGAAGCCCCAGTTTCTTTTTAGAGGTTCTTTTCTCAAGATAATGTGTCAGTGTTTTGAGTTCTTTAGAGGAGTAAAGCCAGATGAATATAATTACAATCTACTTAATCATAATTAATAGTTAGGATGAAAATAGTTAATACAGTTCTGAATGATTCATATCCAGCTACTACATTTTCTTTTTAAACCGTTGCTCTACAGTTAAATAGCTCAGTTGGTAAAGGATCCACCTGCAATATGGGAGACCTGGGTTCAATCCCTGTGTTGGGAAGATCCCCTGGAGAAGGGAAACACTATGCACTCCAGTATTCTGGCCTGGAGAATTCCATGAACTGTACAGTCTTATGGGGTTGCAAAGAGTCGGACATGACTGAGAGACTTTCACTTCAGTACTTCACTACCTTCTACAGTCAAATGTGTTTTTTTGCAACTAGATTGACTTTGAAGGAAACAGTAAACAGCATATAACTTAGAGAGGAAAACAAGTTGGGTAATAACCGTGCAGTCCGGTGAGACAGGGAAGAACAGATGCAGGGTGACCTGAGGTGTAACGTCTTAGATGCCTGGACCAGGAAACTTGAGGAGAGGCTGGGGGCAAGGCTCTCTGGTGAGGTAAAGACTTTCTGACCAGGCGAGAGTAAACAGATGAGTGTCATGGGGACTCATTGCCCAGATCAACGGATAGGGCTGGAGCATTGCTTCGGGGCCTGATTCTAGGGGTTGGCAGCTAGTGATTATTTGGAGCTTACATTTCTCTGCATGTTTTCAGTCTTTTATAGCAGAGTAGGAAGGCAGCACAAACAAGTTTCTTAAACATGAACGCATCCTCTGAGTGAGCAGGGGGCAAAGGTTAACACTGATGGTCTTCAGAGTATTCCTATTTTCAGTTTTCTGTAACCTTGGCTTGCTTTTGTTTTAACAGTCTGCAAAAGTCTCAGATACTGAGCTTTTTCTCTGACACATGCCCCCAGTTGCTGTGAGTGAACATTTGAGAAATAGTTTCTTTGTTTCTATACTAAGACTATAACTTTAGTACTAAATAAATGGTTTTCTGAACCTCTGTAGAATATTCATGGTGAAAATAATAATATTCTGATTCATGGACAAGGTTGCCAAAATCCAGAAAAATACAGTTATTTGGCAGTGGTGGCATTTTGGGCTGATTTTTGAAACCGGTGTTGGATGCTGCTCAGCCCTCAGTCGTCAGGAATGACTGACAAGATTGGGAAGAAGGTTGATACATTTGCCTTCAGTGTGACATCATTTTCCTCCTTCTTGAATTTCTGCTCCATTTTCCTTCTTGATAATATTGTCTTGTTTTCAGCTGGGGACATGCCAATCACTCCTAAGTTTTTAATATTTGATGCTTGCTGATGAGGACTTAAGATGGCACACCACTCGGGGACACTGCACTTGGAAAGGCAACGTGTTACTGATAGTATTAAAGACTCACTGTTGGAACGGCCAGCCATGGGATTGCTGCTCTGTAGGTGACACTGCTCAGAAATCCCTTGAATTACACTCATGCTTTGAACATCTCTTGCTTAAACAGTCATCACTAAATATTCTTTAACACAGATATTCCTGTCTCATGTTTAAGGGTGCAGTTATTGCCCACCAGGGCCCTAAATTTGGCATAACAAGCATGTCCAGGTTGAGAATTTGATCATCTTTGGAGTGCTGTTACTGCTCTAAGTCATGAGCCTGTTCCTCAGTTTTCTTTGCCATCCAACTGCAAGAAATATGATTTATATGCTGCCAGGCAGGCCCACTGGCTCCCACATTTAGTCTTTAATTGATAGTTAATCATTTTTAGCCCTACATTGTCTCTCTCTAAAACATCAGTTGTATCCAATAACAATCATTCTTTTCCATTATTGTTATTATTACTATGTCTTCCATATTTTTTGAATTTTGTAGATTTGTAGATTTCTAGTATAGTTCCTCCTACAAGTATAACTTCTAGTTCATCAGCTATGTAACTTTTATATTTAATTACATAGCCACCTAGTGTCTGCTGCTAACTTTACCTACAAACTCTGATAGGTTACACGTTTCCAGCTGTAGTGTGACTCGCAAAGATCTTCACACTTGTATAACCCTCTCCTCTTACATGTTCGATAAACCTACTGATTGTTTCTAGCAAACAGAATATGACAGGATGATGGGATGCCCCATCCATGATTTGGTTACAGAGAACTATGACTTTTTACTTGCTGACTTTTCAACTTCACTCCTCTCCTATCATTTTTCTTCTTTGGTCTGATCCTACTGTGTGTCATGAGTTATTCTATGGAGTGGTTCACCATGGCACAGAACTGATAAAGGATTCCAGCCAACAATTTATGAGGAAATGAGATCTTACTTCAGTAGTCCATGAGGAATGACTCCTGCCAACAACCATGTGAGTGAACAAGAAAGAAAATCCTTTCCAGTCAAGCTTTGTGATGACTGCAGACTTGTAAGAGGCTCAGAAACTGAAGATCTGGCTAACCTTTGTCCAATCTCTTGACGCATCTTATCTTGGTGAAGTGATAAATGTTGTTTAAGGCACTAAATTCGGGGGTAATTAGTTGCACTTGTTGTTGTTCATTCGCTAAGTCATGTCTGACTCTGCAACCCCGTGGACTGCAGCACACCAGGCTTCCCTGTTCATCACCAGCTCCCGGAGCCTGCTCAAATTCATGTCCATCATGTTGGTGATCCATCCAACCGTCTCATCCTCTGTCATCCCCTTCTCCTCCTGCCTTCAGTTGTTCACAGAATCAGGGTCTTTTCCAATGAATTGACTCTTCACATCAGGTGGCCAAAGTATCAGAGCTTCATCTTCAGCAATAGTCTTTCCAATAAATACTCAGGGTTTATTTCCTTTAGGATTGGCTGGCTTGGTCTCCTTGCTGTCCAAGGGACTCTCAAGAGAATCAGTTGCATAGCAACGTGTAACTAATATATCAGCCTTTTCATGAGGAATTGTTGTAGGCAGCCTACAAGATGGCCCCAGATGATTCCTGCATTCTTTTATTCATACTCTGTGTAGCTCTGTCCTATACTATACCAGGATTGCTCTCCAAGACCATAATATACAGCAGACATGTTAAGTATGTCACTTTTGAGATGAGACTCATAAAAAAATGTGGCTTTGGTCTTGAGCTCTCACTGTCTCCCTTGGATATTTGTTTTGTGGGAAGCCAGATGCCATGTATTGAGGCATCCCCTTGGAAAGGCCTATGTGGTAAGAGGCTGAAATCTCCACCCAGTGGCCAATGAGGAACTGAGGTTTGCTGACAGCCACTTGAGAAAGCTTGGAAGCAGACCCTTCAGCCTCAGTGGAGCCTGAGATGAATGAAGTCCTGCCTGACAGTTTGATTGCCACCTCCTGGGAGACCCTAATGCAGAACCACATTGCTGAGGTGATTCTGGATGCCTAACACTCAGAATTTGGTTGAAATGATAAATGTTACAAACTGACAAATTTTGAGTAGCTGTTACACAGCAATTGATAACCAATACAGGCATCGATCACCATAATACAATTTTAGTGTCTGCTATATTTTGGTCACTCCTAAACCCAGCCTTTTATGGAAGTGAGAATGCAGGAAGTTTATTTAAAAGAGCTATCAGGATATCAGAGACATCACTTTGCTGACCAAGGTTCATATATTTAAAGCTATGGTTTTTCCAGTAGTCATGTATGGATGTGAGAGTTGGACCATAAAGAAGGCTAAGTGCTGAAGAATTGATGCTTTTGAATTGTAGTGGTAGAGAAGACTCTTGAGAATCCCTCAGAGAGCAAAGATATCAAACCACTCAATTCTGAAGGAAATCAGCTCTGAATATTCATTGGAAGGACTGATGCTAAAGCTGTAGCTCCAGTACTTTGGCCACCTGATGCAAAGAGCCAGCTCACTGGAAAAGACCCTAATGCTGGGAAAGATTGAAGGCAGGAGGAGAAGGGGGTGACAGAGGATGAGATGGTTATATGGCATGATCAACTCAATGGACATGAGTTTGAGCAAACCCTGGGAGACAGTGAAGGACAGGGAAGCCTGGTGTGCTACAGTCTCTGGGGTCACAGAGTTGGACACAATCTAGCGACTGGATAACAACAGTCAGAATATCTACTTGTGGAGAGAAGGAGAAAAAAAAAGGAGGGTGACAAAGGGAGAGTTTTGTGTGAGGTACAATCATAAGAAAACTTCACAGGGACCAGTAGAGGATGCTGGAACTCGGATGGCCATCAAAGTTATCAACAATTTGAGCCAAAGGTCAAGTCTTATGTACCTGCAAGTGCTAGTAATTGGAGGTAGGCAACACTAGGGTGAATCTTAAGTAAAGGAGATCTCTTCAGCTGAGCAAGTTCCCAGAGGCCTGACTGCTGACATTTATCAACCACTGACTCTCCTGAGGACAGCACACTATAGCAAACACAAAGTTAAATACAAGCATAATTAATCTCAAAGGAAAACCCCATAATAGTCTTATAAAGCAAAAATAAAGTAATAGGATTCAGTGCAACTTTTCTGAACCAGAAGATTTAAAGCTACATTTTTTCAAAAAAACAAAACAAAATAGGAAAATTGATCCAGCATAGTAAAAACTAAGACATAGGCTAGCAAGTTAGGAAAATAATGGGGCTTTTCTTAATCATCTCTAGGTAAATAAATCTGAAAACTCTTTAACAAGGATAGTTCCTAGAACTTCCCTGGTTCAAGGATTAAGACTCAGCGCTTCCATTGCGGGGGACACAGGTTCAATAGGATCCTTCATGCTGCACAATGTGGCCATGAAAACAAAACAAAACAAAACAAAGAAGGAAACAAAAAGATACTTTCTTAGGATTATACATTAATACATTGTATAAACTGATACTACTGCTGCTGCTGCTGCTAAGTTGCTTCAGTCATGTCCGACTCAGTGTGACCCCATAGATGGCAGCCTATCAGGCTCCCCTGGCCCTGGGATTCTCCAGGCAAGAACACTGGAGTGGGTTGCCATTCCCTTCTCCAATGCATGAAAGTGAAAAGTGAAAGTGAAGTCATTCAGTTGTGTCCAACTCTTCGCGACCCCACGGACTGCAGCCTACCAGGCTCCTTCGTCCATGGGATTTTCCAGGAAAGAGTACTGGAGTGGGTCACCATTGCCTTCTCCAAAACTGATACTAGATGAAAAGAAACATTCAAATTGAACAATTTCAAAAAAGAAAGTTTTAGAACAGTATCTTTGTCTCACAAAAGCAGAATATACGGAAAGTGTAAATAGAGACATTGTACCAACAATAACCTCAGATACGCAGATGACACCACCCTTATGGCAGAAAGTGAAGAGGAACTAAAAAGCTCTTGAGGAAAGTCAAAGTGGAGAGTGAAAAAGTTGGCTTAAAGCTCAACATGCAGAAAATGAAGATCATGGCATCCAGTCCCATCACTTCATGGGAAATAGATGGGGTAACAGTGGAAACAGTGTCAGACTTTATTTTTTGGGGCTCCAAAATCACTGCAGATGGTACTGCAGCCATGAAATTAAAAGACGCTTACTCCTTGGAAGGAAAGTTATGACCAACCTAGATGGCATATTCAAAAGCAGAGACATTACTTTGCCAACAAAGGTCTGTCTAGTCAAGGCTATGGTTTTTCCTGTGGTCATGTATGGATGTGAGAGTTGGACTGTGAAGAAGGCTGAGCGCCGAAGAATTGATGCTTTTGAAGTGTGGTGTTGGAGAAGACTCTTGAGAGTCCCTTGGACTGCAAGGAGATCCAACCAGTCCATTCTGAAGGACGTCAGCCCTGGGATTTCTTTGGAAGGACTGATGCTAAAGCTGAAACTCCAGTATTTTGGCCACCTCATGCGAAGAGTTGACTCATTGGAAAAGACTCTGATGCTGGGAGGGATTGGGGGCAGGAGGAGAAGGGAACGACAGAGGATGAGATGGCTGGATGGCATCACTGACTCAATGGACGTGAGTCTGAGTGAACTTCGGGAGTTGGTGATGGACAGGGAGGCCTGGCGTGCTGCAATTCATGGGGTCGCAAAGAGTCGGACACGACTGAGCAACTGAACTGAACTGACCAACGTTTAAGGAGCAGATACTTCCTATAATTTTGAAACTTTTTTTTCTTTCAAAAAAGAAGAAAAATTCCTAATTCTATTATGTGAGGATAAAATGAAGGCAAAACATGATGTTTTCACAAAAATTAGGACTATATTTTACTTATGAATATTAAAATGAAGATGTTAGATAATATATCAGTATGCAGAAGGAGATTAAAATAATGATATAGTTTTAAACGAATGGATGTTATTTTGGAAATGCAAGGGTAATGCAAAATTAAAAAATATTTTCATTTAGTTTATTATTTAATTTATTAAAGAGAAAAGTCATGTTTAACTATCAGATAAACTATTAAGAAAATCGTGTTGACAATACAGTAGATCAGCAACTCTCATTTTGAAATTTGAATACAAATTATTTAATTTCATTAAAACAAAAGTTAAACTAACTTTTAGTTTAATTAGTCATCTCTAAACACTTTGTACTATATCACATAATTTTTCCATATATAGTACTTAATATTTACAACACAACACAAATGCTAATTACTTTTTCTGTATCTTCATCAGTTAAAAGTGTCATCCATATTCTTACAAGTGGTAGAGCAAAAAAATAATAAATGCAGAAATTGTATCAAAAATTGGGAGCTGCTTTTTTTTTTTTAATAAGGCATTTGACCAGGCTTCCCTGGTGGCTCAGAGGGTAAAGAATCTGCCTGCAATGAGGGAGATCTGGGTTTGATCCCTGGGTTGGGAAGATCCCCTGGAGTAGGAATTTGCAACCCAATCCAATATCCTTGCCTGAATAATTCCATGGACAGAGGAGCTTGGCGGGCTACAGTCCATGGGGTCGCAAAGAGTTGGACACAACTGAGCTACTGATACTTTCACTTTCTATGACCAACATATTTATAGGAAAAGATAATTTGAAAAGTTCTGTAACAATTCTGGGTCATTCTTTTCTCTAGTAGGTTTTGGGCATGTCTCTAGTCGTAGAGTGAGGATAAACCAGTGGGGTGTTGGTATGAGGTGTGACAGTATACTCCTGGGGTATTTCTTTCTGCAAAAGCTGCTCCATTTAACTGAGTCTCACTTGAAAATTGGCTCTGACAGCCAGATACTCATACACAGAAAAACGAATTGGTAATAATAATGACCATATTATGTTATGGTATTATATTCTTATAAGAGCCCCAAGAGTATTTCATGTGCATTGACTCTTCAAATAAGCATAGATGCTATCTTCTTTTTTATTCCTCATTTCACGTCTCTCCCAATGATACACGTGGATAAACTGATTTCCTATTGGTGATAAGAAGTAATGGCAGAGGTAGAAGAAGAAAACATGTCATTTCTTAAAGCTCTAGACAGTAATATGACCTATTATATTTCATTCAGTTGCATCTGATTTCCTTGATGTGTGAATATTTACAAAGATAAGGCATTTTGCTATCTGTAACACTTTTTCACTTTCATAATAGTAAATTAACTATAATTTTCCTAAATTTAGCTTGAAAATTATTTGTAACAGAGTAAAAATGTTAAATATATTGTGCCTCCTTTTATTAAAATAGCAATAAAACAATACAGTATTGAAGGAGGGAAAAACCTGAAATAGTGGTTGTTTATAGCTTCCCATTCCACTGGAGTTTTATTAAACTGATAAAATTAAATGGATAAAATAAAAACTAAACTTAAAAAAATACAGGCTTTTTTTGTTTGTTTAAATAATCACTGGAAGTCATAAATTATAACCATGACTGAATTAAATGATTCTAGTTCCATTTGTGTCTTTTCCCCTTTCTTACTGCTTTAGAATTTCAATAAAATATAGATGTGTTATGAGATTTGATCTAAGAATAACATGGTTAAGTCTATTGTATAGGAGAGAGAAGTAGATTTCTGCTTTGTATTTCTAAGGATCCATGAGTGAGAAACTTTGCATGAAACCACAAAAATGGCTGTAGCTTCTTAGAAATAAGTAATCTAGGACAAACTGAACAGTTAATCTCGTTTAATTTTGTGAAACCTGACTTGTATCAAAGAATGCTTCCCAGTATTTTTGATGACTTTTTTGTGCAGTTACTGTAATCTAGGGTGATATGCATATAAGGACACACATGGCTGCAGTGCTTCCTTTCAATCAGGTTACAGAATTCGTCCTTAAGTAAAACTTTAAAAGTCACTCAGAACTTCCGTAATTATTTTTATAGGCCAATATTTATACTTGTATCATGTGTGTGATTTAAGTGTGAGGAGGATTAGTAGTTCTTTGTGTTTTTTGTTCACTTTATATTTTATTTATATAAATACTCTTTCATTCCCATCACTCACAGTTCCATCTGTATCAGTACCAGATTAATTTTTAAGCAAATATTCTAGTTATGTTCTTACTATGGACAAGTACTAGCAATCTTTTTTGGGGAGAAAGAGGAATCCATAATTGTGTGAAGAGGAATTTGCTTTCTTTAAATTTATAGACTTGATATACATATGCTTTATTTTTCAGAATGTTGCTTCTATCCACATTATTCTACAAGGACATCTCATAATAGGATACTATTAACCCAAATACCTAAGCCTACACATTAAATGTCCATGTGAAATACTCTGGAAGAATTGTATAGAGAAATTAAAGGTATAAATACATTCTGACATCTTAAAAAGATTTTCAAAACTAAAAAAAGATCCTGTAAAATACGTGATTATTTACTTCCAAAAAAACCCATAACATTTTGCAATCTTAAAAGTTATATTTAATAAAAAAAAACAGCCACAGAGATTTAAAAATCTACCATTTTAAAAATGAAAAACATGTTGCCTAGACAAATTCAGCAACTGTCTCAATCTTATGGAAAGTTAGATTCCATTTGGGAGATTGAGAGTATTATTGGGTGATAAAGCTTGCTTCCAGTCATTCATTGGTGTGAGTTGATATATGTAAGGGTTTTGATAATCTGTGTTAAGTGGGAAAGGATTAGGGAAACCAATTTTGTGGAGGAAGGAGAACATATGTATGCAGATGCTCAAAATGAAGAAAGGATACATTGAATACAGACTAGTATGACATTTGTCATTGCCTCTAAAGAGATTGGGCTTCCTAGGTGGTGCTAGTGGTAAGAACCTGCCTGCCAATGCAGGAGATGTAAGAGATGTAGGTTTGATCCCTGGCTTGGGAATTTCCCCTGGAGGAGGACACGGCAGCCCACTCCAGTATTCTTGCCTGGAGAATCCCATGGACAGTGGAACCTGATGGGCTATGGTTCATAGGGTTGCAAAGAGTCAGACAAATTTTGAAGAATGAAGCAGACATGAATGAAGCAACACAGCACACACAAAGATATCAGTATTGAACTACTGAGAGTTTCTCTCTACGTAGTGAAGAGAGTTGTTTTAACTGGAAAATACAAATACATGTATGCACATGAGAAAACCTTTCTGAAATCCCAGAAATTACTGAGAATACAGTGTGAGATGGAGGCTGAGTTTAGATATTCTATAGAACCAGGCTAACAAACTAATGAGGTTTGAATGTCGGTATTGTTTGTATCCCAAAATGGGTGAAGCTAGAGACATTCACGTTACTTTTTACAAAGCAAAACATGAATCTTCAAATTGCTGAAACTAAGGAAAATTTGCATTGACCTAAAAAATAAGTAACATATTTTCCTCTTCTTTTTTCTTGGAGTTTTGTGACTAGAGCTTAGCACCAATCATATGGATAATCACTATATGTTGTGAAATTTCTGGTTTGTTGTGCTTCATCTAAACTTTACTGTTTATTTTTCACCCTTTAGACTTCCATTTCTAAAACACTTCTTCAATACTTATAGGCAATACACAATTGCCTATATACTTATATTTACATTAAAAAGAAAAAAGGTGAGCTCCATGATGACAAAGGAGACAAGGGGTAATGTAGATCAGCAGCACATGGTTTCTGTCTATGGCCATATAAAGATGGGAAAGTCAGTAGGCACATAGCAAGTTCTGTTTTCTTTTTTTTTCTTTTAATTTTATTTTTAAACTTTACATAATTGTATTAGTTTTGCCAAATATCAAAATGAATCCACCACAGGTATACATGTGTTCCCCATCCTGAACCCTCCTCCCTCCTCCCTCCCCATACCATCCCTCTGGGTCGTCCCAGTGCACTAGCCCCAAGCATCCAGTATCGTGCATCGAACCTGGACTGGCATCTCATTTCATGCATGATATTTTACATGTTTCAATGCCATGACGCCTAAATGCAAGCTAAGCTGTGGCTAGCTGATGTACTCAGGTCACCTTTTCTTAAGGTGCTATCTTAGAGAACATTAGTTACCATCCTCAACCATTGCTTAGCTGGAATATAGAAGTGTGTGTGTGTGTGTGTGTGTGTTAATCATTCAGTCATGTCTGACTCTTTGTGACTCCATGGACTGTGGTATGCCAGGATCCTCTGTCCATGGAATTCTCCAGGCAAGAATACTGGAGTGGGTAGCCATTGCCTTCTCCAAGGAATCTTCCCAACCCAGGGATTGAACCTGGGTCTCCTGCATTGCAGGCAGATTCTTTACCATTTGAGCCACAGAGTATGGAAAGTGAAACTATTACAAATGCAACTGGTTAGGATATAACTACCAGTTCTGGAACCTGAATTATGTATAAATCACACACTGGATCATAAGACTGTAAGACTTCCATGCTTAATCCTATATGTGGTTCCTGTGAGCATTATGGCTCTTCAGTTCAGTTCAGTTCAGTCACCCAGTCGTGTCCGACTCTTTGTGACCCCATGAATTGCAGCACGCCAGGTCTCCCTGTCCATCACCATCTCCCGGAGTTCACTCAGACTCAACGTCTGTCGAGTCGATGATGCCATCCAGCCATCTCATCCTCTGTCGTCCCCTTCTCCTCCTGCCCCCAATCCCTCCCAGCATCAGAGTCTTTTCCACTGAGTCAACTCTTTGCATGAGGTGGCCAAAGTACTGGAGTTTCAGCTTTAGCATCAGTCCTTCCAAAGAAATCCCAGGGCTGATGTCCTTCAGAATGGACTGGTTGGATCTCCTTGCAGTCCAAGGGACTCTCAAGAGTCTTTTCCAACACCACAGTTCAAAAGCATCAATTCTTCGGCACTCAGCCTTCTTCACAGTCCAACTCTCACATCCATACTGACCACAGGAAAAAACCATAGCCTTGACTAGATGGACCTTTGTTGGCAAAGTAACTATGGCTCTTAGTGAGTGGCTAATATTTCTAAATCATGATAATCTGTTCATCCTCATGAAAGCAAATTTTAGCACATAAGCTCTTTCCTGGGGGATGGGGAAAAAATCTTTTACTCTATGAAAAGGACACCAAAATGGTTTCTTATACTTCTATCTCACTTGATTCATTGACTGCAGTGGAATATGCAATTGGATTTGTTTCTGGAATTTTACCCACATAAAGGAGTCTGGCTCTTTATTGATTAGGAGTTACAATTTGATGACTAAAAAAAACCAACCAAAGAACAACAGTAGCAAACATCTTTGGAAATCAGTTCTTGTGGTCTTAGTTCATTTCTTCCATTGACAAAGGACACTGCCTCTACCCATTGTAAAATCTGGTTAAATTACCTAGCAATACAGCTTTTACCTCTTTCTTTGTGGAGTGGGAGGGTGGTAAAGTCTATCAGTGGCTTCTGCCTTGGATCTGGTCAGAGACAGACAAGAATGGATTCTTGAGTGAATTTTCCAACTTAGTGTGCTTTACAACAAGACAGTGAGATATATGTGAAAGAAGATGCAGATAGAATGCAAAATTGGTTCTCTCTCATGTAAGGCAGGAAAAGATGAGGAGAAATGACAGATAAGGATGTGATTCTGTGTCAGGAGGGGTGATTCTGTGTCGAGAGGGCATAGGAAAGTTCTGGTATGCTCACCATTGGCTTTTGCTTCATTTTGTCTTTCTCACTCTCTTTCCCCTTTTCTCCTCCTTCCTTTCCACAATTATTTGAGTGTCTACTTTTATTAGGAGATTAATATGCAAAAAACATTTTAATAAATGCCCTTGCTTTAATTGAGAAAAACTCTATGCTTGGTATAGTGTACCTTTATATTTTTAGATGCTTAATTTTTTTTTTTATGTTTTAAATTCCTTGTCCTTACTCCCAGATATCATTATTTTATTTCCTGATATATGTAATCCCCAATATAGGGTTTACTTTTCTTCTGAAAGCTTTCAATCAGCTCCCATGTTATTCATTTACTTTCAGTTACCTGGTTGAAATTTTTTTCTGATTATTCATTTCATAGAAAACAGACTAACTCTCCAGCTCTCATATATATTCTTTAAAGTTCATCATTTTGAGCAGTTCTTAAATTTAGTATGGGTGCCAACACAGGAAAAGCTAGTTGGATTCATTTAGCCGAAGATATATCTAATGTAACAAATAAAGCATTTTAACCGTTTATGATAAGAAAACTCACACATGCTATATTTAGAATAAGGGAAATTCTTTTATGTGATTATATCCAAGCATTCATTCTTCTAAAGTATATAGCTATGACACCTATAATGTTTAGGAGAAGAAAGAAATAGTGATTCCTATATTGGAAAGAGTATTTAGGAAGAAGTCAAAGATGAGATCTAAAGAGGAAAAGTGGAGTATTTATATTTACTCATTTTTTTCCTTCCAGTAATGCAACACAGAATTCCCACTGAGCTTTGGAAGTAGTTTGGAGTGTTAAAGGGAGCTTAAATCATTCATAGTGCACCC
This sequence comes from Bos taurus, assembly GCF_002263795.3. NCBI lineage: Eukaryota > Metazoa > Chordata > Mammalia > Artiodactyla > Bovidae > Bos > Bos taurus. The sequence continues at coordinate 31,927,769 of NC_037335.1, forward strand.
TCTGGAGAGGTCATTTCTCTTGGGTGACTGCACAATAGATGAAGGTGCATATTCTGGACATCTGGGGCCAGCTCGATTTTTTTTGTTTTTCTTCTTTGCTTGCCTGAGAAGTCTCTAGATAGTATTAGCTATCATGGATGAAAATGGAATTCTTCACTTCTGTAATATAAAGATATTTTCTCTTATGATTTTGACCTCTCAGATCTCTACTTTATTGTTCCAAACCACAGCCATAGATTTAGTCCTAAGGAGGTCTCCCTTTCCTGGCATTTGTATCTATGGGATGGATGATGGTATGCTGTGACCTTTTTATGCCAACAGGCCACACTATCTTTTCTGTACTGTTGCAGATTTTTTTCTTAAGAAGTAGTGCTGCTCTGAAGACTCCTGGAGATCCTGACAACATTTTCCATCAACTGGATCAACCAAGAAGCATTGCTACCTCAAGGAAGTAAGGTATGAATATAAAAGTGAGTTTCCTTTTTTCCTGTTTCAAAGTTCATAAAGGGAATTTTCTTGATAGAGTTAAAACATCAAGGGTATCTGTATATTTCAATATGAGATTCCTTGCTGTCTTGATGTTTGGTTTTGCATTTGGTAGGAAGATAATCTTAAAATCTAAAATGCTCCAAATATCTTTTGCTTTGCTTGTATGCCTCTTTGAAGTATTATTTTCTTCACTATCCCTGAACAAACCACAGAAATAGAGCCTCAGATAATCATTCATTGCAGGGTGTGAATCATAATTTTTTCATATAAAATCTAGATGATGATCAGATAATAATTTATGTGAAAATTGTTTTTCTTGTAACTTTCTATTAACCCTGTAAGATGTACTCAAGTTTTAGTTTTCTCTTCTGAGGATATTTCCTCAAGAGAAGGTTCAACTCAGGCTATTAGGCTTGGTTAGTTTTTGCTAGTTTTTATGTGGAAACTTTTTCCTCTTTTTCCTTAAAATTGGAGAAGCCTTTGTTTATAAGTTTATTCTGCTTAAAAAAAAAAAAGGTAACTAAATCTGTGGGATAAATGCCACAGGAGAGAATAAGTAAGATTACTTTCTAAATCCCCCTCAAGAGACTAGAATTACTAGGAATGTTTATGTCCCTATTGGCAGAGGATGGGGGAGATAGCAAGAACAACGATGATGACATCACTGATAACACAAACAAAGTGATATCATCATATAGACATTGAAGACACATCTGAGAAAACCATATGCCAGTTTCTTGGAAGGTTTCAATTATTTTTCTTTTTTTGAATTTATTTTTAATTGTGGTATATTTGTTTCACAATATTCTGTTGGTTTCTGCAGGTTTCAGTTATATGTGAACAGTCTATATCAAGTGAAAAAAGCTCACTTGTTCCTAGAAAAACTATAAAATTGTCTTGGAAAATGGGGATAAATCTTTTGAGAGAAGAGAAAGTATAGTGTGTACCTAAAAATAGCAAGAAAGAGGATGAAAACAGGAAGGAAGAAAACAGACAAGATACTTTCAATACTTGGTAAAAGTTCTTTTTGCTTCTTTTACCATGATAGCAGTCTTTGCTTCTCCTTCACAACATTTGATACTAATAATTATCCAGGCATTTATAATTAATTAAAGTAATTTGTCCTTGGGTTTCACCACCAAAGGACAAACTTTTTGAGAGTATGAGTTATATTTGCTCATACCTTTTCTTTGCTACAGTGTGAAATGTACAGCTGGATGATATCCAGTAAATATTTGTTAACTAAATCTGTCTAAGAGTGTTTGTTGCTTGGGAGATCAAAAGCAATATGTATAGGGAAGCTTTCTAAACAGTAAGTAAATGATAGCTTGATAACTTTATTATGTACATGGGTAGGGACAGAAGACTAAGTAACTAGTGTTGATGTTTCAAGGAAATACAGTAGAAATATATGTAAAACCCGAATGTAAACGTGAAAGGATATATTTCGAGGTTTAGAAGTATATTATAATTTCAATTCAGTTAGTTACATAGTCATGTCCAACTCTTTGTAAGCCCATGGTCTGCAGCACACCAGGGATCCCTGTCCATCACCAAATTCTGCAGGCTCCTCAAACTTATCTCCATCGAGTTGGTGATGCCATCCAACCATATCATCCTCTGGCATCCCCTTCTCCTCCTGCCTTCAAACTTTCCCAGCATCAGGGTCTTTTCAAATGAGTCAGTTCTTCATAATTCAGTTCAGTTCAGTCGTTCTGTCGTGTCCGACTCTTTGCGACCCCATGAACCACAGCACAACAGGCCTCCCTGTCCATCACCAACTCCCGGAGCCCACCCAAACCCATGTCCATTGAGTCAGTGATGCCATCCAACCATTTCATCCTCTGTGCTCCCCTTCTCCTCCTGCCCTCAATCTTTCCCAGCATCAGAGTCTTTTGAAATGAGTCAGCTCTTCGCATCAGGTGGCCAAAGTACTGTAGTTTCAGCTTCAACATCAGTCCTTTCAATGAACACCCAGGGCTGAACTCTAGGATGGACTGGTTGGATCTCCTTGCAGTCCAAGGGACTCTCAAGAGTCTTCTCCAACACCACAGTTCAAAAGCATCAATTCTTCAGTGCTCAGCTTTCTTTACAGTCCAACTCTCATATCCATACATGACCACTGGAAAAAACCATAGCCTTGAGTAGACAGACCTTTGTTGGCAAAGTAATGTCTCTGCTTTTTATATTGAGGAATGATTGTTAATTTTTATTTTTTTTTCCTTTTTTAAATATAAATTTATTTATTTTAATTGGAGGTTAATTACTTTACAATATTGTATTGGTTTTGCCATACATTAACATGAATCTGCCACAGGTATACACGTGTTCCCCATCCTGAACCCCCCTCCTTCCTCCCTTCCCGTACCATTCCTCTGGGTCGTCTCAGATATGCTGTCTAGGTTGGTCATAACGTTCCTTCCAAGGAGTAAGCATCATTTAGTTTCATGGCTGCAATCACCATCTGCAGTGATTTTGGAGCCCCCAAAAATAAAGTCAGCCACTGTTTCCACTGTTTCCCCATGTATTTGCCATGGAGTGATGGACCACATGCCATGATCTTAGTTTTCTGAATGTTGAGTTTTAAGCCAACTTTTTCACTCTCCTCTTTCACTTTCATCAAGAGGCTATTTAGTTCCTCTTCACTTTCTGCCATATGGGTGGTGTCATCTGCATATCTGAGGTTATTGATATTTCTCCCGGCAATCTTGATTCCAACTTGTGCTTCTTCCAGCCCAGCGTTTCTCATGATGTATTCTGCATTTAAGTTCAATAAGCAGGGTGACAATATACAACCTTGACGTTCTCCTTTTCCTATTTGGAACCAGTCTGTTGTTCCATGTCCAGTTCTAACTGTTACTTCCTGACCTGCATACAGATTTCTCAAGAGGCAGGTCAGGTGGTCTGGTATTTCCATCTCTTTCAGAATTTTCCACAGTTTATTATGATCCACACAGTCAAAGGCTATGGCATAGTCAATAAAGCAGACATAGATGTTTTTCTGGAACTCTCTTGCTTTTTTGATGATCCAGCAGATGTTGGCAATTTGATCTCTGGTTCCTCTGCCCTTTCTAAAACCAGCTTGAACATCTGGAATTTCATAGTTCACATATTGCTGAAGCCTGGATTAGAGAAGTTTAAGCATTACTTTAATAGTGTGTGAGATGAGTGCAATTGTGTGGTAGTTTGAGCATTCTTTGGTATTGCCTTTCTTTGTGATTGGAATGAAAACTGACCTTCTCCAGTGCTGTGGCCAATACTGAGTTTTCCAAATTTGCTGGCATATTGAGTGCAGCACTTTCACAGCATTATCTTTTAGGATTTGAAACCGTTCAACTGGAATTCCATCACTTCCACTAGCTTTTTTCGTAGTGATCCTTCCTAAGGCCCACTTGACTTACATTCCAGCATGTCTTACTCTAGGTGAGTGATCATACCATCATGATTATTCTTGTTATCACATCATCATTAAGATCTTATTTGTTTAGTTCTTTGTAATTCTGCCACCTGTTCTTAATATCTTCTGCTTCTATTAGGTCCATAGCATTTCTGTCCTTTATGGTATACATTTTTGCATGAAATGTTCCCTTGGTATCTCTAATTTTCCTGAAGAGCTCTCTACTACTACTAATTCACTTCAGTCGTGTCCAACTCTGTGCGACCCCATAGATGGCAGCCTACTAGGCTCCGCCGTCCCTGGGATTCTCCAGGCAAGAACACTGGAGTGGGTTGCCATTTCCTTCTCCAATGCTTGAAAGTGAAAAGTGAAAGTGAAGTCGCTCAGTCGTGTCCAACTCCTAGCAACCCCATGGACTGTAGCCCACCAGGCTCCTCTGTCCATGGGAGTTTCCAGGCAAGAGTACTGGAGTGGGGTGCCAGGGCCTTCTCCGGAAGAGCTCTCTAGTCTTTCCCATTCTATTATTTTCCTCTATTTCTTTCCATTGATCATTGAGGAATGCTTTCTTATCTCCCCTTGCTATTTTTTGGAACTCTGCATTCAAACAGGTATCTTTCCTTTTCTCTTTTGCCTTTCAAGTCCTTTTTTTTTTTTTTTTTTTCACAGCTATGTGTAAGGCCTCCTCAGATCACCATTTTGCCTTTTTGCATTTCTTTTTCTTGGAGATGGTCTTGATCACTACCTCCTGTTCTATATCACAAACCTCCATCCATAGTTCTTCAAGCACTCTATCAGTTCTAATCCCTTAAATCTATTTCTCACTTCCACTGTATAATCCTAAGGGATTTGATTTAGGTCATAGCTGAATGGTCTAGTGGTTTTCCCTACTTTCTTCAATTTAAGTCTGAATTTGGCAATAAGGAGTTCATGATCTGAGCCACAGTCAGCTCCTGGTCTTGTTTTTGTTGACTCTATAGAGCTTCTCCATCTTTGGTTGCAAAGAATATAATCAATCTGATTTTGGTATTGACCATCTGGTGATGTCCGTGTGTAGAGTCTTCTCTTGTGTTGTTGGAAGTGAGTGTTTGCTATGACCAGTGCGTTCTCTTGGCAAAACTCTGTTATTCTTTGACCTACTTCGATTTGTACTCCAAGGTCAAATTTGCCTATTACTCCAGATATCTCTTGACTTCCTCCTTTTGCAATCCAGTCCCCTATAATGTAAAGGACATCTTTTTTGAGTGTTAGTTCTAGAAGGTCTTGTAGGTATTCATAGAACCGTTCAGCTTCTGGTCAGGGCATAGACTTGGGTTACTGTGATTTTGAATGGTTTTCCTTGGAAACCAACAGAGATCATTCTGTCATTTTTGAGAATGCATCCAAGTACTGAATTTCAGACTTCTTTGTTGAATATGATGGCTACTCCATTTCTTCAAGGGATTCTTGCCCACAGTAGTAAATATTGTGGTCATCTGAGTTAAATTCATCCATTCCAGTCCATTTTAGTTTACTGATTCCTAAAATGTTGATGTTCATTCTTGCCATCTCCTGTTCAACCACTTCCAATTTTCCTTGATTAATGGACCTAACATTCCAGTTTCCTATACAATATTACTCTTTATATCATTGGACTTTACTTCCATCATTAGTCAGATCCGCAACTGGGTATTGCTTTTGCTTTGGCTCTGTCTCTTCATTCTTTCTGGAGTTATTTCTTCACTGATCTCCAGTAGCATATTGGGCACCTACCAACCTGGGGAGTTCATCTTTCATATCTTTTTGCCTGTTCATACTGTTCATGGGGTTCTCAAGCCAAGAATACTGAAGTGTTTGCCATTCCCTTCTCTGTTGGACCATGTTTTGTAAGAAATCTCCACCATGACCCATCTGTCTTGGGTGGCCCTACAAGGCATGGCTCATAGTTTCCTTGAGTTAGACAAGGCTATGATCCATGTGATCCGATTTGTTAGTTTTCTGTGACTGTGGTTTTCTTTCTGTCTGCCCTCTGATGGAGAAGGATAAGAGGCTTATGGAAGCTTCTTGATGGGAGAGACTGACTGAGGGGGAAACTGGGTCTTTTTCTGATGGGCTGGGCCATACTTAGTAAATCTTGAATCCAATTTTCTGTTGATGGGTGGGGCTGTGTTTCCTCCCTGTTGTTTGTCCAGAAGCCAAACTATGGTGGAGGTAATGAAGATCATGGCGACCTGCTTCAAAAGGTTCCATGCACACACTCTTGCACTCAGTACCCCCAACCCTGCAGCAGGCCACCAGTGACCCACACCTCTGTCAGAGACTCCTGAACACTCAGGCGAGTCTGAGTCAGTCTCTTGTGGGGTCACTTCTCCTTTCTCCTTGGTCCTGGTGCACACAAGATTTTGTTTGTTCCCTTCAAGAGTCTGTTTCCCCAGTTCTTTGTAAGTTCTGGTGGCTCTATGTTGGGGTTAATGGCAATCTCCTCCAAGAGGGCTTATGCCATACCCAAGTCTACCAACAGCCCCTGCTGCAGTCCACTGCTGACCCATACCTCCACAGGAGATAGTCAAACACAATTCTAGCTCAGGCTTTGTGGTGTGTCTGGGTCCTGGTATGCACAAGGCTTGTTTGAGCCCTCCAAGTGTCTCTGGCAGGTATGAGGTTTGATTTTAAAGGTGATTTTTCCCCTCCTACTGTCTTGCTGGATCTTCTCCTTTGCCCTTGGATGTGTGGTATCTTTTTTTGGTTGGATCCAACATTCTCCTGTTGATGGCTGTTTAGCAGTGAATTGTAACTTTGGAATTCTCACAGGAGATACTCTGCCATCTTGACCTAAAATTATCTTGACCTAAATTATAATTTCAAGGTTAATAATGTGTTTCTCCTTAAGACTACAAATTCAAAATATATATATTTCTCAGTGATGTTATTTTAATCATTTGCCTGTTTTACTCAATCCCTCAGTAGATTAGCTCTTTTTCCTATTTTATTTAGTCATGGCACATTAGCCAAAATTAGCCAAAAATTAGCAGAAAATGACAAAAGACTTACTATATACCTGTGGAGAACAAGATTACTTTTAACAATTGCTCCTTTTGAAATGAGAAATATAGAGACAGAAAAGAAAACAATTTAGAAGTCAGAAAAGCAATAATTTAGGGCAAATGGAAGATTGGCTTATCTCTCTAATTTTTATACCTACTTACACATACCTAATGTACATATTCATTTGCAAAATAAATCAAGTTGACTATCTCAGAATAGTGAGACAATATCTTACTATAGTGAGACAATCTCACAATATATCTTAAATCAAGTTGATGATCTCACAATATATCTTGTATCTTATCTTATATCTCACAATATATCTTATATGTGTGTTATTGGTCCAGAAATATTAATAGTATATATTTCTTAATAGTATAAAATGTTTTACTTTACTGAACTCAAAGACCATTTGCTTATTGTATCAAAACTTTAATGAAAACCTCTAGAGCCTTATTATGAGGGAGAAAATATTAAACCTGCTTTTACTTTTTACAAATGTTAAAGTAGTTTTATACTGATAATGTTTATTGCAACATTTCTTACGTTCTCTCAGACCAAGTCAGAAGATATTCGACATCAAGTAGAATAGAAACTCACATTTATGTGGGAACTTTAGTGAAATATTGTATTTTGGCAGTTCCTTACCAAATCAGCTTTGATATTTGCCCTTCAGATAAGTAGACCCGCTTTAATGTCTGTTTCTAGGCTATGTTCCATGATCTTCACTCTTGCCAGAGAGTTGTACCAAAGCCCAGCTGGTAGTATGAGCCCTCGAATATGGTCCTTATTCTCAAAGATAGCAAAAAGGGGAAAAGGACATTTGTGCAAGCCAGCTAATAAGTGGAAGTCGACTATATTGTGGTTTGAAAGATTAATGTAAAGTGAAAAAAGACCAACACACACATCTTCTCATCCAGTTGCCTGGGGAAACCAGTCTTTTTTCTATACTTAGCTTTTATTTACAAAGTTATTCTACCAGGAAATGACATATATTAACTAATTAGTCTTCCTAACTTTTATGCGTGTACTAACATGGTTGGATCACAAAAACAAAATATGGGAAAAAATACCAAGACAAAAAACAAAAATAACAAAGACACCAATTTTTATTAGGTTCATATGAAAAAAAAATGTAATACTTAAAAAATATAAAGAACGGACTTTTGGACTCTGTGGGAGAAGGCAAGGGCAGGATAATTTGAGAGAATAGCATTCAAATATATATATTATCATATGTGAAATCGATGACCAGTCCAAGTTTGATGCATGAAACAGGGCACTCAAAGCTGGTGCACTGGGACGACCCAGAGGGATGGGGTAGGGAGTGGGGGTGGTTTGGGACGGAGGGACACATGTACACCCATGGCTGATTCATGTCAATGTATGGCAAAACCACCATAATATTGTAAAATAATTAGTCTCCAATTTAAATAAATTAATTAAAAAATGAACAAGCAAACAAAAAATACATACCTAGGTTGTATAACTGCAAAGGAAAGTAACAGTTACCTCTCTTTGGGAGAGAGAAATTGGATCAGGAAAGGACACCTGCAACTTATAGGATGCTGTCCCAGCTTTCACTTTACCTAGATAACTAATTACATAGGACATACGTATGGTTGTATTTACAGAGAGCTACAGGGTTTGGGGACTAGAAGAGGAGCACAGTCAACCTGATGCTAATGGGTGGATGATTCCTCTGTTTCAAGTATCTGTTTGAACCCATTTTTTGTTTGTTTTCCCCTCACTTTTATTCAGATAGAATAAACATAGCATTTTATAGTGTTACGGTGTATAACATAATAATTGATCTCTATAAATCCATTGATTTAACCAGTGGCTAGAAAAGGCTTAAACGATTGTCACACATAAGTAAACATTTTTCAGATGTTCATTCAGAATGAATGATTCCTGCAACTTTTCTGTAAGTTTGAAAATTTTCAGAAAAAAGGGCAAAAAGGGTAAGAAAATTATTAATCACATGTTTAAAGACAAATCAGAATAACACACTGAACTTTCAGGGTCCTATTTTAATAAAAGTATCACCTAACACGGTCATTTCTGGTAACAACAGAAACTCCCCAAAATTTGGACCTTTGTGACAGTGGCTGGGTTCAGACATTTACAGGCAAGGAGAATGTATTGAGGGATACTGGTGATAGAAAGGGAGGAAAAGAGAGAAAGAGAGCATCTTTCTGATATCAGTTTACCCTCATCCATTGGACCTTATAGCTTGAGAATCAGTCTGCCAACTTACATTTGGAAGTGCCTATTGATATTCCAGTGACTAAGCTTCATTCACCTATTGACCCAGCCTAACATGCTTGCACATACACACATGCATATATAGATAATTATGTTATTTTTATAAAACATATAATTAAGTTATATATATATTTTAAATATAAATTATGTTTATTTATAGAAAACTCACTGGAAAGGAGAGACAGGTAGTCTGGATGTTAGTAAAGCTTGTGAGAAGCTGAAATTTAATTCATTTCCAATGTGGAGGACCTTGCTATAAGTATTCATGGTTTTTAGTTATCAAATCATCTGTGAAGTTTTATGGAGGGTAAACAGTGCTCCATCTGTGTCTTTGCAGAGCATGATTGTTATTATCCACTGACAGTCAAACAATGTGAGCCAAAGCAAACAGGTCATTCTGCACAGCAACCCCGCCCCCCTCCAAGGGCAGACTAGGGCATCTTACCACCAGGAATATTGTTAAACAAAATTTCAAATGAATCCCACTTAACAGTTCAGATCTTCCTTGTTCTATTCTTCTCTACCTTTATATGCATCCATTAGATACCCAACACCTTTGTTCTTTTCAGTTCCTCATAGTCTCCTTCAAATGATTGCCAATCCAGTTCCAGTTCCAGTTCCAGTTCAGTCACTCAGTAGTGTCCAACTCTTCACTATCCCATGAACCGCAGCACGCCAGGCCTCCCTGTCCATCACCAACTCCCAGAGTCCACCCAAACCCATGTCCATTGAGTCGGTGATGCCATCCAACCATCTCATCCTCTGTCGTCCCCTTCTCCTCCTGAGCTCAATCTTTCCCAGCATCAGGGTCTTTTTAGATGACTCAGCTCTTCGCATCAGGTGGCCAAAGTATTGGAGTTTCAGCTTTAACATCAGTCCTTTCAATGAACATTCAGGACTGATCTCCTTTAGGATGGACTGATTAGATATCCTTGCAGTCCAAGGGACTCTCAAGAGTCTTCTCCAACACCACAGTTCAAAAGCATCAATTCTTCGGCGCTCAGCCTTCTTCACAGTCCAACTCTCACATCCATACATGACCACAGGAAAAACCATAGCCTTGACTAGACGAACCTATGTTGGAAAAGTAATGTCTCTGTTTTTGAATATGCTATCTAGGTTGGTCGTAACTTTCCTTCCAAGGAGTAAGCGTCTTTTAATTTTATGGCTGCAATCACCATCCACAGTGATTTTGGAGCCCAGAAAAATAAAGTCAGCCACTGTTCCCACTGTCTCATCTATTTGCCATGAAGTGATGGGACCAGATGCCATGATCTTAGTTTTCTGAATGTTGAGCTTTAAACCTACTTTTTCACTCCTCTTTCACTTTTATCGAAAGGCTTTTTAGTTCCTCTTCACTTTCTGCCATAAGGGTGGTGTCATCTGCATATCTTAGGTTATTGATATTTCTCCAGGCAATCTTGATTCCAGCTTGTGCTTCTTCCAGTCCAGCATTTCTCATGATGTACTCTGCATATAAGTTAATAAGCAGGGTGACATTATATAGCCTTGCCATACTCCTTTTCCTATTTGGAACCAGTCTGTTGTTCCATGTCCAGTTCTAACTGTTGCTTCCTGACCTGCATATAGGTTTCTCAAGAGGCAGGTCAGGTGGTCTGGTATTCCCATCTCTTTCAGAGTTTTCCACAGTGTATTGTGATCCACACAGTCAAAGGCTTTGGCATAGTCAGTAAAGCAAAAATAGATGTTTTTCTGGAACTCTCTTGTTTTTTGCGATGATCTACTGGATGTTGGCAATTTGATCTCTGGTTCCTCTGCCTTTTCTAAAACCAGCTTGAACATGTCGAAGTCCACAGTTCACGTATTGCTGAAGCCTGGCTTGGAGAATTTTGAGTATTACTTTACTAGCATGTGAGATGAGTGCAATTGTGTGGTAGTTTGAGCATTCTTTGACATTACCTTTCTTTGGGATTGGAATGAAAACTGACCTTTTCCAGTCCTGTGGCCACTGCTGAGTTTTCCAAATTTGCTGACATATTGAGTGCAGCACTTTCACAGCATCATCTTTCAGGATTTGAAATTGGAATTTCACCAACTGGAATTCCATCACCTCCACTAGCTTTGTTCATAGTAATGCTTCCTAAGGCCCACTTGACTTCACATTCCAGGATGTCTGGCTCTAGGTGAGTGTGAGTGATCACACCATCATGGTTATCTGGGTCGTGAAGATCTTTTGTGTACAGTTCTTCTGTGTGTTCTTTCCACCTCTTCTTAATATCTTCTGCTTCTGTTAGGTCCATACCATTTCTGTCCTTTATTGAGCCCAACTTTGCATAACATGTTCCCTTGGTATCTCTAATTTTCTTGAAGAGCTCTCTAGTCTTTCCCATTTTATTATTTTCCTCTATTTCTTTGCCAATAATTCAAAAATCCCATTTCACATAATTGAAATTTTATACTATTTCTGGTTAGAAAAACTGTAAAGTAGCCATTTAACTTTTTCATTTCTCCTGCCTCAGTTTCCTTAGTTTATTATAACTATTGCAGCTACCATTTGCCTTGCACTTATCTTTCCTTTTATCCCACTTATCCCATTTTGTCTCAGAAAAATTCAGACATGAGAAAAGTATTACAAATGTGTTAACCTTATCTTCATCTAAATATGGTAGGTAGCAACTCTTAAGTTTTGTTCCCCACAATATTAGTATCTCATGTTAGCTTAATAGATACTCTCCAGTTATAAACAGTGATTCTGAAAAGTAAGATTAGTCATATGCACAGTGACATATTAAAATAGAAATAGATAAATAAGAATCTCCAAAGGTACCAATTAAAATCACTTAGTAGTCCAGAAGTTAAATGGACTACAGCTTCAAGATACTGGAACATTTTAATTTATCCTCACTCTTATGTTGATGCTTATGTTGTCCTATTCCTGGCCATTGAGATTATGATGGTGGGTACAAACTGTCCTTGGGACAACCCCGGCTGATTATTCGGTGCTAGTCATGGGATTCCATGGTGGGCTCTGGATTTTGGCTCAAAGGCCTTGTAGGTCATCTTCTCTTCTGTCTACATATAATCCATGACTGGTTTATGACTGAATGCACAACAGACCCATAAGTTTCCTTGACAGATTCTTTATCTAATTTACAGTGATTTTTAAATCTGATTTTAGTGTCTACATTACACATATACATATTCACAAATATAATGAAATCCAATGACACCCTGGACACATCATTTTTTTTTAAACTTTTCATTTTGTATTGGGGTATAGCTGGTTAACAAACAATTTTTTGATTGTTTCAGGTAGACAGTGAAAGAATTTAGCCATACATAGAGATGTATCCATTATCCCCCTGACTGCCTCATAACATTGAGCAGAGTTCCACATGCTGTACAGTAGGTCCTTGATGGTTATCCATTTTAGATATCACAGTGTGTACGTGTCAATTCCAAACTCTCTAACTGTCCCTTTCCCCCATACTTCTCCCTGGCAACCATAAGCTTGTTCTCAAAGTCTGTGAGTCTCTTTCTGTTTTGTAATTTCATATTGAATGAAATTATTTTTAGATTCCACATATAAGGGTGGTCATAGGATATTTCTCTTACTCTGTCTGACTTGCTTCACTCATAATGGGACTGTCTAAGTCTATCCATGTTGCTGTAAATGGCTTTATTTCATTCTTTTTAGTGGCTGAGTATATATTCCATTATATATATGCACCACATCTTCTTTATCCATCCCTCCGTTGATGGACATTTGGGCTGCTTCCATGTCTTGGCTATTGAAAGTAGTGCTGCAATGAACATTGGGGTGCATGTATCCTTTTGGATCACATTTTTCACTGCATGCTGCTACTGCTGCTAAGTCACTTCAGTCGTGTCCGACTCTGTGCGACCCCATAGACGGCAGCCCACCAGGCTCCCCCGTCCCTGGGATTCTCCAGGCAAGAACACTGGAGTGGGTTGCCATTTCCTTCTCCAATGCATGAAAGTGAAAAGTGAAAGCGAAGTCGCTGTCGTGTCCAACCTTTAGCGACCCCATGGACTGCAGCCCACCAGGCTCCTCCATCCATGGGATTTTCCAGGCAAGAGTACTGGAGTGGGGTGCCATTTCACTGCATATATGCCCAGGAATGGGATTGCAGGGTTATATGTTAGCATATAGCGTTAGTTTTTTAAGGAACCTCCATACTGTTCTCCACAGTGGTGGTACCAATTTACATTCCCACCAACAGTGTAGGAAGATTCACTTCTTTCCACACCCTCTCCAGCATTTATTGTTTGTGGGTTTTTTGATGATATCTATTTTGACTCCTGTGAGTTGATATCCTATTATAGTTTTGATTTGCATATATCTAATAATTAGTGATGTTGAACATCTTTTCATGTGCCTGTTGGCTATCTGTATGTCTTGTTTGAAGAAATGTCTATTTAGGTCTTCTGCCCATTTGTTGATTTGGTTGTTTGTTTTGATGCATGAGCTGTTTGTAAATTTTGGAGACTAATCCCTTGTCAGTCACATCATTTATAAATATTTTCTCCCAATCTGTGGATTGTTATTTCATTTTATTTATTATTTCCTTTGCTGAGGCATATCATTTTTGATTCTTGATTCTTTTCATATTTCCAAAGATGCTTTTAAAGAATTACTAAGTTGCTATTGTTGAAAATAGCTTTAAGAATCAGTTAATTAAGTAATACCTGAATATAAATGTTACCTAAGAGGTTCATAACATGTCTTCACTTTGACTTTTAGACTTTTTTTTTCAGTTAAAAGTCCAATATCCTAAATAATTTTGCTTCTGTATGAGTGAGGTGTATAAACTTTGCCTCACAAACCATATCCAAGACAGGTTTTCAGACAGGGATATAAGAAATTTCCTCTAGACAAATAAAAGTACTAAAAGACCAAGATTTCTTATTGTCTAAAATTTCCACAACTTTGGGCCAGGACAGATTTTCTAGATGAGTCCCTTGAAACTCAAGGAAGGATGATGGATAAGACTTTACTAATTCTTGTCTCTTTAATGTTTAACACTGGTAACAATGCTATCCATTTCCATAGTGCTTTTTAATCTTCATAAGATCTTCATAATCTTTTGCTATCAGTATATAAAGCAGAGGTCTCTGTTTAATAGATGAGGAATCTGAGACAAGAACAATTAAGTAAATCAGCTAAGATACTCTCATATTGCCATTGGGTTTGAAAACAGCTACTGTAATCCAAAGTTTAAAAAAAATCTAACCACCAGTGGACCAAGGCTGGGTACATTAGATTTTCAAAATTAAAAGTGAGAAAGTCAGTCCTTTTCAAGTGGTTGTTTCTTTCTTTATGAAGCTCATGAGTACACTGGTGTTCATTGTTTCTCACTTTGTATGAAAAATCAGGTTTGCAATGAAATAAAAAACAAAGAGTGGAGAGATGTGGAGGGTTCTAACAACACTGAAGATGCTCATTCCCTGAGTTTCTAAGGTTGACCTGCATGTCTGCTTTTTACCAAGTGAGCTATTCATCTTGGTTGAATTAAAAGAGTCAATCTATCAAAATTTCCTCTTATGTGTCCCTTGGGTAAAATTTTTTGACTAATTCATACAGCTAGCCTGAAAAGTTCAAGAATTTTCCTACCATTTTTGTCTACTATTTAAATCAAGAATCTGTATTTTCTTTGGTGAAAATAAAAAATGTATTCCTAATTGTGTGTGTATGTGTGTGTGTGTGTGTGTGTGTGTGTGTGTGTAATGACCTAGGTGATTTAATTAGTGATTAGTTAAGCCCCACCCCTGGAGCTGGGCTTCCCAGATGATGCTAGTGGTAAAGAACCTGTCTGCCAATAAGGGAGATATAAGAGATTGCAGATTCGATTCCTGGGTGGGGTGATCCCCTGGAGGAGGGCATGGAAACCCACTCCAGTATTTTTGCCTGGAGAGTCTCATGGACAGAGAAGCCTGGTGGGCTACTTCCATAGGGTCAAAAAGAGTTGGACATGACTGAAGCATCTTAGCGTGCATGCAAAGATCTTTATTTAAAGAGAACAATCATGTGGCTTCCAGAGATGAAAGCTTGGGAGTATGAGCAAAATAGGTGGGAGAGGCTGAGGTACACACTTCCAGTTACCAAATAAATGAGTCATGGGGATGAAATGTATAATGTGGAAAATTTTCATGGTAATGAAATATCTTTATGTGGTGACAGATGGTAACTAGACTTATCCTGGTGATCATTTTGTAATATACAGAAATATAGGATTACTGTGTAGTGTTCCAGAAACTAACACAATGTGTAGGTCGATTTTACTTCAACAAACAGACATGGAAATAAAGAAACTCACAGAAAAAATTAGATATTTGGCTACCAGAGATAGGAGCTATAAGGAAGAGGAATTGGATGAAAATGGTTACAAGGTACAAACTTCCAGTATTAAGAATTATTTACATGTTGTTATATATGAAAGTTAAATCTTGAGTTCTGATCACAAGGTAAACATTTTCTTTTATATCTTTAAGAGATGATGGATGTTCACTAAACATATGGTGATAACCACATCATGATGTAGGTTACTCAAATTATTATGCTGTACAGTTTAAACTTATACAGAGCTGTATTATCAATTACATATCAACAAAATTGGGAGAAAAAATTCTGAATGAAGAGCTTGGAAGGCTGATTTCAAAATCCAGCTCCTGTCACATTTGAAGTATGGTTTGGGGTTCAGACTGTTGAACCTGAAAGGGGACTGTAATACAAAGGAAGCTTTTTATCACAAGCTTATCTCAATGTTTATCCAGGACATACATGACCATCCCCAAACTCATTTCAGGAGTCATGACACTAGGAACTTTAAAAAGGTTTTAAGGTTTTGTGATTCAAACTGCTTTGTTATCTTTAAAATTATCCTGTAATTCAGAGTCAATTTTTAGAAAGTTTCTTATTTTTGCTAGAAGTTTATTATTTTGTGAGGGTGACTGAGCCTGTACTTCCTGTGTTGGAGGCTTTCAGAGACGAAGTATCTATTTTCTTTGCCTAAAGAAACTCTGACCTTTCCCCCTGTCTGTTTTAATGGCTAAATCTATAGTTACATCTTGAACATTCAGCTCAGATGAGGAATTACATCTTTTGGACCACTTGAATTGCTACCTTGGCTCCTCCATTTTATGAGTTGGATGTCCTACCTGTAGTGCCTCAGCATCCAGTACAGAGCTCCACAGAGTCACTTACCATTACTCTCCATATCTGTTTACTACATGGTGATGCTCTGAAAGGCAGGGAGCATCTTCCATTGCCTGGTTGCTAGTATTGAGCATGCTGTTGGATCCTAGTAAAGGTTTGCCAGATAATTAAATAAGATGACAATAACTCCTTTAACAATTTATAGCACAGAAATATCTGTCCAGTCTCTTGTACTCATATTCTATAGGAAATCTTTCTTTCTGAATATGTGTTACTTAACTAGAGAAGTCTGTGAAATATTACATACCGAATTTGTCTTCCTATCTCAAAATATAAAAAATAAAATACATTGTGTTTTTGAATTGCTTCTTGTGTTAAAACTTTTGTGCAAATTAGAAATGATTTTTCCCTCAATTATAAAAAATAAATCATTAATATTATTCTATAATCACTGTTACCATTTGGGCTTTATTCTTTTATCTATGTACTCTCTCTTTGTGTGTGTGTGTTACCATAATAATGATTATTATATGAAATATATATTATTTTGACTACATGTTGTGTCAGAGAAGATGCACTTAAAATTTTTATATGCCATCGTCTTTTTGATCTGAAAGTGAAAACGAAATCTGCTAAGTCGTGTCCAATTCTTTGCAACCCCTTGGAATTCTCCAGGCCAGAATACTGGAGTGGGTAGCCATTCCCTTCTCCAGGGGATCTTCTGAACCCAGGGATCAAACTCAAGAGTCGTACATTTCAGGCAGATTCTTTACCAGCTGAGCCACCAGGGAAGCCCAAGAATACTGAAGTAGGTAGCCTATCCCTTCTCCAGAGGTTCTTCCTGACCCAGGAATCAAACAGGGGTCTGCTACACTGCATGCAGATTCTTTACCAACTGAGCTATCAGGGAAGCCCATATCTCCAAAATCACTGCAGATGGTGACTACAGCCATGAAATTAGAAGACACTTGCTCCTTGAAAGAAATCTATGACCAACCTAGACAGCATATTAAAAAGCAGAGACATTACTTTGCCAACAAATGTCCATCTAGTCAAAGTTATGGTTTTTCCAGTAGCCATGTATGGATATGAGAGTTGGACTATAAAGAAAGCTGAGCACTAAAGAATTGATGCTTTTGAAGTGTGGTGTGGGAGAAAACCCTTGAGAGTCCCTTAGACTGCAAGGTGAAACCAGTCGATCCTAAAGGAAGTCAGTCCTGATTGTTCATTGGAAGGAATGATGCTGAAGCTGAAACTCCAGTACTCTGGCCACCTGATGTGAAGAACTGACATATTTGAAAAGACCCTGATGCTGGGAAAGACTGAAGGCAGGAGGAGAAGGGGACGCAGAGGATAAGGTGATTGGATTGCATTACTAACTGATGGATATGAGTTTGAGCAAGCTCCAGGAGCTGGTGTTGGACAGGGAAGCCTGTCTTTTTGCTCTCCATGCCATTAAATACAGCTGGCCTATGAGAAGGCACTGGCGACCCCACTCCAGTACTCTTGCCTGGAAAATCCCATGGGTGGAGGAGTCTGGTAGGCTGCAGTCCATGGGGTTGCGAAGAGTCAGACACGACTGAGCTACTTCACTTTCACTTTTCACTTTCACTTTTCACTTTCACTTTTCACTTTCACTTTTAATTTTCATGCATTGGAGAAGGAAATGGCAACCCGCTCCAGTGTTCTTGCCTGGAGAATCCCAGGGACGGGAGCCTGGTGGACTGCTGTCTATGGGATCACATAGAGGACACGACTGACGTGACTTAGCAGCAGCAGTAAAAGGAAAACTTGAGATATTTCCTTAACTGTCCACTGGATGGCATCAGAGTTGTCTTCATAAATCCAAATATTAGTGTTTTTCTCTGACATTTATGCTCTAGACTCTTAAAGCAGAAACTTTCAGATCTGAAGATTTGAGAATTCATAACATCTTTTTTATGGTTGGTCCTCATATCTCCATTTTGATGCTAATTCCCAGTGTAGTTACATGGGTGAATAATCAGCACTGCACTAAGAGGAAATAAAAAACTTGGCCTGAGTAAGCTTGAATAAATGTCAGGATTTAAAGCACTTACTAAATGCAAGGAGAGGGAAATATAGTTTTCTGATGGCAGGGATACCAGTAGCTGACTTGTTGATTGGATGGTTAACAGAGCATATAAATTCAGCTACACATAGTTGCCAGGAGCAGTTGCACAATTCACATGAAGCAAGTTTGCATCAGGGTAAGTCAATACCATGCTTTGCATTTTTCAAGCTACACTTATTCTCAGAAAGATAATATCTAGTTTCCTCAATATTCAAGGGCTGTACAAGAACAGATACAAATAGACACTTTCTCAGAACAACTAAAAGCAAACTTGACCTCAACTTCCAAGGCATACTCCAGATGTAAGAAATTGGGACAAAGACACTTTTTCCATATTTCAGGTAGGAGCCAAAAATGTCTAGATATTCCATTCTCTTGTAGCAGATCAGATCTGTGACCAGGCATCCTGGTAGCCGTTTTTTTTTTTTTTTTTTTTTGTCCCTCAGAAAGGCTTTGCAATACTGGGTGTTGCCTTAAGATGGGATTCTGTGAAAGTAGAGCTTTCTTTCTGGATACTTTGCTAACTGTACGTGTGATTTGAGACAAGCATTTTAACTAACCTCTGTCTTAGTTGTTTTTTCCTCATTTTAAAACTTAATAGGTGGAAACATATGGTCTTTAGGAAATCTTCAGCATCTCATGTTTTATGAGTGTATTTCTATTTGCATTAAAGTTTCTGATCCTCACTGTTTTAATTAAAAAACACATTCTTTTATATTACAAGTCTGTATGTAAGTCACTTCTTTAGAACTCACAATGATCTTTTTCCAGGAATGTAACAATACATTTAGAGATTATTTTGCCTAATTAAATGTCTAGCAATAACAAAGGATAAAAGCAGGAGTTCAGTAGTAGGAAATTGCAAGGATCTTTGACAAAAAAAGTTTCAACAAGGGATGCAGAAGAACAGCTGTGAAGGGTAAAAATGAGATGAGGTTTGGAGAAATTTTGCTGGTAAAGATTCTAGTGTGTAAGCAACATTTTCTGAGTAAGAGCAACTCTTGGAACTGTGGGTTTTTCAATAAAGAAGGAGAAATGAATACATTTGCGCAAATTAGATGTCACCATTTGTATACATGGTTGAATTTCTAATCCACATTGTATAGAAGTACTATACCCTTTTATATACATCATATAGTCATAGAGTAAAATATTCAACAAGAAATGAATGATAAAAAATATGCTAAATTAAATCAAGTTAAGTTCCAATAAAAATGCAATGCCCATGTCATGAGTATGATATTTTGCAAGACTTGAGATGCAAAGATGGCTTAGATCACCTGTTTTTAAAAAGCATGTTTAAAACATTAAACAATATATAGTACAGTAATAATAGGATGAATAATTTTAGTATAGTGAGAATTAATTGAGCTATCTAAGGCATTGCAGAATCACAGGACCTGTTTTAATTAAAGTATAGTTGATTTACAATGTATTTATTTCTAGTGTACAGCAAAGTTATATGTATATAAATATATATATTCTTTTCCAGTATGGTTTGTTACAGAATATTAAATATAGTTTCCTGGGCTACACAGTAGGACCTTATAGTTTATATCTATTTTGTATATAGTCATTCATATCTGCTAATCCCAAACTTCTAATTTATACTTCCTCCTCCCTCTCTTCCTTTAGGTAACCACAGTTTGTTTTCCATGTCTGTTTTTGTTTTGTAAATAAGTTCATTTGTATAATATAGATTCCACATGTAAGTGATATCATATATTTGTCTTAATATGATAATCTCTAGATCTATCCATGTTGCTGCAAATGACATTATTTTACTTTTTATGGCTAAATAATGCTCCATTATGTATGTGTGTGTATATAAAACACCATATTTGTATTCCACATCTTTTTAATCCATTCTTCTATTGATGGACATTTAAGTTGTGTCTGTGTCTTGGCTACTGTAAATAGTGCTATAATGAATATTGGGGCGCATCTATCTTTTCAAATTAGAATTTTCTCTGAATATCTGCCCAGAAGTGGAATTGTAGGGTTATAAGGTAACTCTATCAGGATCTGATTTCTAAGTAGAAAGTTGACCATATGTTGATGGGGAGGAGAGTTTAAGAAGATTTCAGGTATAAAAAAAAGCAAAGATATGAGTGAGCATCTTGAGTATTGGGAACTATAGTTACTTTCCAAGTGGGTAATATTAAGAAAGGGAACAGGAAAGATTGTTTTGATTAAGAAGGGTCTGGTATGTATGGTACATATAATTTTTGTGGTTAATGGGAAATCATTTCAGGACATTAAATGTGAAAATCAAAGTACTGGAATTTCCTTTAACAAAAAATCTATCTGGAGCAGTGTCAAATGAAAAAAAGGATTGTTAGTAATCATCTAGGAGAGAAAGTACTTGGACTAAGTCATTGTTAATATTTGGAAAAGAAAGAGGAGATTCTAGAAATATTTAGTCACAGAGTTTAATAAATGAACTCAAGAAAAAGACTTATTTTGGAAAAAAATTTTTTCCTGACTGAATTAGGGTAGGCTATGCTTATAGTTTACATGCAACTTGGGGTAAACAGTGGATCGCGCAGGGTGTAACTTTGCATTCACTCAGATGCTAAATCAACAGACAAGTAGTGCAAAGGACACTCTTGAGCTAAAAGATATCAATGAATAGATGTAACTTTCCCCTATTTTTCATAGACGTTTACATAAACTACAGTAATTTAATTCCATGAATTAAAAAATTTTAACAATCTCAAATGAATTTAAGAATCTACCATTTAGAAGACACCAGAACCCCAGGCTTGATGACTTTTGCATGAGTGACTGAAAGGAGAGAAGTGAGTACTTACTGATATAACTCCTTAGCATATAAGGAAATTTCTTCTGAGCTAGGGTTACACACTTCTGTTTTTGATTTCTCACTGAATCATAAGGCTTTGGCAGTCCTAAATTACCTATCATGTGGAAGAAAATGCAATATCATATGGGGACATATTGTAATAAGTTAAGCTAGAGGCATTTTTCTATTATTAAAGAAAAGATAAACATGAAGCTTCTCTCTGTAATTTCTCTGTAACCCCACATATTCCACATTAGAGCACATCTAGTACATTATTATATGGTTGTCATATATTAAACTTCCTTTATTTTCTATGAAATATTTTGTGGCAGTATTGCAGAACATCTGTACATCTCATATCTCACACAACTGAATTGGAAGGTTCACAGAGTGCATAAATTACCAGAAGTTGTATAATGAGAAGAGCCAGGAAGGTATCACAGAGAATTCAAGTCACATTCAATGGCAGGTGACGGTAACACAGAATTTCAATTACTCCCACATTCATGGTAATAAGAATTGATAAATGACTTAGGAAGGCCCAACTATCTATGCAGATAATACAGGGCTAATTGTCTACCCAGTTCAATAGAAAATCAACAAGATCAGTCCTGCTAGCAAAGTCAGAGCGAACATGTTAACAACAGAAATGGTAGTAAGAAATGTGTGACTATAATGAGAGAAATTCAGATATGAAATTGTCTTCATTGCAAAAAGAAACAGAACCTATTGACATATACTTTTGAGAAGTGACTTAGAAAAAGATTGCATTGAAAAAAAACCCAAGTTTTTAGTTATTCTCCATGTAGCACCTAAAATTTGAATAGCAATTAAAGAAGAGAATACAATATGATAATTTTAATTAAATTCAATTGTCAAAAATGACAACAGTAAAACTTTTATCAGTCAAGTTATGAGCAGTTTCAAGGACATGCAAGTACATTTGTGTGTGTGTGTGTGTGAATTTTTCAAAGCAGGATAGAGAAGGTAGAAAGAAATTCTTTCAATTTAAAAAGCAATCAAATAAGGAAGTTGAAAAAATGAGTTTAGCAAAACCTTGTTCTTAGAATTTTTATACTGGAATTTTTCTAACAAATGACAAAATAGCCCCAAAACACTGTATTTTCTTATTTAAGTAGAAAAGAATATTGGCTTTCAAATTCTTCACACTCTAGAGCTTTATGAGAATCTGTTTGTATTACAAATTTTAGATGGAATGCAGAACAGTTTTGTAGTTTTATTTCACAGACAGTTGCCCAAAACACCTTTTTTTTTTTTTTTTTAATATTACTGAGGTATCTACTGTGAAAGATTTCAAGATAAACTACTTCTCCTGCCATGAAAAAAATGTGCAAAGAAATAAAAATACAGTTTTATTAAAGCATAGAAAAAGGGCTCATACTGATACGGAAATAGAAGATTCTTTCAGTGGTACATGTTGCTTGAATGGTGAAATTTGGGTAAAATTGTGATAGATTAATTAAAGTTTACGGGAGATTATTTTATTATAGGAAACTGTATGAATAGAAGAAATGGCCATGTATTAGGAAGAACATGTTTAAGACATTATGTTTGATTAAAGGATACATTGAATATAAAAGTAGGACATGTAAATTAGTAAGAATCAAATTTGAAAAGGTAATGGCTATACTAGTTAAGGATTGAGCAATGTTGGCTTTTATTCATAATAGGAAATTAAGAGAAAAGGAAGTAGAAATTGACTATTACATATGTATTAGGTGCTTTATGTATTTTTATGATGTCATCCTCACAGCTATAATGTGGGTTATTGAAAGTAAAACTCATGTAAGTTGCCCAGGGTAGTATACTTTGCAAGGAGAGTTTTTTTTTTCCCACACTCCCAAAGTCTTATATAATAAAACATTTCCACTACTAAACAGATGGGGCTTCCCCAGTGGCTCAGTGGTCAAGAATCCCCCTGCAGTGAAGAAGATGCAGGTTTAATCCCTTGGTGGTAAAGATTCCTTAAAGAAGAAAATGGCAACCCACTCCGGTATTCTTGCCTGCAAAATCCCATGAACAGAGGAGTCTGGCAGGCTACAGTCCATGGAGTCTCAAAAGAGTAAGACACAACTTAGCAACTAAACAGCAGGAGCAAACAACAATAAATAAATAAATATAAACTCTAAGGCCATAGGTCTTAGAAAAATATTTCAAAAACAGCCAACCTGAGACAATGAATGTTTGTAATAGAAAATGAGAGTGCTGAATAGGTAGAGAAGTTTAAATAGCTAACCAAACTCAAGATGCTATAATGATTTTTTTGGTCTGAAGGTATAGGCATCCTGACTTGACCCTCACAGATATTCATTTAGATATGATGGAATGTGTTAATAATTAACACCTACAATAATATGTTAAATGTTAAGCACATTAAATATTTTCCCTGGGAATATCATTTTAATTAATTTTTAATGTTCTTGTCTAGCTCAAAAGAAATATTATTCACATTAACATTTTAAAAAATGCAATTATAAAGTAAATACACAGACAGGTGTTCTATAAAGTACAAATTATTTTTACTTCATAATATAGCAAGCCTCTTATTTTTAATTGAAATAGAATTTATTATTTAAAAATATAGTTCAATCTCATCCAGTTTTCTCAGTATGTCATATGTTATTTTCATATTCATCTTTGTAAAATCTTTATTATGTATCAGATGAAAAATATTCTTTTCATTTATAACACATACTTAGTGAGTCATGTGGCAAAGTGATAAGAATATTTTAAATCTGAAAAATCATGTATACTTTGAATTGTTCTATAAATTGTAGTTTATATATTAAATCACTTAAATTTACAAAGTGCTTTTTATATACTATTGTCTCATTAAAAATTAATAGAAAACTCTTACAGTGAGCCACGGTAGAATGTCTTGTTCTACCATTCTTGTTAGAACAAGAATGTCTTATTCCAACACAGAGTCTTTTATTCTATTTATAGCTTCATTGAAACCCCATTTCTTATATACAGTTAACTTACCACAGCATACTGTAACAATGTAAAAATGATGAAATAGTCCATATACATTTTGGGTGGATATGCACACCTAATGAGTAATAAAAATAAGTACCGGTAGATATTAAGTGATAGTATGTGTAGCTGTTGACTTTAAATATAGTGATTTATTTCTTTGATCAGTAGATTTGGTCACAATGATGTGTGTTTGTTAAATTAAAACATTCTTCAAAATTGTGACCTTAGAGTGATATCATAATGAAAACAGTGGAATGAGAGGTCAGAGGGGAGATTAGATACTACATCATATGGTTAAGCAAAGGGTAGAAGTTCCAACAGCAAAGACTAGGATATATCCAGCAGGCAATAGGAGCAGTTAGCAGAGAGAGAGCGAGTGAGAGAGAGGAGTAGAAATACCAAAAGGTAGTGTAGGGGAGAAGTTGAACTCTGTTCCTGTACGTTATTCAGACTCTGGAAAATCAGGCAAGATATGAGTCAGCTTTAAATTTACTAGTGTAAGTCACATTATATACAAAGAGGGTTACCCTTAAAATATAAAATGGGATTAACCTAGAGTAGATTTATAAATGTGCCTGGCTCTAGGCACATTTCGAGAAATGCAGGTATTAGACATAATCAGATAATTTACTCCAGCATTTCTGTTCTTGGAGCCTCCCCAGTAGGAACATGTCCTTCTTCTCAAGTGTAATAGCTCAGTGTTATGTAAGAGTTTGTGTCATATGAGAAGATTGAAAAAGATCTTTGGAAATGAAGTGTGTAATACCATGTTAATTTCATAATACCTAACATAGTACCTTTAATGTAATGAGCATCAATATATATCTGCTGATTCATTCACTCATCATTTTTCAAGTTGAATAATGCAATGTGTCAGGCACTTCTCTGCTCTGGAGAAGCTACAGTGAGAGAAAAAAAAAGCCATTCTTTTCCTTTTCTCTCATGGTATCTATGTTTCAGTAAGATAATTATAAAAATTATAGATACATAAGTAAATAGAGAGTAATACAATACATGTTGTGAAAAAAACCGAGACTAAGGGGTAAACAGTGAAGAGAGTAGTGTTGGTGGAGTATTCGTGCTATTTCATAATGCTTTGGTCAAGCAGTCGGGGTGCATCTCAGAGAAGGTCACATTTGAGCTAAGACTTATGTTTAAAAAAGGAGCAAAACTTATGTATGCAGGTAGAAGGAAGGATAATAAGCACAAGGGCCCTGGGCTGAGTGTTTGCCAGTATATGAGGAAATAGCAGGCATCTATCTGGTGGAATTAGTGCAGTGAGCAGGGGACAGACATGAGACCAAGTGACACAGATGTGCAGTCAGATCATGGTGACCTTGCGAATTATGAAAGAAGCTATTGTGTGAAATGGGAAACCATTGTCAGTTGACAAAGTGCTGCATGACTTACATTTTATTTGGATCGTTCTAATAGGTGGAAATAAGCCGTAGGAGAGAGAGTAGGAGGGGAAGCAAGAAGACCAGTTCAGAAGTGAGTGTGTTAAATAAATGCTGTTGTATTCAAGCACTAGATGATTCCTACATGTAGCGGGTAGCTGGGGTTTCAAAAAAGAAATAGGGACTTCCCTGGTGGTCTAGGGTTAAAACTCCACATTCTCAATGCAGGGGGTACAGATTCCATCACTGGTTGGGGAACTAATAGCCTCCATCCCATGTGGCAGGGCCAGAAAAAACAAAATCTAGAAAAGAAGAAATGTATTGACTAGTCTATTGTGTTCCCTGATGATATCACACTAATTATGTTTAAAAATAGGAATCGTTTATACAATATCACTAAGAGTTGTAGGCATTTCAGGCTCCATTTTACAAGTGGAAAATGGAGTCTGAGAGAGGTTCTTAAAACTCTTGATTGAATTAGAATTGCTATAGAGAAAGGCAGTGGTTGAAACATGTATAAGCTTTGGAGTCATACAGACTTGGGTTCAAGGCACTCTTCTGACACAAAGCAGTGGCATCAAGTCAAATTAAGCCTCTAGTCTTGACATTTTCAGTTGTTTCCTTCATGTTTTCTGGAAAGTGGACTTGACAAAAAATTTACTCCAGTGGGTTGATGCTAGGTTAAATGAGATGATTTATGTAAAATGCTTATTACCATGACTGGAATACAGTAACTGCTCAGTCAAATGTTGTAGTTATCATTATTTTTAATCTCAAAAGTCATCTTTAACATAATTGAAAGTTTTCAACAGCCTGAAAGTTGGTTCAAGATAAAGCTACACCATCAAATCATATATTTGGCTTAAAGACATAGAGACATCTCCCTTTTTGAGTGGTCTATATTTTTTCTTCTGGACTCCTGGATCCCTCCTTATATACTGGCGTCCTTCAGATTCTTCCCACTAGGAAATGTCTTCTTCTGTATTTCAAAATCCTCTGCTTTAAATACTAGGAACTCAACAGGACACATTTCATAAATGGAAAAAATTATGGTTTACAATATCTCTGGAAATATCACCATGACTGCTATTGTCAAATAAAATTTTGAATGTGTTCTTACATGCATGCACATTTTCATAAGCAGGATACTCACCCCAAAGCAGTATACATATATAGGGCCTATACATTCACTTATCTTTGGATTTAGCAAGACATACACTATAATCCAATTAGAAAGTAAAATAGGCTTAATTGCTTAGCTCAGATCAAAGAACATAAGCTGCAAAGAATCTAACTAAAATTAATAATATAATGGGTAACTTTATCTCATGCCTAATCTAGGGCATTTCATTTTAATTTAAACTCCATAGTTCTCAAATTCACAGGAAGGTTGCATCACTGTTGCTGATTATTATGAAATCTGATAACCCTGTGGCAAATCCTTTCTGTGTATTTGTTGCCTAATTCTGTGTAATAGATTTAACTCTGTTCTACAAAGAGAGGTCAGAAAGTTCACCCTGCTACATGTTTATATTGAAATTCTTTAGCTTTCCATCTCTTATTTTAGCCTGATTAATATTCTTCAGATGTTATTGAATAGTGCAAATGATGTATGAAATGTACATAGCCACAAGCATATTTATATTGAATAGGAGCAGCACTTAAGTTAATCAGGAAGTCACATTAGTTTAGTTCAGTTCATTTGCTCAGTCATGTCCAACTCTTTGTGACCCCATGGACTAGAGCACACCAGTCTTCCCTGTCCATCACCAACTCCTGGAGCTTGCTAAAACTCATGTCCATCAAGTCAGTGATGCCATCCAATCATATCATACTCTTTTGTCCCCTTCTCCTCTTGCCTTTGATCTTTCCCAGCATCAGGGTCTTTTCCAATGAGTCAGTTCTTTGCATCAGGTTGCCAGAGTATTGGAGTTTCAGTTTTAGCATTAGTCCTTCCAATCAACATTCAGGACTGATTTCCTTCAGAATGGACTGGTTGGATCTCCTTGCAGTCCAAGGGACTCTCAAGAGTTTTCTCTAATACCACAGTTCAAATGCATCAATTCTTCAGTGCTCAGCTTTCTTTATAGTCCAACCCTCACATCCATACATGACTACTGGGAAAACTATAGCTTTGACTAGATGGGCCTTTGTTGGCAAAGAAATGTCTCTGCTTTTTAATATGCTGTCTACATTGGTCATAGCTTTTCTTCCAAGGAGCAAGCATCTTTTAATTTCATAGCTGCAGTCACCATCTGCAGTGATTTTGGAGCTCAAGAAAATAAAGTCTGCCACTGTTTCCATTGTTTCTCCATCTAAAGTGATGGGACCAGATGCCAGGAATTCACATGGATGCCTCTAAACCGCACTTAAGGTATATTTTCGAAGTACTGCTTATTTTAATGCTTGTCCTAAATTGATCCCCTGATAGAGTCCAACATCATTTTGTTGATAATCTGTAAAGAAAGAAATATAGTTAATTTATGGATGTACAGTCTTCACTGTTAACTTCCATGTGTGTGCATGTGTACACATGTACATCATAGGAATTACACATCCAGACCAAAGTGGTCATCCTTTTACCTTGATTGGTTAATACAAGCCTGAGTCTGTTGTTTAACTTTCAGGCAAAATGACATATTTCCATCAGCTATTATAATTGCGTTAAACATCTTTCCAGGAAGATAAATCAAAACATTGTAAGTTGAACTTGACTATGAGCTTGACTATGAGCTTCATCCTTATTTAAACAAAGATTTTAGAGGTAATTTCATACCAAAACAGCAGCAATTGGGTCTGCGGTCAAAAGAGGTAAAAACTCAGGAGAAGTATATAGCCCCTTAAAATGTCAAGGGCAGCTTTGTGAGAATAGGCACAGTCAGATGCAGTTATCCAGATAAGAACAAAGGTATGGTAAAACAGGATAAGAGCCACAATGGATGGCTTAGATGAGAACCAAAGTGGGAAGAAGCTTTAGAAAGAAAATGGGATTTTAAGAAAAGGTTACAAGTCTGGAGCCTTGCTGGGGATATTCTGCTCTGTGAAATGTATGTGCTGACTCTCTTTTGGCAGTTATGCAATTATGTTCTGACAGGCTTCCCTTCGTGCATCTTACAAAGCCAAAGGTATTAAATCTTAGTGTCTCAGTGTATAGAAGTCTGGCTAAAGAGACCAGATTTCTAACACATGCCAGGAAAGAGAAAAACAAATCATTATGTTGGTGAATTATTTTACATAAAAATATTTTCTGTAAAAGTCTGATTAAGCTCCATTAAGAAAACTAAACTTGCTTGAACTGATTGGCTAATACATCAAAGTGATTGAAATCTGTGGTTATACACAGCAGGGTAATTCTATTGTAGAGAAAATTCATTTAGTCAATATCCTCCTTGTAGTGGTGCTTAAACTTAAGCACTCCCTGATTGTTCTACCTGGTTTATAAACTCCCTGAGAGTGTACATAATCAAACACTCCCACTCGTAGAGGGTTGAGCCACAATATTATTTTGCCCTTGGGAATGTTTCTCTGGTTGCTTTACAACCAACCACGGCAATTGGTTTCTGTGTTACTCCAGTGGCTTTGTATCAATACAGCAGGAGACGTTTTTGGTACCTTTTGATTAGGTACTTTCTTGCCTACTACGTATTAAACAAACTAAAAAAAAATAGTTAAGATGGATGAACATTTATGTTATAGATGAACATTTAAGTTGTGAAAGTTCATTAATTTTGAGATAGCAGAAGAGAGAGAGAGAATTGCACACATTGGAAAGATTAAACAGGATGATCTGGTTAAATTCCCCACACATCAAAAAAGAAAAAAATATATATATAAGACTTATGACCACTAAGGGAAATTTTGTACCTCTATAGAATAAATGTTGTTAGGAGAATTCAAATATGAAGGTAGGAAAATATCATTGTTGTTTTGAAACATTTAATACAGAGATGAATTAGTCTGCAGTATAGAGTACATAAAATACAAATACATCATGAAGAAGATGAACATATATTGTGTTATTTTTTGAAACATATTGTGACACCTCTATTTTGAAAAAAAAAATACACTTGCTTACATGTTGTTAATTATGAAGAATGGAGAAAAATAACTGAATCATCCCAAGGCACAAAGCACATAATCTTGTTTTGATTGGATTACCATGGCTGAATGTCAAGAGTGCTTTAAATTAATCAAATAACATAGTAATCTTCAGCTTCTTAAATATGTCAACTTGACCTTTCAGTCATCTTTGATGATATATTTGAATAACTGGAAATGTTTTGTCATACATATTTTATCATAAAATAAAAATAATTGTAGAGTCTGGGTATTTCACATATCTTACATATATACTAGATGCCAGAACACCAAACCATGTTAACAGAAAAGATTATTCATCAGGTTTTTATGAACAGTGATTCTTCACAATTTCTTAGAATGCTAGCTATGTTGCAGAGTGACATGGAATGATGAACCTAAATCAAATCAAACCAGTTTTGGAAAACTGATTTTATTCAAGGCTTTATGCCAGTAATTTTGGGGGAACAAAGAAGGTACAAAAGCTTCTACTCTCAGAATGTTTAGGATCAGATCAGATCAGATCAGTCGCTCAGTCGAGTCTGACTCTTTGCGACCCCATGAAGCGCAGCACGCCAGGCCTCCCTGTCCATCACCAACTCCCGGAGTTCACTCAAACTCACTTCCATCGAGCCAGTGATGCCATCCAGCCATCTCATCCTCTGTCGTCCCCTTCTCCTCCTGCCCTCAATCCCTCCCAGCATCAGAGTCTTTTCCAATGAGTCAACTCTTCACATGAGGTGGCCAAAGTACTGGAGTTTCAGCTTTAGCATCATTCCTTCCAAAGAAATCCCAGGGCTGATCTCCTTCAGAATGGACTGGTTGGATCTCCTTGCAGTCCAAGGGACTCTCAAGAGTCTTCTCCAACACCACACTTCAAAAGCACCAATTCTTCGGCGCTCAGCCTTCTTCACAGTCCAACTCTCACATCTGTACATGACCAAAGGAAAAACCATAGCCTTGACTAGACAAATATTTGTTGGCAAAGTAATGTCTCTGCTTTTGAATATGCCATCTAGGTTGGTCATAACTTTCCTTCCAAGGAGTAAGTGTCTTTTAATTTCATGGCTGCAGTCACCATCTGCAGTGATTTTGGAGCCCAGAAAAATAAAGTCTGACACTGTTTCCACTGTTTCCCCATCTATTTCCCATGAAGTGATGGGATTGGATGCCATGATCTTCGTTTTCTGAATGTTGAGCTTTAAGCCAACTTTTTCACTCTCCTCTTTCACTTTCCTCAAGAGGCTTTTTAGTTCCTCTTCACTTTCTGCCATAAGGGTGGTGTCATCTGCATATCTGAGGTTATTGATATTTCTCCCGGCAATCTTGATTCCAGCTTGTGTTTCTTCCAGTCCAGCATTTCTCATGATGTACTCTGCATATAAGTTAAATAAACAGGGTGACAATATACAGCCTTGATGAACTCCTTTTCCTATTTGGAATCAGTCTGTTGTTCCATGTCCAGTTCTAACTGTTGCTTCCTGACCTGCATACAAATTTCTAAAGAGGCAGATTAGGTGGTCTGGTATTCCCATCTCTTGAAGAATTTTCCACAGTTTATTGTGATCCACACAGTCAAAGGCTTTGGCATAGTCAATAAAGCAGAAATAGATGTTTTTCTGGAACTCTCTTGCTTTTTCCATGATCCAGCAGATGTTGGCAATTTGATCTCTGGTTCCTCTGCCTTTTCTAAAACCAGCTTGAACATCAGGAAGTTCACGGTTCACATATTGCTGAAGCCTGGCTTGGAGAATTTTGAACATTACTTTACTAGCGTGTGTAGGATATAACATGTTAAATGAATACATGAGAGGTAAGAAGAATATTTCCTGAGGAAAGGAAAAGATAGGACTTGTTTCTGTGTCACAAATAAGGCTACCTCAAGTCAGTCTCCATGGAGGAGACTTAACTGAACTGATGATAATTGTCAGGAATTTGACACAGGAAGAAGAAAAGCATACCAAATGTAGGAGTTTTTAAAGAGACAATGGGATAGAAAAATGCAAAGTGTTCTTGAGTAATGGTCACTCTTCTAGTTTAGTTGGAGCTAGTTGGTATACAGATAAGGGGAGGGAGCGATAGGTGGGCAAGAACTGGGAACAGATCAGGGAAGATTTTGATGGCTGTGCTGTAGAGATTGGACCGTATACTATAGACCTCAGTGGTTCATTAAATTGTACAGTGACTACCAGTAGGGTTCTGGAGGTAGACAATGGTTGTTCAAATCCCCACCTGAACAAGTACTTACTTAGGTAGCTGCCAAGAATTTAGGTAGGCTTAAACCTTCCTGATTTATCTAAAAAATGGAGATGATAATAGTACCAATGTGTTGTTTTGAAATTCATGGCAGTTAAATCTGCTATATAGCTTAGAACACTTTCTGACATGTAGTGAGTGTTATATGCTACCCATCATTAGCCTTGAACCAGAAAGATATGCACAAAACACATTTGACAAGGTGAAGTATGGGAAATGTTAGAAATAATTCTTATTGGATTACTCTTCTGGAAGATTCACTTTGCTATTAATAATCACTTTCGGCATGCCAACCCTTTCAGGTCACTGATGGTCACTAGTATGTTACTTCTGCTAAGAACACTGATTTAAAGGATGCATTTAAAAAAAAACATTTACTTTTATTTTTTATTAACTTATTTTTAACTGGAGAATAATTGATTTACAATTGTGTTGGTTTTAAAACATAATTTCAAATTATTAATGAGAAATGTTTATTTTCAGATAAATATACAAGGTGTTTAGTGGGTAAAACCAGAAGCAAATACCACAATCAATGAAAATTTAAAAACAAGCAGAACTTAAAATGAAACTGGAACCTATTATACAGAGTGAAGTAAGCCAGAAAGAAAAATACCAATACAATATACTAACGCACATATATGGAATTTAGAAAGATGGTAACAATAACCCTGTGTACGAGACAGCAAAAGAGACACTGATGTATAGATCAGTCTTATGGACTCTGTGGGAGAGGGAGAGGGTGGGAATATTTGGGAGAATGGCATTGAAACATGTATAATATCATGTATGAAATGAGTTGCCAGTCCAGGTTCGATGCACGATACTGGATGCTTGGGGCTGGTGCACTGGGACGACCCAGAGGGAGGGTATGGGGAGGGAGGAGGGAGGAGGGTTCAGGTTGGGGAACACATGTATACCTGTGGCGAATTCATTTCGATATTTGGCAAAACTAATACAATATTTTAAGTTTAAAAATAAAATAAAATTAAAAAAAAGACTTTTTTAACCATTCCAAATAGAGGTAATTATATTTTTGTCTTTATACTTCTCCAAGATTTGCTTTGCTTGAAACAAGATTTTTTTCCCTAAGCAAACAGTGTTATTCTCCCTTACTTCCAGTTTCTTGGGTTCTAAGAAGCCATCTAGCTGTAAGGTGACTCATAGTTTTTATTTTAAATTCTCAGCACATCCTGGTTCTTTTTCTTAATTCTATATTAATAACATATACTGAAGAAGGAGAGTAAATATTGTACCATATTAGACAACTTTGAAAAATTATAAAATGCAATTGGTTCTAATGTGCCCTGAAAACCTACTTAAGTCCAAAAAAGGAAAATGTCACTTTGATAATGGAAGCAGTGGGAATAGTTAAGAATTTGGGAAGAACACATCAAATAAGATAGTAGAATTAAGGCTAAAATGCTGGGAAACTGCAAAGTTTCAGAGTTGAAGTAAAAATTTCACTTTAATTGAGCACTTACTATGTGCCAGGTACTATAATAAATGCTCTACATGATTTATATTATTTAATTCCTGCTATAACACCATGGGATATTTGCCATGGTTTTACCAACTTTGCAGATGACTAAAATGA
The DNA here is from genome assembly GCF_002263795.3 of Bos taurus. Classification (NCBI taxonomy): domain Eukaryota; kingdom Metazoa; phylum Chordata; class Mammalia; order Artiodactyla; family Bovidae; genus Bos; species Bos taurus. The sequence goes on from NC_037335.1 coordinate 31,961,304, forward strand.
GGTATAGTAATTTGTACTCTTGCATAGGTAGAGTGTGATAGAGTGATGATTTGGACCAAGGAAGGCTAATTTGCAGAACATGGTTTATTAAACTATTACACTAAAGAAAAGGACTTAATAAAGAAAAATGGAAGGAATCAAAATACATGCTCTGATTACCTATTGTTGTGTGACAAACTTCTCCAAAGATTGTAAAAATAAAGCAATGACTACTTTTCTTTAGCTCATAAATTGAAAATTTGGACAGGGCTCAGCAAGGACAGCTTGTCTTTGTTTCACTCATCAACTACAGCAACATGAAATCTAAAGGCTGGAATCATCTATAGGCTTGCTCACTCATATCTGGTGGTTGGTGATGACTGCTGGCTGAAATTGTAGCTTCAGTTTTGGCTGAAATACCTAAATGTGGTTTCTTCATGTGAACTTGGCTTCCTAACAACATAATGGCTGGATGCAAGGTGATCATCTCAAGAGAGAGAACCAGATGGAAATTGTCTGCTTTCTATGGACTAACCTTGGAAGTGAAGTATCATTCCTTTTCTACATTCTGCATGTTGAGATAGCCAAACAACTCACCTCATTTCAAGTAAAGAAGAAATAGGTTCACTGCTTGGTATGGTAGTGGCAGGGTTCTAGAACAGCATGGACTGGCATTATTGTTGAGGCAAGGTCTGGAAATTACAATCTGCCATAATTTTAGAGATGAATGAAGAGAGTGGGGCACTGATGTTTCCAACAGAAGAGGAAGCAGTGTTCAATAATAGAGGGAGTGTTTGGTAATAATGGAAATCAGTGGTAATAATGGAAATCAGTGGTGATAACTGATAGGTATAGTGACAAAGTCATTTTTCCAAATATGTGGAAGCCAGGTCACAGTGACTTACAAAGTGAATGGGAAAGAAGAGTATGACCAATGAAGTCTTGCATACTCTGGCTGTCATCAATTTCTCTGGGCTTATCTCAAACCCCATAGCTGGCTGTGTGCTCCAGGCACAGTGGCTTTTTACCAAGACATTGTGCTGTTTCCTCCCTCCATCCACATATTCTGTGCACATACTATTTCTACTGTTTGGGATGCAATCTCTGCTTTTGTTTACCTGGTGTAATCCTACTCCTTGTACGGATTTCATTTACTTTATCAAAGATTGTCCTGCTACCATACCAAGCCAGGTGTTTCATATTACTCTTTCCTTCAAAATAGTTATATTTGTAAATATTTTTCCTGCAATTATTTGATTAATATCAATCCAGTTTACAAGATCTGAGTCACAGAATATATCTGTTTTTGTTCAGGCTAAGAATCAACTAGAATGGATGAATCTAATTGTGCTCTCAAGTGGTTTTTAAATGTGTTTTTTGAAACATTTTTTGAAAGCTTCCATGTAAAAGGAAAGACACTGGTAGCATCTAGAGGAAAATATAGTGTCCAAAAAATTCACTAGACAAATAAAACTATTTTCAATCATCCTGAGAAAGAATTATTTGGTCACATTGTTAGTGTTGGGTAAGTCATTCTTTGTAAAAAAAATTACACCTAAAATGTATATTGGCTCAAGCAAAAGAGAAGTGTATTTCTTGCTCAGTTACAATAAAAGGTAAATTCTAAAAGGCAGGCAGGCAGGCAGGCAGGGATGCTGTTCCACGCAGTTCAGCAACCTGTACTGATATGTGTCTATTTTCTATGACACATGATTTTCATGGTCACTCTTGTTTGTTATCTCCATATTATTCAGCCAAAAGAAGGAAAAAATGTGATGACTTTATGGTTTGAGTTTTTCTTAGAGCAGGTTTAAGAATGGCACCCATCATTTTTTTTTTTCTCAGAGTGAGCTAGAATCTTGTCAAATTACTGTAACTGAGCTCAGATATGCAGATGAAACCACCCTTATGGCAGAAAGTGAAGAGGAACTAAAAAGCCTCTTGATCAAAGTGAAAGTGGAGAGTGAAAAACTTGGCTTAAAGCTCAACATTCAGAAAATGAAGATCATGGCATCCGGTCCCATCACTTCATGGGAAATAGATGGGGAAACAGTGGAAACAGTGTCAGACTTTATTTTTCTGGGCGCCAAAATCACTGCAGATGGTGACTGCAGCCATGAAATTAAAAGACGCTTACTCCTTGGAAGGAAAGTTATGACCAACCTAGATAGCATATTCAAAAGCAGAGACATTACTTTGCCAACAAAGGTCCGTCTAGTCAAGGCTATGGTTTTTCCAGTGGTCATGTGTGGATGTGAGAGTTCGACTGTGAAGAAGGCTGAGCACTGAAGAATTGATGCTTTTGAAGTGTGGTGTTGGAGAAGACTCTTGAGAGTCCCTTGGACTGCAAGGAGATCCAACCAGTCCATTCTGAAGGAGATCAGCCCTGGGATTTCTTTGGAAGGAATGATGCTAAAGCTGAAACTCCAGTACTTTGGCCACCTCATGTGAAGAGTTGACTCATTGGAAAAGACTCTGATGCTGGGAGGGATTGGGGGCAGGAGGAGAAGGGGACTACAGAGGATGAGATGGCTGGATGGCATCACTGACTCAATGGACGTGAGTCTGAGTGAACTCCAGGAGTTGGTGATGGACAGGGAGACCTGGCGTGCTGTGATTCATGGGGTCGCAAAGAGTTGGACACGACTGAGTGACTGAACTGAACTGAGCATAAGAACCTGAAAAATGTGGGCTAGTGATGCACTCACAAGAGAAAACTAGTGGTAGAGAAATGCCATTGCCTCTGATACAACAGTCATCCAGCAATATCTTGAATTATCATGGCTTAGAAGTCTATCAGAATACCTTTTGAGAAAGCTCAATGTTTGCTGATATATAATTACTAAAGCAAATGCTACTGATCTTACAAGTTATATGATAAAGCGGAACAGAAATACATCTGAAGCTGAAATGTGGTACTGGATGGTAGGAACAATTCGTTAGATGATCACTGAAGTATCCAGGGGAAAAAAACATTTGTCCTCTTTTGCAGTTACCTAAGCAAAAGCCAGAATGTCTTCTTTGAAAACCTAACATGACTGCTTGGCTGATTATTCAGAATTTCCTTGTACTATTCATCAGTTGTATAAGAAAAAAAAAAATGTGCAAATGATCATTTAATGAGGCAGCTTCAAAAGGGGCTAGAGGGAAAGGGAAAACTAAAATCATTAGACTCTCAAGATCATAATTATAGACCTGATTTTTAAGCAGGGAATTTTCCAGACTTGAAAAAGATTTTAAAAAAATCTGAGTATGAAATAAACTGAATAAGAAAGGATAAATATCACTAATTTCTTTTTTTCACCTCGAATATTCCTTTATAGAATTAAACCTTAAACATTATTAAAGTATATAAAATGTTATATTAAATTTGACTGCTTCATATATCTTTATATATCTATAGAGTATGACTGAGAAACTACATTTTAAAATCCTGATGGAAGGATTGTAAACTATTTCTGCCAGTTCCTTCTTCCCTTTACGTTCAGGGACCAATTATTTCTAAAAAGGGAGCTAAGCACTTGCAGCAGATACAACTCTGTTAAACTTGGTGTGGGGAAACTGTATCAGTCGAGATTCTATTAAAAGCAGGTGACATACAAAAGGAGTAAGAAGGATTTTATGATTATGCTATTTATTAATGTGTGTGTATAGGTAGGACTAAGGAAGAGGGGAACGGGCTGGTAACAGTGAGGCGGGGAAAGGAGACAGAGAGGTTTACATGACCTACTTAGAGCTGCTGTTGTAAGAAAGGGGCTTCCCAACTAGAGGATGCAGCCTCTATCTACCCTCTGCATTGTGGGGACTGGGGCACAAATAGCTCAGCCTCTCTCTACCATCTCACACTGGTTTCCTGCCAGTACAGCCTTCCATTACTCAAGCCAAAATGAAAGCTAGAGAGCCAGGTAGCCTGATGATGAATTCAGTCTTCTGGGGCAAGGCATAACGTGGAGGATTGTGGAAAATATACCTAAGAGGACAAACAGAATATTCAGAACATTTGTGTGAGAGAGATTAATAGTGTAGATATTAAAGCAAACTCATTTATATATTCTTGAAATCTATATTTTGTTCAATGAGAAGGCTGTAAAGTTATTTTCTTTGAACAGAAATTTGAAAATTTCAAAGAGAAAGGATTGAATCTGTAGAAGATCTCCTTATCAAAAATAGATAAGGGTTCTGAAGTGTGATTTTTGAGCCATTGCCTGATCATGATATAACAGAACAGCACAGGAGATGCCAAGACCGAGAGCCAAGAGCCCTGATGAAACATGAGTCTGTCTGTACTCCATGTTCACTGAGGGAAAGAGGGAAGAAGAAGAGTCAGAATGAGGACCTAGAAGAGGAATAATGTTCAAGTCAGGCAGAAAGAATTGGCAGAATAATGGTCAAGGTACTCAGACTGATGACCAGGGTCTAGATTTTCTATCCCTGCAGCAAGGTCACTTGAAAATTAGTTGGTATCAGTCTGGTTGGGAATGTCCATAACTCAGGATTATACACAAGCACATGTTCAGAGGAGAAAATTGGTGATGGATCAAGCAAAGAAGATGAGAGATCTTGGCAGGCAGGCAGAGCTCAGAGGAATCTGGCAAAGGGCAGCGATGAAGGAGGTCTATGATATCGCTGATTGACCATAGAGAAGTCCATCACAGTGGCTTGATTAATATCATACAGATGGTAGATGCATGAGTAGAAAGTCAATTTCAGATCTTTTTGTCTCAAATAAAAATTCTTTCTGTTGTAACATATGGCCTACAGCAAAGAAGAAATAAAGATATCGTCAATTAAAATGAACCATTTTTAACAAGTCTGGAAGTTTTTTCTAGCAACTGAATCTTTATCTTTCAACCAAAGCAACGATGTATTTGTAGTGTACAGTTGTACAGAGAGGGATACAATTATAGTAGATCACATCTCCTTGCAAAGTTAAAGACTTTGATGATAGACACAGACATTTGGTCTTTAAGATGTCTATCTTGCATTAGATTTGTGAGCTAGATATTTTTATACTCTAAGGGAAAATTTTGTATATTCTAGATAATTGTTTTATTATCACATCTGAAGCTATTTGTTTTCCAAATAAATCCCTAATAAATTTCGTAACAAATAAATGAATTTACTGGGCCTATTCCTCAGATATGTTAGTATCATCAGAAAGTTTTGTAGGAGTCACAGATTTTTACTTTTATAGTGAAAATTGAAGAAAATATTTACATATTTTAATTTAGAAACAAAATACTTTGGTTGAAAGCTCTACTGTAAAGTTAAATAATGTATAATTTACAGTGTATTTGAACCTTTGTTTCCCCTTCGAAAAACCCGGGATACTGTTATCTGTTTCGCTTGGTTGTTTCCTAGTCCATAAAGTCTATGAAAGCATTTTGCAATTTGTGGGGGTTTTAGGAAGGCATGATTCTTTTATAAATGTCATTTTCTGGCTATGCCTCAAAGAACATAATGATAATCAGGCCCCTTTTTAAAAATATTGTATATTCCAGGACTTTGTCCTATAGGTATGATGGTGTCACTGGAAAGCTTGAATGCTTTGATAAAATTTGTTGTTGTTGATATAAACTAAAAATGAATTCCTTGCACATGCCTGGGGACTCCAATAACCTCTTTTTTTTTTGCTATATATGAGATAATATTACTTAAATTGATCACAGAAGAAGATATGCCAGAGTACAGAGAATCCCAAGACAGTGCTCCTTTATCCCTGTTGATCACGATCACATGTTTTCTTTTGTCTTCTAGTTCACCTACACATATTTACCAGTACTAAAAATAGTACAGAAACGTATAAAATCTGGATATTGATAATGCATCTAACATCCAATGGTTCCTAGTTACATTAGTTTTGTTAGTTGGTGCTTATTCACCCAACAGTGATGGGCCAGAGTATCAGAGCAGTTAGTAATTTTCAACCTCTGTTCTGGCCACACCTAGTGTTTTGAGACTGAATCATACTATGTAGTCAATCCTATTGATTAAATCAGCATAATACTTATAAGTTTCTTCCAAGTGATTATAGCTTTAACAAATCAAGGAAAAGCCCCTTCCCTGTCTTGCTATAATTTTATGAGAATTCATGTATTATATCATTGTAGCATTTTTTATTTTTCCTATAGAGGTATTTTTTTAATGAAAAAAATACACTAACCCAAAATATAAACATGTGAACAATTGCTTTTTTGTTATACTTATATGCTCTCTTATGATGGAAATCCTTATGTTTTGTTTTTTTCTTAAGAACCAACCTGGCCTTTTATTAAAAATCCAAATCAAGTCCATGTACATTTTCTTCCATATTTTTATAACAGTAGAATTGATTTCATTACTAAATTGGATAAAGTCATATCAATTATTTTTAAATAAACTCTTTATTATTATAAAATCTCCATGTAATCATTTGGAAAAAAACTTTATCAATCTCATGTGCCAACAATTTAATTAATTTACCCTTGAGAAATTGTAGCCCAGGGAGGTTTAATGACTAATTCTAGATCAAACAGTAAGTCAAGACAAGTGCCAGAACTAAAATTGTGTCTTTTAGCTGTCATCCAAGTGTCATATTCCAGCTCCCCACCCTAATTCAGAGCTAACTGACACTTCATGTGAACATACAGTAAATGATGGTGATACAATCACTATTTATGTACAGGACCAGGTCCCCCCAAAATCAGTAGAGGCCCTTGAAAAAGGGACTGTTTGTAGAATTGTAATAAATGTATGGGACTCTGGAGCCAGCCTGCATACATTCAAATCTCAGTTGTGCCTTCAGTCACTATAAGACTTCAATAGTTTATTCCTCAATCTTCCCTGTGGTTTAGTTTCCTAAATTTAAAATGAAATAATAATAGCACTGATTCAAGAGTTTTACATAAAGATTATTTCAGGCAACTGCCTGGCAAATAATAATAGAAGTGAAGTGAAGTCGCTCAGTTGTGTCCAACTCTTATCGACCCCATGGACTGTAGCCTACCAGGCTCCTCTGTCCATGGGATTTTCCAGGCAATAGTACTGGAGTGGATTGCCATTTCCTTCTCCAGGGGATCATCCTGACCCAGGGATTGAACCCGGGTCTCCCAGATTGTAGACAGACGCTTTACCGTCTGAGCCACCAGGGAAGTGGCTCTATTAAAATGGTGTCCGACAAATAAACAGCTACTGTTGTTGTTATGGCCATCCAGTTTCACATACACAGTGACAAAATTAAAGCTTTGATCAAACATTATAGATATAAAATAGAATTTAAAATAAGTTTTTGTTTTTCAAAATTTTCTGTGAGGCAAAATATTGAGTTGCAAGATTTAATACTAAAGGAGGAATAACCTTAGTCGTACGTATGTTATATTAACGGACTCTGCGTTAAGAATTGATATTCGAACATGCTGTGTAATCTTTTAAAGTTTCTTTTTTTGAAGTATAGTTGATTTACAATGTGTTAATTTTTGCTATGGGCTTCTCTGGTGGCTCAGATGGTAAAGAATCTGCCTGCAATGCATGAGAGCTGGGTTTGATCCCTGTGTCGGGAAGGTATTCTGGAGAAGGAAATGTCTACCCACTCCAGTATTCTTGCCTGGATATCCCAGGGACAGAGAAGCCTGATGGGCTACAGTCCATAGGGTCACAGAGGTGGACATGACTGAGCGATTTCTGTTATATAGCCAAGTGATTCAGTTATATATATAGTGACTGCAGCCATGAAATTAAAAGATATATAGTGACTGCAGCCATGAAATTAAAAGATGCTTACTCCTTGGAAGGAAAGTTATGACCAACCTAGATAGCATTTCAAAAGCAGAGACGTTACTTTGCTAACAAAGGTTTGTCTAGTCAAGGCTATGGTTTTTCCTGTGGTCATGTATGGATGTGAGAGTTGGACTGTGAAGAAGGCTGAGTGCCGAAGAATTGATGCTTTTGAACTGTGGTGCTGGAGAAGACTCTTGAGAGTCCCTTGGACTGCAAGGAGATCCAACCAGTCCATTCTGAAGGAGATCAGCCCTGGGATTTCTTTGGAAGGAATGATGCTAAAGCTGAAACTCCAGTACTTTGGCCACCTCATGCGAAGAGTTGACTCATTGGAAAAGACTCTGATGCTGGGAGGGATTGGGGGCAGGAAGAGAAGGGGACGACAGAGGATGAGATGGCTGGATGGCATCACTGACTCGATGGACACAAGTCTGAGTGAACTCCGGGAGTTGGTCATGGACAGGGAGGCCTGGCATGCTGCGATTCATGGGGTCGCAAAGAGTCGGACATGACTGAGCAACTGATCTGATCTGATATACATACATACACACACGCCAAAGATTTGATGCTTTTGAACAGTGGTGTTGGAGAAGACTCTTGAGAGTCCCTTGGACTGCAAGGAGATGCAACCAGTCCATCCTAAAGGAGATCAGTCCTGGGTGTTCATTTGGTACAACTGATGTTGAAGCTGAAACTCCAATACTTTGGCCACCTGATGCGAAGAGCTGACTCATTTGAAAAGATCCTGATACTGGGAAAGATTGGGGGCAAGAGGAGAAGAGGATGACAGAGGATGAGATGGCTGGATGGCATCACTGACTCAGTGGGCAGGGGACACCACTCCGGGAGTTGGTGATAGACAGGGAGGACTTGTGTGCCGCGGTTCATGGGGTCACAAAGAGTAGGACACAACTGAGCGACTGAACTGACTGACTGACATATATACTTTTTCATATTATTTTCTTTTTTTCCCCCACTGGAAAATTATTTTATTGAGATTCCACCAGCTGTATAATCTGTTTTATTCGACCCCTTCTTCCTTTGCAATTCAGTCCTTCCCAAGTGGTCCCAAGAAGGCTTTCTTTTCCTCCACAGTCTGGAAGCAGCCATAGCCAAATTTGGAAGTGGTGTCAATAAACTTGAGTTCTATCTACAGGACTTGCTCAGAGTGAGCATTTGCTTCTTGGTTCCCACCACACAGCTTTTGCGCATGACAAAGTCATTGGTCACTTCACCATAGTGGACGATGCCACCTAGAGGGTTGATGCTTTTGTCAGACAGATCATAATCAGTAGAGGCATTTCTCTTGATCAGTTTGCTGTCCTTGATGAGGTAGCCCTGGCCAATCTTGTAGATCTTCTTGTTGATCTCAGTGCAGTGGTAGTACCCTTTCTGACCAGCCCAAGCCTCAGAGAAGGCCACCCAGGCAGTATGCCACGCCCCAATACAGGCACCCTTGTACAACCCTCGGTAGGTCTTATGGGGCAGCTTCGTAGTGTGCCAACGGCTGGTGACCCCTTTGTAGTCTTTGCCCTTGATCACCCCAATGACCTCAGTCATTTCATCCTGGCCAAACACTTGGTTCACAGGGACCTGCTGCTCTAGCTTTTCATGGGCTCAGTCCAGTTTTTCAGCCACAGTGCCTCCATTCACCTGAATCTCCATGAGGTGGGCCTTCTTCTGGTGCAGAGGAAGCAGGAGCATCTGGGTGAAGGCGATGACATGGATGACCTGGCAGTACTTCATGCTACTGAAGTCCCTTTCAAGTTGCTCCTTGCCATCTATGTCCTGCCACTTCTTGCAGTACTTGGTGAAGGCCTACTTCTTAGATTTATGCCAATTCTCATAGAAGCTCCTTTTGCACTCATTGCTGATATGCTCAGCAAAGATGGTCTTACGGGTCCAGAGGCCTTGGGGTATTTCCACATAGCCCACGATGCCCCAGTCAACATGGTGGAGTCTCCACCATAGTCATAGGCTCCACAACTTCCTTCATGTTCACCTTGGACCCTGGCCTATCGACCTCCCTCTCAATGTGGGTCATGCCAGCCTTGTAGCAAGGAAGGCGGTGAGGTGCAGGGGCTTGGAAGAGCCATCCTTGGGGAAGCTCCTCACCTTCCCATGGTGCTGGCTGCTGTGCTTCTGAGGCAGGAAGCCCAGGGACCTGTGCCTGGGAGCAGAGAACTTCCTGTGAGACATCCTGCCCATTGGAAGCTGCCAGTAGAGCTCGTATTATTTTCCATTATGGTTTATCACAGAATATTCAATAGAGTTCCCTGTACTATATAGTAGGACATCATCATTTATCCATTCTATATATAGTACTTTGCATTTATATATAGTACTTTGCAATCCCAAACTCCCAATATGCCCCTCCCCTAACGCCAACCCCTCATAACCACAAGTCTATTCTCTGTTTTTGTGAGTCTGTTTCATAGATAAGTTCATTGTGTCATATTTTAGATTCCACATGTAAGTGTTATATGGTATTTGTCTCTCTGACTATTTCACTCTGTATAATAATCTCTAGGTCCATCCATGTTGCTTCAAATGGTACTATTTCATTCATTTTTATGACTGAGTTGTATTCCACTGTGTGTATGTATCACATCATCTTTATCCATTCATCTGTCAAAGTTCATTTAAGTTTTCTCTGTGTCTTGGCTACTGTGAATAGTGCTGCTGTGACCGTAGGAGGGTATGTATCTGAATTAGAATTTTGTCCAGGAGTGGGCAAAAAATAATTTTTTTTAATTATGAAAGTATGATAACACATTTATAGGAGACTTGGAAAACAGAATCAGGTTACATATAGTTCCATTATATATTGCAGTATTTTAAGTAGATAAAATAAGATTTTTTATTTGGAGTTTCAATATCAAACTTGCACAAATTAATAGAATGAATATACAGAGAAGTAGAAGGATATAGTAGACCTGAAAAACACTGTTACCCATTTCAACATAATTAAGATTTATATAATTTTCACACAACAGTAGGGTAAAAATTTGATTCAACTTTCCATGGATTATAAATTTGGAGACACTGGAACATATCCGCGGACATAAAACAATGTGCAAAAATTTCACAGTCTAAAGGTATTTCTAGTATTTTGAGAAACCTCCATACTGTTTTCTGTAGTGGCTACATCAGTTTACATTCTCACCAACAGTGTAAGAGGGTTCTGTTTTCTCCACACCCTCTCCAGCATTTATTGTTCATAGATTTTTTTTTTTTTTGATGGTGGCCATTCTGACCGGTATGATGTGATACCTCATAGTATTTTTGTTTTGCATTTATCTAATAATTAGCAATGTTGACCATCTTTTCATGTGCCTGTTAGCCATCCGTATGTCTTCTTTGAAGAAATGTCTACTTATGTCTTCTATCCATTTTTCGATTGGGTTGTTTTTTTATTGTTGCTGTTGAGCTGCATGAGCTGTTAATATATTTTGGAGATTAGTCCCTTGTTGGTCACATGATTGGCAAATATTTTCTCCTGTTCTGTGGGTTTTCTTTTTCATTTTGTTTATGATTTCTTTTACTTTGCAAAAGCTTTTATTTAGTAAGGCCCTATTTGTTTATTTATTTATTTTTCTTTTATTTCTATTGCCTTGGGAGATTGACCTAAGAAAACACTGGTACAATTTATGTCAGAATGTTTTGCCTGTATCCTCTTCTCGGAGTTTTACAGTATAATTTTCTGCTCAAGTCTTTAAGCTGTTTTGAATTTATTTTTGAGTATGGTGTGCGAGTATGTTCTAACTTTTTTGATTCACATACTGCTGTCTAACTCTCCCAACATCATTTGCTGAAGAGACTGTCTTTTTGTCCATTATATATTCTTTCCTCTTTTGTCAAAGATTAATTGACTAGGTGTGTGGGCCTATTTCTAGACTCGGTATTCTCTTCCATTGATCCATATGTCTGTTTTTGGGCCAGTACCATGCTGTTTTGATTACTGTTGCTTTGCAGTATTTTCTGAAGTCTGGGAAGATTATGCTTTCAGTTTTGTTCCTTTTCCTCAGGATTGCTTTGCCAATTCTGGTTCTTTTATGGTTGCATATAAATTTGGGGATTATTTGTTCTAGTTCTGAGAAACAGGTAATTTGACTGAGGGATCTCAATAAATCTGTAGATTGTTTTGGGTAGTGTGGTCCTTTTATATTATTCCCAGTTTAAGAGCATGGGTTATTGTTCCATTTCTTTGAATAATTTTCAGTTTTCTTTATTAATGATTCATAGTTCTCAGTATATGTCTTTCACTTCCTTGGTCAAGTTTATTCATAAGTATTTTATGATGCAATTTAGAAACATTTTTTTGTTCATTCTCTCTCTGATTGTTGATGATACACAATTTTCTGCTGATCATTATTTTTCTTTCTCCCTCTTATCTTTCAAATCTGAAACTTGCAGATAAAAATATGCTTGATACTGTTTTAAGATTTAATTGAAATAAGATTTGAATGTCATAAAAAAAATTAGAAAGCAAAACTTTAAATAGCTTCTTCAGCTAAAAACCATAAGAACTCATGTGAAATTGCACCTTCTGAAATTTTGTCCAGTGCGCAATCTTGCCTTCCCTAAAAACACATGAAATGAATTTCCAAGGAGAAAGCACATTTGCTTTTACTGCTGGAATGTTGAGTTTATGAGTCAAATGGAGTCACTCAGCAAAAATAAACAGCAGCATAATGATGATTACAAACGGCCTTATGTTTGTGTACCTCTGCCTTGCTGCAGCTCAAGGCCTTTCACAGACTGTCTTTCCAATCTCCTTCATATGTCTGCCAAAAACAGAAGCAGATAAGGACTAACTTTGAAGTTTGCATGTGAATAAATCACTGACATAAACCAATGACTAATTTATTTTAGACTACATTTCAAATCAATGACAAACCTCAAAAAAGATCGTGACATTCTGAGTTTCAGTATTACTACCTTGAACACAAGGAAAATGCTTTCTTTTTCCAGCTATTTCTGAAGTTCAGCATTGTTGGAAGGGAGGCTAGGAGGCACACTGCATGGTGATGTGATGTTTGATCATATCTGCCTCAGTTCAGTTCTCAATTGCTGTTGTGTCCGACTCTTTGCGACCCTATGGACCACAGCATGCCAGGCTTCCCTGTTCATCACCAACTCCCGGAGTTTACCCAAACCCATGTCCATTGAGTTAGTGATGCCATCCAACCATCTCATCCTTTGTCTTCCCCTTCTCCTCCTGCCCTCAATCTTTCCCAGCATCAGGGTCTTTTCAAATGAGTCAGCTCTTTGCATCAGGTGGCCAAAGTATTGGAGTTTCAACTTCAACATCAGTCCTACTAATGAAGACCCAGGACTGATCTCCTTTAAGATGGACTGGTTGCATCTCCTTGCAGTCCAAAGAGTCTTCTCCAACACCACTTCTCTCAGTTCAAAAGCATCAATTCTTTGGTGATCAGCTTTCTTTATAGTCCAACTCTCACATTCATACACGACTACTGGAAAAACAATAGCCTTGACTAGATGGACCTTTGTTGGCAAAGTAATGTCTCTGCTTTTTAATATGCTGTCTAGATTGGTCATAACTTTCCTTCCAAGGAGTATGCGTCTTTGGCTGCATATCTGCATCAACTCCCTGTAAAACTACGCTAAAGCAAAGTGAAGATACTCTTCATTTCTTCAGAAGGTATAAAGCATCAAGAACATTTTTTCCAAAATGGCTTATTTGACTCAGCAGCTTCATGAAATATGTTCATTTTATTTTAAATTCCTTGTAGCCTACAAAAGAAAAGGAATTAACAGAGATTAAGGCTGAAAGGAACATTGAAGACCTCCTTATTGAACTCTCAGATTCATACATTGGATCAGTCTGGTGATATGACTTGTTAAAGCTCACACCTTGAGTATTTATTTTAGAGCAATTTCAGTCATACAGAGCATTTTGTCTTCGCTCTTCTCAGCCTTTCAGAGGAGTAAAGAGGAGTATGCTTCTCTATGCAGCCGTCATTCTTTTTTCCCTCTCATTCTTTGGCTTGTTCCTCTCATTTTCTCTATTAGTTTTTATATAAATATCTCCTCAATTAGTAATCTAGAGAATATTTGGAAAGTCACCAAAGAACTTGAAATTCCTCAAAATTACCTCTTGATCACATCTGTCCTGGGAGCCCATCTGATCCTCTTCTTGAAGGTCTGTGGGGAAATAATGGCTTATCTCTCAGATTAAAAACATTTGTTTTGTTTTAATTTAACAAATGCAGTGTTGTTAATCCTTCTTCAAGCATAATATATTCCCAACTTTTGATATCTTCACCGTCCCTCAACTGTCAAGCTGATCATAAACAGCGTCTCTTACCCCTAAGTGACAATAAGACATAGAATGTTACAGAAACTGAAATAGCAAGTGTGTACTGTTCATGCTAAGTCACTTCAGTTGTGTCTGACTCTGTGATCCCATGGACTGTAGCCCATCAGACTCCTTCATCTGCGGAATTTTCCAGGCAAGAATAGTGGAGTAGGTTGCCATTTCCTTCTCTAAGGAATCTTCCTATGGGATCTTCCCTTCCCTACTGAGGGCTGTGAAAACAATAGCTATAAACTGAAAGAAATTCAAGTAGGAAAGGTAAATCTGATTACCTTTTGCATAATTTCCACTTTCTTTTCATATGTATAAGATGATCATTCACTTCCCCTTTAATGTACTCAGAAAAGTGTTACTCACCCTGTGGTATCCAAAAGGATTATACTGTTTCTTCTAAAACTTGGAGTTTTTTTGTTTATGTTGTTTGTTTTGTATTAGAAGTGAAATAATGATAGTTCTTCTACTCTGTTAAATCTGTACTCTGTTCAGTAACCTGTGCCTGGGATGCCATGACATTGTAGATGAGAAGCACACGGTGCAAAATTTTGTTCCAGAAATTCTTCATATGTCTACCCTTGGGAGCTGGGATTCTTTCCAGATAGGACAATTAGTATCAGAGGAGCGAATTCATTATCCTAGTGCTGAGTATGAATTGCACTGACTGTATCATCACAAGGATTCTTTAACAAAATAGCTATCAAGCTTTCAGAGAAGAACTTGAATATACTGAGCTTCTCCAAGTGATATCCAATGACTGTGGCTTCCCACTGCTTTATTAGCTAGCAAATGTACTGATAGTAAGGATAAATTTTCGGCTTTGAATGATAGTCATTATTATTATTTGGCTGTGCTGGGTCTTTGTTGCTGTGCATGGACTTTATTCAGTGGTGGAGAGTGGGGGCTACTTTCTAGTGGCTCCTGGGCTTCTCACTGCAGTGGCTTCTCTTATCGTGAAGTGTGGACTCTAGACATAAGGGCTTCAGTGGTTGTGGTTCCCGGGCTCCAGAGCACAGGCTCAGTACTTGTGGCACATGGGCTTAGTTTCTCTGTGGCACGTAGGATTTCTGGACCAGGGATCAAACCCATGTCCCCTGTATTGGCAGATGGATTCCTATCCACTGCATCACCAGGAAAGTCCCCAGTAGTCATCCTGATTCACTTATGGCTATTTTCCTGTTGTAGGCTTGATTTCAATACTGAGTAGCTTCTTTCTGATACATACACATCTTAGAATACTTATCTGACTCTCTGTCCCCTCCAATACAAAGTAAAATTTTCAGTGAGAAGTGACTTTCGTAATTATATCCTTCTACTCCTGTGTCTGACTCCAGAATGAACCCCACAGATGGATCACACACCAGGATTTAGTGCCCTTTCAATGGAGACAAGTTTCAGAGTGTACTGTTTGACTAGACTTCAAAAGCAAAAAAAAACCCAAAAAAACAAAAAAAAAAAACCAAGAAAGAAAATTCTAGTGTTTTTGTATTTCCATCAAGGGCAACAATACAGGCAGCATACTGGTAGTGCTTTCCACTAGAGTTGATGTTAAAAAAGTTAGTTAAGTGTAGCTTTTCTACAAATCTATCAGAATCTGTACATCCTATTTACCAGTATTCTTTCCCTTATTTCTGATTTTCATCAGAATCTCACATATTTTTAAAACAAAAATAATAAAAATATATTTCCCATAGCCTATAGGAATTTATAATATTACACATGATTATTTTTAATATTCATGTTACAATAGGAATGTAATTGAATATCAGGATTCATGTATCAAATTAATAACTAAAAGAGGTTATAATTAATACTGGGCTATTTTACTTTAGAATGTTATTCTAAACAGTTGTGGAGATTGTGAGTAGTTAATTAATAATTTGGTTGATGTCCCCTGTAGGCCAGAAATAGATATTTCTTATCCTCTGCTTCATACAATTGTTTTTCACTCATGAGGTGTGCCAAACACTTGTGAAAATACTGTATTTTCCTTGTCTTGTATGTATTATTTCTTGGATAAGAGACACATTCATTTGTGTAACAAACATACACACACATTGGTTCTTTCCTTAGCAAAAGGGTGGTCGTGTGACTTAGACCCAGCCCTCAAAGTACCCCAGACTTAACATCTTTCTCTAGTATATATAACAGAAGAAAATTTGTCTTTTGAGGTTGCTTGTGTTGGGTTTCTACAAGAACAGACCCTGATGCATAGATTTAAAAGAAATTAATTTATTTGAGAGGCTATCCACAGAAACACTGGTGGGGCACAGGGAATGATCATGAAAGGAAAAAGAATCATTTGAGGGTGTGCGAATGAGCAGGTGATTGCTTTGGGAAATGGAAGCTCAATTCCATTGAGAACTTCTTGGCAACAGTATAGAACAAACCTTGAAATTAAGGTTGCTCCAGGGCTGTTAACTGCTCCACACTTCCAGGTTGCCCTTGCTCCAGCAGCCACCGAAGGCCCCCAGGTAGAGAGACTGCAGATGCTTGGGATAAGAAGCCACTAGCATGCATAGGAACTACAAGTGCCAAGGGACAATTGGCAGAGCACCAAAAGCATCCAATACATTGGTGAACTGGAAGGAAGAGACTTGGGTAACTGGTGACTATAGGACTTCAGTGTGTAGTGAACCTAACCAAGGTTAAGGATGAAACAGAGAAAATTAGAAGCAGAAAAAAGTGGATAAAGGAGATACAGAGAAACCAAGGTGGATTATTATTTGAGTCCTTAGACCCAGCTGTTCTTCAAGATTAATCTCCAGATATCCTAGTCACGTGAAGCACTACATTCCTTTTTGCTTCCCCTTCTTAGTGCAAGTTTCTATAACTCATCACTAAAACAAGTCTTAATTAATATATCCACAATTATGATTGTTAGGTCCAGGGCTTTCTAAAATCTTAATTGTATATTAAAAGAGGATAGTGAAAAAAATTGACTTAAAACTCAACATTCAAAAAACGAAGATCATGGCATACGGTCCCATCACTTCATGGCAAATAGATGGCATAACAACGGAAACAGTGGCAGACTTAATTTTCTTGGGCTCCAAAAATCACTTCAGAAGGTGACTGCAGCTGTGAAATTAAAAGATGCTTGCTCCTTGGAAGAAAAGCTATGACAAACCTAGACAGCATATTAAAAAGCAGAGACATTGCTTTGCCAGCAAAGGTCCATCTAGTCAAAGCTATGGTTTTTCCACAGTCGTGTATGGATGTGAGAGTTGAACCATAAATAAAGCTGAGTGCTAAAGAATTGAGTCTTTTGAACTGTGGTGTTGGAGAAGACTCTTAGGAGTCCCTTGAACAGCAAGGAGATCAAATCAGTCAATCCTAAAGAAAATCAACCCTGAATATTCATTGGTAGGACTAATCTTGAATGTTAGTTTCCATAGCTCATTCTTGAACTTGCTTTCTGGTAAAATAGAATTCTTGATCAAAATCAAGGATAAAAAAGTTTTATATTCTACTTTAGTGGAATGATGAGAAATACAAGCAAAATGCCAGGTGAACACCAGTGTCTAAGATAGAAAAGTGCCCTAAATAATTAGTTTCCTACTCAATATTGTTGAAGCTCTCTATTTCTCTTAGAGATTTTTATTTTTTTGTGGGATTTAAATCAGTGTGTAAGTATGTCTTGAATCAGAGAAGTTGATATTCATAGAAAAATATCATTTATTTTTCCAGTTGCTTCCAGTAATATTGGAGCCACACATATTCTCCATCACATCCCCATCTCTTCTTCCTTTTAGGGCACACTTTGTGTGCCATAAAGGAACACACAACACACTACAAATGCGATTCAGGATCCTTTGGTCAAAAGTGCCTAGTTCCTTTTCACATCCTCAGGTATTTAAGTCATGCTTGGTTCACCATTTTTTAGCACTGGCTGTTGAATCCCAGTGCCTGTTCTCAATGAGGCAAGTTTGATATGAGCAATCCTTCTTTTTCCTGATTAGTACCAGTTAATTTCCTATATTTTGAGTTCTAGAAAATAAAAACAACTACCTCAGCCTACTTTTACATAAGGGATTTATTGTACTAAGAGTTATACAGTGCATTACATGAGTAATTATTACATCTAGATTGAACTGTAGTATCATAAGTATTTAAGAAATCCTACCTGAAAGAGTAATTCCCAAGATGAATAGGAGATTTTCAATTTGAACCCTAGACTTCTGTTACCAAGCATTCTGCTTTTGCTTATGCCAGAGAAATAGGATCTTAGATCATTTTTTTTTTCTGTCTCTAGGGGTTTTCCTGACCAACTGAACTGAAAGATCTGAGTTAGAAAGAATAAGCTTGCCTTCATAATGAGTAGGTTTGTTAGGTGAAGCAGTCACAAACTCCTCATGACTGGTCTCGTTGTTGTTGTTGCTGTTTTGGCAAAAAAGATTTTAAAGTTATTCATGTAGTTTTCCCTATTTACTTTCCTTTTATGCCTCCTGTTGAATATAGGTAAATCACTTTATTTTGTCTTAATTATTTTCAAATCATGAAGCAAATAATATTTGACATGAAGAAAAATAGGTTTATCATAGATTGTTTCTACACCTGTAACAATTGCAGTTATTTTAATATAAAGGAAATTCTGCAAATGATGTAGTGGGTAAGAAGCAGAAAGATGGAGCAGGGATTTCCAAAACCCCATTCTTCCATAAAAAGTGATTGCCTTTATAGTTTTATCACATGATTTTAAAAAAGTAATAGTTATAAATAATTAGAATGTTTCATAAGAAAGGGGAAAATTACCTTAGAAGTATAAAGAAAGCTGAGTACTGAGGAATTGATGCTTTTGAACTGTGGTGTTGGAGAAGACTCTTGAGAGTCCTTTGGACTACAAGCAGATCCAACCAGTCAATCCTAAAGGAAATCAGTTCTGAATATTCACTGGGAGGACTGATGTTGAAGCTGAAACTCCTGTATTTTGGCTACCTGATGTGAAGAACTGACTCATTGGAAAAGACCCTGATACTGGGCAAGATGGAAGGCAGGAGGAGAAGTGGACGAGAGAGGATGAGGTGGTTGGATGGCATCACTGATTCAATGGACATGAGTTTGAGCAAGCTTCATGAGTTGGTGATGGCAGGGAAGCCTGGCATGCTGCAGTCCATGGGGTCTCAAAGAATCAGACAATGACTGAGAGACTGAACTGATTGACTGACCTTAGAAACTGGCAGGTAGGAGTTTTCAAAAAGGATGTTGTGTTTCTAACTGATATTTATGGAGTATAAACAACACTCAAAAAAGTCACTCTGTAACCATGATGGAACAAGACAGGGACATGTACCCTAAGCAACCAAAACTTGAATAGTAATAGCACTAGTAAGCCTCCTCCTTCTGGCTAAATTTCAGTGGTTATTATTTCTCTACCCTTGGCAACTGTACTTCTCCTTTAATTTTCAGGCTTCTTAGACAAAAAGTTACTGAGATAACCAGGATGCACACTGTCTTTACTTCCTAATGGCACTCAATCTAAGTTGACACCTGCTTCCCTACATTAGGTTTCCCTGGTGCCTCAAATGGTAAAGCGTCTGCCTGCAATGCGGGAGACCCAGGTTCGATCACTGGGTTGGGAGGATCTCCTGGAGAAGGAAATGGCAACCCACTCCAGTGCTCTTGCCTGGAAAATCCCATGGACAGAGGATCCTGGTAGGTTACGGTCCATGGGGTCACAAAGAGTCGGACACGACTGAGCGACTTCACGTTCCCTACGTTTGCCTTAAAATTACCCAGAATAAGGACAAACACTGTAATATACCCCTTCAAACTCCCTGGTGCTGAGATTCCCATGGTTCCTCTGGTACATGCGCTCAGTCACTGCAGAAGGCTAAATAAACCTAAACTGTATGATTCCAGGTTTCTAGTTGTCTTTGATCAGTTGACTTTGTTATTGGGATTATGGCAAAAATGGACCATATAAATTGTTTCTGTACAGTTTAATTTAGAGTGTAGTCTGAAGTTATAAGCTAAGGTTATGATTTGGTTCCTTATTAAAAATGAAGTTGGGATGGTATTAATAGGAGGAACTCCAGCGGTGCTGAGTTAAATTTTCTAGGCAGCGAGAGAAATTTGAAGTGTAGAAATCCTCCTAGGTTTCTCTAATTAATACCAAAATTAGTATCAAGTTTGCCATAATGGAAGTATTTTCTCACCTTTGCTACAAATTTGAGCATTGAGTCTTTTTTTTTTTTTAATTAGGGGGAAAAAAAATCATCAAATCTTTAGAGGGGCAAGAATAATAAAGGCCATAGAGATTTAATCTTTCTAACTTTCCCCTTCCCTGAATGCCATACCCTATTAGTTTATTTTCATTTTAAACATTTCAATCAGTTCAATTCAGCAAACGCATACTGAATGACTTCTGTATGTCTGGTACTATACTAGTGTTGAAAGTGTTAGTTGCTCAGTCATGTTTGACTCTTTGGAACCCCATGGACTGTAGCCTGCCAAGCTCCTTTGTCCATGGCATTCTCCAGGCAAGAATACTGGAATGGGTAGTCATTTCCTTCTTCAAGGAATCGTCCCAACTCAGGAACTGAACCTGGATCTCCCGCATTGCAGGCAGATTCTTTACTGAACCACCAGGGAAGTGGCTGAAGGATATTCCACCATGAGCAGATACCACTTTACAGCTTCAGAGAGTTCACAGGTTAATAGGAGGTAAGAGAGGAACTAAAATAAATGTGAATAATTTTGCACATAAATTCAGTGAAATTTTAAACCCTGAGATAGTCTGATTTTCACAGAGCTTTGGCAAAATAATTATATAATTGTAGCTTTCACTTTTTTCTCTTAAATGTCATTTTCATGAAATGAATAACACAATTACACATAATGAAAGGAGATAATTATTAAACGTCATCAGGTGTTTTATATTTTACATGCCAAGATCCTGGATTGTTTCTAAAGAGAAAATTAGTGTTTTGACCGTTATCCACAATTTGAGGGTATAATTATAGAAGATTGTAGGGTATTTTATTCTAAGATTCACCTGAAGACACTGGTTGCAAAACTCTATTTGAACGTTTTCCCTTACAGCTTACACAATGCCTCAAAAAAGAGTTTGTATTTGGGGTTTTCTTTAGAAGAAAATAAAAAATCTATTAGCTTTCTGAACATATAAGCTTATATACTTGGAAACTGAATTCCAAGTCCTCCACAACAGTGTCTGTCTGGCAGCTAGAAATGCAATCTCGTGGGGATGGGATTTATCCAGATCATTGAGGGGAAGAAGTAGCACCCTGTCAAACATGGGGAATAATAAAATGGATTATCCTCTCATGCTAAGTTCTCATGAAGTGAGTAAACTAAATATACAATAAGTGCATATTGTTCTTATTGTAGAAATATGTTTTAACTTCTTTCCTTGGCAGCACCTTTAGAAAATACAAATTTACAGTTCCAGGCTATTATATGTGAGATTTTCTTTTAATCATCTTTTAATAGAATTGGCATTATTATCTAATACAGCTAGGCATAAGTACTTACAGATATTTGTCAAATGTTTAGTATGAGACCTGGACCATTACAAATGTATCTCACACACAAAAAAGTAATTTTCATTTTCTTCCCAAATGACAGTGTGGTTATTAGACTCCATCTCTAAAATGCCTACAAGCAAATTTAATTAGTCAGTTAAATGAAACTGTCAGAAATTTAAGAAACATTTTTATAGTAAATTATGGCCCTAGGTATTTCTTAATTTGCTTTGTGTAACTTCAACTGGAAAGTATGTTTATAATATTCTATTTGTTCAGCATGGATGAAGGTCACTTCACATTTACTTTCATCTTCAAATCGCCTGGCCATTTCACAGCTGTTTGAATTTTAATAAGAGGGAACCAGTTTGGAGGATTCAGAGAGAACAAAAAGGAAAAAATAATAATACCATTTGGCATTTATGAGGTTTATCATAATTCTGCTCTTGGAAACTATGGAACAAGGCTGACGTTTTTGTTTCAAGTCATAAGTTATGGAAATTAATTCTACAGACAAAATTAATAGGTGTAAAATTATGGTAATTATAGTCATGGTAACCAGATATCTTTATGCATTAAAAGCCAGTTCTTGTACCGTGGGTCAGAAATGGTATCAAGAAATCATAGCCCTCGATTAAATAAACCCTTTTATGTAGTATATTTAAGTGTTGTACTAAAATCATTCAGAGTGCTCCTCTATTAAAGAAGGATAATCTCCTTCCACCAAAAGAAAAGCCAGAAATAAATGAAAAGCTAGAATGAGTCCAGTAGGCAACCACATGTGCAATTAGAAAGACCTATTCATCTTCATGGCTTTTCATCATTTAATTTTTTTATATATATATACAGCGTCAGGAGCTTGAAAATCTTTCATCATCTTCTTTGAAGTTTTTATTTTAAGATAACAGATATAGAATGCACTCGAACATTTTTCAGTCAGGTACTTTGCTTTGACATCAAACCTCTTTGTGCCTTTTATTTTCCTCTTTAAAGTAAAAGTTTTGAGATTGAAGAAGAAACTGAGAAAACAATATATATATGAAAGAACAATGATGAGAATTAATTATTCCCAGAGAGAAAACAATATTTGATACAGAAGTAAGCACATAAATATCTGTTTCAATAGCAACACTGTATCCATTTAGGCAGCAGACATGTAGCATAAACAAATTGTTGTTTAGTTGCTAAGACATGTCTGACTCTTCTGTGATCCCTTGCGGTATAGTGCAGAACCCAGATATTTGAGTAAAAAGTAAAATGTAATTAATGATCATTTTTCCTTACTGTCTTTATGTAAAGTAGACTGAAGTTAAAACTGCCTGTTTTTAGTAGAACAATGACCTCCTTGTTATTTTTTTCTTTCTGAAAAGTTTATGAAGTTTATTTTTTGAGATACAGCAAAATAATCCAGTGGCTTCTCAGGTGGCTGAGTGGTAAAGAATCCACCTGCCAATTCAGGAGACACAGCTTCAGTACCAGGGTTGAGAAGATCCCCTGGAGAAGGAAATGGCAACTTACTCGAGTATTCTTGCCTGGTAAATGCCATGGGCAAAGGAGCCTGGTGGGCTACAGTCTATGGGGTTGCAGAGTTGGACACACCTTAGTGACTCAAGAACAACAGCCAAATATACAGTTCGATTCTTTAAAAAAAAAAATAAACGACCTTGAATCCTAATCAGTTCAGTTCAGTTGCTCAGTCATGTCTGACTGTGACCCCAAGGACTGCAGCACGCCAGGCTTCCCTATCCATCACCAACTCCCAGAACCTACTCAAACTCATGTCCATCATGTCAATGATGACATCCAACCATCTCATCCTCTGTCATCCCCTTCTACTTACGCCTTCAATCTTGCCCAGCTCAGGGTCTTTTCCAATGAGTCAGTTCTTTGCATCAGATGGCCAAAGTATTGGAATTTCAGCTTCAGCATTAGTCTTTCCAATGAATATTCAGGACTGATTTCCTTTAGGATGGACTGGTTGGATTTCCTTGCTGTCCAAGGGACTCTCAAAAGTCTTCTCCAACACCACAGAACAAAAGCATGAATTCTTCGGTGCTCAGCTTTCTTTATAGTCCAACTCTCATCCATACATGACTACTGGAAAAACCATAGCTTTGACCAGATGGACCTTTGTTGGCAAAGTAATGTCTCTGCTTTTTAATATCCTGTCTAGATTGATCATAGCTTTTCTTCCAAGGAGCAGGTGTCTTTGTCATGGCTGCAATCACCATCTGTAATGATTTTGGAGCCCCCTGAAATAAAGTCTGTCACTTTTTCCATTGTTTCCCCATCTATTTTCCATGAAGGAATGGGACTGGATGCCATGATCTTAGTTTTCTGAATTTTGAGCTTTAAGCCAACTTTTTCACTCTTGTCATTAACTTTCATCAAGAGGCTTTAGTCTTTCTTCATTTTCTGCCATAAGGGTGGTGTCATCTGCATATCTGAGGTTATTGATATTTCTCCCAGCAATCTTGATTCCAGCTTGTGCTTCATCAAGCCCGGCATTTCTCATGACATACTCTGCATATAGGTTAAATAAGCAGGGTACAGGATACAGCCTGGATGTACTCCTTTCCTGATTAAAGAGATGTAAACTAAGCACTTCTCCCTCTCATGTCTTGTTTTATCCACAAAGTACCCTGACCACTTAAAACTCATTTTAGAATGTCTTAAGTTTAGAAACAAAAGAAAAATATCTCTGGATTTGGACTTCTAAGACCTGGGTTCAAGAATGGAACCCCCTTTTCCTAGTCATGATGCCAGTCTCATTTCTATTTTTCTGTGTCTTTGATTTTTAGTATTTTTTTTTGTAATATGTTTGCTGATACTTTTATTACAAGCTGTTGTGAAGATCAGATTAAATGAGCAGTGAACGTATAGCTACTTCGTAAAATTTAAAAACTTTTTCAGAAATCTTCTGAAAGATTCTTGGGTTTTATGTTTCTAATTATCAGAGTTTTTGAATATCTTGATATGATTGTCTAATGGAAGTCATGGAATATGAACTTTCTTAGAAAATAGGAGACATAGTCACTCTTGAAAGACTATTATTATTAAAGATAATCTCTGCTGTTCAGTCACTAAGTCATGTCCAACTCTTTGCAACCCCATGAACCGCAGCATACCAGGCTACCCTCTCCTTCCCTGTCTCCTAGAGTTTGTTCCAGCTGATGTCCATTGAGTCGGTGATGACATCCAACCACCTCATCCTCTGTTGCCCCTTCTCCTGCCCTTAACTTTCCCAGCATCAGTGTCTTTTCCATTGAGTTGGCTCTTCATATCAGGTGGCCAAATTATTTGAAGGTTTTGCTTCAGCATCAGTCCTTCCAATGAATATTCAGAGTTGATTTCCTTTAGGATTGACTGATTTGATCTCCTTGTTGTCCAAGGCACTCTCAAGAGTCTTTTCCAGCTCTGTAGTTCAAAAGCATCAGTTCTTTGGTGCTCAGCCTTCTTTATGGTGCAACGGTCACATCTGTACATGACTGCTAGAAAAACCATAACTTGACCATACAGACCTTTGTCACCAAAGTGATGTCTCTGCTTTTTAATATGCTTTCTAGGTTTGTCATAGCTTTTCTTCCAAGGAGCAAGTGTGTTATTAATTTTGTGGCTGCATTCACTGTCCACAGTGACTTTGGAGCCCAAGAAAAGTTAATCTGAGGAATTAAGAAATAGGAATTCTCAAATCTGGAGAGTTGATGAGAGAATACTAACAAGATAGTGGCAGGTAGACCTTATAGTCTTCTGCTCTGGAGTTTGAGGGATCCAGTGGTGCTTGAGTGTACTCCAGAGTTAATTGGAGCATATGGTTTCTATCACATCATGAAATGTCCTAGATATAACTAGGTGGAGAAACATTCTATAGTGGCCATGTTGATAACATTAATAATTATTATAATGTTGAATATTTATTAAACACTATCTCCTGAAAGCTATTCTCAGTATATTACACATATTGAGTTTGATCCTCATAATACTATGTGGTGAGCACAGCTGTTCACCCAGTTTACACATAGAAAGATGGAACCAGTCATACCTCCATAAAGTTTATAAAAAACAAAGTGATGATGATATACATGTATATGCTGTTAGCAGATTATACTGTTGAATTGAAGCTATTCAACTCGTACATTATTATGGGCTGGAGTCTTTCACTGTCTACCACAACATTCTGGACTTCTAAGATATGTCCTGTATTATTAAGCTAGATGTGAGGAATCTTTGAAAAGATATTTGTATAAAGTTCTTAAAGAAGCTTAGCAGAGTGCCTGGCTTATATGAGGCACTGAATACATGTCAGCTATTGCTGTATGTCAGCAACAACAAAAGATGTTAGGTTCTTGGCTCTCTCCAGAAACTTTACTGCCTAAGAATATGATGGTGAACCACAGAGATGTGACCCCACGTAGTTTGTCTAGAGCTGTGTTGTCCAATATGTGCTATTTAAATTTAGAATACATAAAATTAAATAAAATTGCAATTTTCAGTCAAACTAGTCATATTTCAAGTACTTAGAAGTCACATATGACCAGTGACTACTATATTCCACAGCATAGCATTTAAAAATTTTCATCTTCACAAACAATTCTACTGGACAAAACTGCTCTAGACATTCCATCCCTTTATGTTCCCTGAATCCAAAACTCTGAGATCAAGATTCTTCATGCTACTAGCTGTGAGGTACAGTTCTAATATTATAAAACTTCTAAGGGAATATTTGGGTGCAATCTCAAAAATGACAGAATGATCTCTGTTCCAAAGCAAACCATTCAGTATCACAGTAATCCAAGTCTGTGCCACAACCACTAATACCAAAGAGCTGAATTTGAACAGCTCTATGAAGACCTACAGGACCTTCTAGAACTAACACGCAAAAAGGATGTCCTTTTCATCTTAGGGAACTGGAATACAAAAGTAGGAAGTCAAGAGATACCTGGAGTAACAGGCAAGCTTGGCCTTGGAGTACAAAATGAAGCAAGGCAAAAGCTAACAGAATTTTGTCAAGAGAACTGGTCATAGCAAACACTCTCTTCCAACAACAAAAGAGATGACTCTACATACAGACATCACCAGATGGTCAATACTGAAATCAGGTTGATTATATTCTTTGCAGCCAAAGATGGAGAAGCTCTACACAGTTAGAAAAACGAGATGGGGCGCTGACTATGGCTCAGATCATGTGGCTCCTTATTGCCAAACTCAGGCTTAAATTGAAAGTAGGGAAAACCACTAGACCATTCAGGTATGACCTAAACCAGATCACTTACGATTATACAGTGGAAGTGAGAAATAGATTCAAGGGATTAGATCTGATAGATACAGTGCCTGAAGAACTATAGATGGAGGTTTGTGACATTGTACAGGAGGCAGGGATTATGAACATCCCCAAGAAAAAGAATGCAAAAAGGCAAGATGGTTGTCTGAGGGGGCCTTACAAATAGCTGAGAAGAGAAGCTAAAGGCAAAGGAGAAAAGAAGAGATATACCCATTTGAATGCAGAGATCCAAAGAATAGCAAGGAGAGATAAGAAAGCCTTCCTAAGTGATCAATGAAAAGAACTATAGGGAAACAATAGGATGGGAAAGACTAGAGATATCTTCCTGAAAATTAGAGATACCAAGGGAATATTTCATGCAAAGATGAGCACAGTAAAAGACAGAAATGGTATGGACCTAATAGAAGCATAAGATATTAAGAAGGGGTGGCAAGAGTACACAGAACTATACAGAAAAGATCTTAATTACCTGGATAATCATGATGGTGATCACTCATCTAGAGCCAGACATCCTGGAAAGTGAAGTCAACTGGGATTTAGGAAGCATCACTCCGAACAAACCCAGTGGAGGTGATGGGATTCCAGCTGAAGTGTTTCAAATCTTAAAGATGATGATGTGAAAATGCTGCACTCAATATGCCAGCAAATTTGGAAAACTCAGCAGAGCCCACAGGACTGGAAAATGTCAGTTTTCATCCCAATCCCAAAGAAAGGCAGTGCCAAAGAATGTTCAGACTACTGCACAATTGAACTCATCTCACACACCTGTAAAGTAATGCTCAAAATCTCCGAGCCAGGCTTCAACAGTATGTGAACCATGAACTTCCAGATGTTCAAGGTGGATTTAGAAAAGACAGGAACCAGAGATCAAATTGCCAACATAAATTGGATCATAGAAAAAGCAAGACAGTTCCTTTAAAACATCTACTTCTGCTTCATTGACTATGCTAAACTCTTTGGCTGTGTCAATCACAATCAACTGGAAAATTCTTAAAGAGATGGGAATGCCAGACCATCTTACCTGCCTCCTGAGAAACCTGGGTGCAGGTCAAGAAGCAACAGTTAGAACTGGACATGAAACAACAGAATAGTTCCAAATCAGGAAAGGAGTATGTCAAGGCTGAATATTGTTATCTTTTTTATTTAACTTGTATGCAGAGTACATCATGTGAAATGCCAGGCTGGATGAAGTAAAAGCTGGAATCAAGATTTCTGGGAGAAATATCAATAACCACAGATGAGAAGATGACACCACCCTTATAGCAAAAAGTGAAGAGGAATTAAAGAGATTTGATGAAAGTGAAAGAGGAGAGTGAAAAAGTTGGCTTAAAGCTCAACATTCAGAAAACTAAGATCATGGCATCCATTCCCATCACTTCATGGCAAATAGATGGGGAAACATTTGAAACTGTGAGAGACTTTATTTTCTTGGACTCCAAAAGCACTGAAGATAATGACTGCAGCCATGAAATAAAAAGACACTTGCTCCTTGGAAGAAAAGCTATGACCAACATAGACAGCATATTAAAAAGCTGAGGCATTACTTTGCTGACAAAGGTCTGTCTAGTCAAAGCTATAGTTTTTCCAGTAGTCATGTATGGATGTAAGAGTTGGACCATAAAGAAAACTGAGCGTGAAGAATTTATGCTTTTGAACTGTGGTGTTGAAGAAGACTCAAGAGAGTCACTTGGTCTCCAAGGAGATCAGACCAGTACATCCAAAAGGAGATCAGTCCTTACTATTCATTGGATGGACTGATGCTGAAGCTGAAACTTCAATTCTTTGGCCACCTGATGTGAAGAACTGACTCATTGGAAAAGACCCTGATGCTGGAAAAGATTGAATGTGGGAGGAGATGGGGACGACGGAGGATGAGATGGTTGGATGGCATCACCAACTCAATGGACGTGAGTTTGAGCAAGCTCTGGGAATTGGTGATAGACAAGTACAGAGTACTTCAGTCCATGGGGTAACAAAGAGTCAGAAACAACTGAGTGGCTGAACTAAACTGTACAGAATATTTGTGCTAGAATAAATTACTCCATGAGCCCACTATTAGTGACATAAATATCCTACCAGTTCCATATAGTGGTTTTCCCATAGGTTTGGAATGATTCAAGGAAAGAATTCTTGTCCAGTACTTGATGGTACCCTGAGTGAGCAAAAATGGCAGTTGAAAGAAAATAAACCATAACCCAGCATTTGATGGAACTGAGAATACTAAGGAACAAGGATGCAGATTGACCATTTGTAAATCTTCTACGTAGGCTCAGCTGGCACCAAGTGCTGATAGACAGTATTATGGTTAATGCCCCTCAGTTTCCCTTTATGGTAATATCTGTTGCCACTCTCATCCAAGGAATTGGCACATAATCAAGACCTTGTCAAATCATGCAGTTCTGCCCACTAGCTACTGTGACACATTCAGGGATGGGCATGAAGAGAATGAAATTTAATTCTAGGAATTTTGTTGGAACTATTAGGAGATGGAAAGTAGGGGTGAGGATGATGCAGGGTTAGAGTTGCCAGAGGTTACCACAGAAAGAAGTAGCCTAATAATAAAGGGAAGAAATGACAGTGAGTCTCATATCTAGCCCTAGCACCAGGTAGCACCCCCAAACCAGTATTATATTATATTTTGTACAAGGTAATTTTTTCCTTAAACAAGTATTGCATTTCTGTTATTTGAAACCAAAACATCTTGACACTCCCTCCCAAAAATATATATATCTAAATTTGAAGCTAGATATGACCTTACAGTTCATATAAACTTGCTTCTTCTTTTTTTTTTTTTCCTATTAAGGGTCTCGTACGCGTTAGTCAAAGCAAATTTGTATAAGCCCAAATTTCTTTGAAGTTTTATGATTTATTTTAATACAGCATATATATTTTGCATTTCACTCCATAATGTGGCTATTGGGTATATTTGTTCCTTTGATAATTAATATGAATAATTTTATAAAGGCTTAATAATCAAATAGAAGTGAAATAGCATTATGTTGGAAGAAGAGCTTTAAATTTTCCTATTTTCACGTTAATCTAATTATTGCCTAAAGAATGTATGGTTTCAAAGATTTTAAATAGCTTTGTATTTTTTAATGCCTTTTTTGTTGTTGCTGTTAAATCTTTCTGTTCCCTAACTAATTACTTTGAGATACCACTCTTATTTTTTCCCCATTCATGGTACTGGCATCAGCCCTTTTTGGCATATAATATTCAATTAATGTGATGCTTGAAAGTGAAAAAGTGAAGTCGCTCAGTCATATCTGACTCTTTGCGACCCCATGGACTGTAGCCTATCAGGCTCCTACGTTCATGGGATTTTCCAGGCAAGAGTGCTGCAGTGGATTGACATTTCCTTCTCCAGGGGATCTTCCCAACCCAGGAATCGAACCTGGGTCTCCCACATTGCAGGGAGACGCTTTACCATCTGAGCCACCAGGGAATAGCCTGGCGTGATGTTATGTGACACTTAATATCTAATCATCTCATACTCTGCCGTCCCCTTCTCCTTTTGCCTTCAATCTTTCCCAATATTGGGTCTTTTCCAATGAGTTGTACTCAATGAACATGAATCTGAGCAAATTCCTTGAGATAGTGGAGGACAGGGGAGCCTGGGGTGCTGCAGTCCATGGGATCACAGAGTTGGACATGACTTAGTGAGTGAACAACAATATTCAATTGATTTTGTCTTTAAAGTTCAAGAATTTAGCATTTTCATAAGTTATAGAAATTTAGAGGAATTACATCTTCAGACAAGATAGCATTAGCAACCTTTCTTTATACATTTTTTGTTAAGTATATAGTCAGGTAGGCTACTAGGAAGATAGTGTAGTATTATGAAAATACTTTGGTTGTTCTTGCCTTCTCTTACATTGTATGTTAGTAACTATTGTTTGATTTCTGTAGATGATGAAAGCATGCATTACACAAAATCTCATTATTTTTCTGTGTGAATAGTTCTCATTTTAAATACATTAGATACTTGATGTCATAATTTCTACAACAGGGAGACATTTGCTAGTAGTCATAATATTTTACATTAGTAATCATTATTAACACTGAGGCTCAGGGAATATCTGTTACATATTTTGCAAATTTGGATAA